>NW_028327175.1:118069132-118372163 GCF_987537825.1 Furipterus horrens | reverse complement strand
GGAGCTAATTACATTAGTATAAACCAGTTTTCTTTGTCTACGTTGCCCGCACATTCTCCTGGCTGAGGGTGTGCCTGAATCTGCAGACTCGTGAATAAATGCCTCACTTTGCTGAATAAGTCCTGTGTCCCAGTTTTTACTGTGAGCATTTCTCACAATTTGGGGGCTTGTCCCGGATCCTCCACCTGTGTGCAAGAAGGGGCTCTGAGCCGAGGCAGGGAGATGCGTCCTACCCGCTTTTGGGTGGCCCGCTTGACCCAGGGCCCACCCGCCTCACAGTGTCTGGAAACAACCTGGGACTTCTTGTTGGGACAGCAGTGGATTGGCGCAGGGGGGAAACAAGAGCAAACACCGCGGCAACCAGGCAACCTCGTGCACAGGCCAAGGTAAGAAAATTGGACTTAAGTACTGCCTTGGTGGTTGGGCATCCTTGGGAAGCTGATTGTGTGTGTGGCTGGGATGTGTCTCAAGACACAAAGCAAGTGCGGAGTCCCAATCCACGGTTCTGTTCTCCCGTGAGAAAAATGGCCAGAGTCTGACGAAGCATCTCAGGCTGTGTGCAAAGTCTCTGGTTAAGAGGGTTGAACACACAGGACTATTGGTGGAAATCAAGTCTCTGGGTAGGGGCATTTCCTTACACCCCCCTGACCAGGTGTCCTGTGACTCAGATAAGCAAACTGGACTTGCTAACGCCGGCAGCTGCAATCTGTTCCAGGCCACTGAGCTGTGGTATCCTGAGAATAAAGAGACTTTGCTGAGTACTCCATTACTCCCTTGTCTTATCATCTTGTTTGAAGCTTAGCCTTAAGGACTTATAGTTTTGTATTCAACCTAGTTAATGTTTGAACCCTGGCATCCTGTTTTCTCCTTAAGCAATATGGTATGTATCCTGTAATTGCCACCCTCAGATTTCAATAAAAGGACAGTGCTTACTCTGCTCAGTGCTGACTTGCCTGAGCGTGCAGCAGCCTCCCGTTCGTCCAATAATTCTGTCTGCTGGAATTATCTCAGCGTCCTTGGTCATCTCTCACATTTAATACAACACAGGACTGTATACAAGAAACTTCCAGTAAGGGAAGCTGAGTATACAGGGCGTGGGTAGAAATTCTCCGGTATAGGAGGATTGAGCTCATGAGGTCTGTGTTCAGTAAATCTCTGGTAAAGGCGGTTGAGAACACAACCGGATTCAGCCACAGGAATCAGCTGAGGATGGGAAATAGAAATTCTAGGCCTAGGGAAATTAAAAGGGGTGGGGCCAAGGAAGGCCCCGTAGACATTCCACCCAACAGTCCATTAGGGAGAATGTTAGAGCACTGGGGAGAGGATCCCCTGACCAAAAGTAAGGAAAAACAGACAATGGTAAAATATTGTTGTCTCCTTTGGCCAAAAGAACCCATTAAGGGAAAATCTGTCTTCTGGCCCCAATTTGGGTCTGATGATTGTTGGGTTTGTTAAGCTCTGGTCTTATATGTGAGTGATCAGGCATCAGCTTTTAAGGAAGAGAAGGAATATGCTCTCTGCTGGTTGCAACCTACCAGCAGGTCTACAGGTCTCTTCCCTGTAAATGAAAAAAAATAAAAAAATAAAGATAAAGCCTGGGACCCTCCGTCCTGTCTCCCACCACCTTACGGCCCTGGCCAGCCGGCGGCCAACTGGGCAGAGGCACTGTGGACAGACAGTACAGACGGAAGAGGCCTAGCAGATACCCCACCAGTATCTGCCCCCATGACACCTACAGCACCGGTGGGAACTTATTCTAGGTTAAGAAAGGAATTAGAACAGTGTAAGCAAGACCTGAAGAACTTACCCGTTCCCTCAGAGCAGCCGATGTTTCCCCTTAGGGATGTCTCCATGGGTCCAGGACAAATTGGCTAAGTCAAATGCTCCTTCAACAAGCACTGAAGTTAGAAACTTCAAGAGCAATATGAAGCGCTTGGTAGAGGACCCCTTTGGATTGGCAGAACAATTAGATCAGTTCCCTGGACCCAGCATATACATGTGGATGGAATTAATGTCTATACTAGACATCTTCAGTGGGGAAGAGAAGGGAATGATCAGACGGGCTGCTATGAGGATATGGGAAAGGGAACATTCTCCCAGTCAGGGAGTTGTCCCAGCCTAACAAAAGTTTCCCAGTATAGACCCTGAATGGGATAACAGGCCAGAGAACAGGACTCAGATGAGAGACCTTAGGAGCCTCATCATCAGGGGAATCAAGGAGTCTGTTCCCCAAGCACAGAATGTCTCCAAGGCATTTGAGATACAGCTCCATCAGATTCCTACAGAAGCTCAGGGACCAGATGAGGAAGTATTCTGGTCTAAACCCAGAGAATGCTGTAGGACAGGGACTCTTAAAAGTCACCGTTGTAACAGAAACTGGCCAGATACTTGTAAGATTGCAGAAGGTAGATGAATGGGCCAGATAGAGCAATTGAAAAACTCCTCAGGAAAGCTCAGAAAAGTGTATGTTAGATGAAAGGAGGAGAAGCAGGAACTTCAAAAAGCTGCAGGGGTATCTCTGCAAATCTAGGAACTGTTAGCTGCCAGATATTGAATTTGAGTATAATCCTTCACAATGTGGAAAAGAACAAGGAGTGGAAGCATGTTATGGTTAAATTTAAAGAAGTAAAGGGTATTTAGAAAGTTTGTAAATGTTGCAGAAGGTCTGAGGAAAGTCGTAATGATAAAAAGGAAAGTTATGGAAGTTTTAAACCCGGGAAAAGGCAACCTCAGCTGCTTGTGTTCTGATTTTATAAAAGTACATTCATCTGTTCTGCTGTGGAATTCTCTGTATCTGTTTTTGACCAATGAGACCTAGGAAAGGTTGTCTGTAAACCAGTTGGCAAAAATTCCTTTTGCCACCCAGGACCCAGGAAGGGTCATTCAGGGCTGCCTAGTGCTCCAGCCTGGGCAAGTGAACATGTCTCTGCCAAGGGCATGTCTCTCTAGGAGGTCAGTAGACATACTGGAGAGTGAGGGCCTAGCTATCTGTGTTTTGAATTATTGCTCTGTTTATGCTCTGAAAGAAAAAATTGAGATTTCCCAGGGAAATTTAAAACTTCACACGAAAGAAAGGGAACCAGGGAAAGTGTAAGGCATGTAAATGAAAAGGTTTGTTAGAAGTTTATAAAGGTTTTGAAAAGAAATTGTATGGCTTTAGTAATGGAAGGTGTAATGCATGGAAATGCAGTTTTGAAGGACAAGGATCTTCCTTCACGTCTTTATATCTTTCTCCCTATCTGAACCCTCCAGTATTTGGCATTCTAAAGAAGTAAGAAGTGACATAAGGTTCCTTTGCATAAAACTAATAAGACCAGTTGCTAATGGTGATTTTGTCAGTTGAGGCTTTGACTGAAATGTCATGCCTGAAGGAGGCATGCCTAGACTCTGGTTGTTACCAGAAAGCCCTGAGGAACGGGAGTTGACTTTCAAGGCTAATGAAAGCCAAGGAGGAGAAAGCCTGAAACCCTGGCTGGTTGTGCGGTTCATGGTAATCTTTCTAGGGAAGTTAAGAAGGTTGCTTTCCTGATAGATGGCTAGGAGGAACCTTAAGGCACAATGGGAAACCTGAAGGACTTGTAAAAAGCATGGGTTTTACAGGCAAGGCCAGATGGCAGGTGTGTGGCTCAGCTTCTGTGTCCAGAGGGCAGACTGAAGGTCAACCTGAAGGTTCTTTGTGTGAGTTCCAGCAAAGCAAACTTAAAAGATTATATATGATCAATTGCAGCTCTTGTTGTGTTTATGCAAATGAACAAGCTAAATTAAAACTGGACTTAATGCAGTCCTTTTAATAACAAGGAGGGTAATCTTATGGAGAAAAATCATGATTTGAGGAAAATCACAATGCTCAGTGGTAGACTATAAATTAGTGCAGCTAATTGTCTTTAAAAATTTGTTTTCATTTAGAAGTTAAAACTAAGTTTGTAAAATCATCAAAAATGTTCAATCTACAGGCAAGGAGGACCTGTCAAATTGCAACTGTTAAATATCATTCCAGCAAAGGCCCTGTGCTGGATGTCTCTACAGTTTTACAGATTCAGAGGCTGGTTTGTGGGTTATGTTGTGTGAATTAACATGTATATCCTTCCTTCTGTTTGCATAGCGCATAAGCCTATGATCTTATTACCTGAGTAATTAAGAAGCCCATCTGCATCGCTGCCTCCTGAGACTCAATGGTTTGGTTGAACTAAGTGGTTCGGTTGGTAAAGTGTGGGGCAGTCTGTGGGCTTCACTTTAAAACTGGTTTCTCTTTTTCTGTTCCGTAGCTTGGACAGAAAGGGCTCAGAGGTCTGAGAAGGGGGGGAAATCCTAAAATATTCCCCTCAGCCCAAACTAAGTTTAGTGGGCAAAAGGGCTTTGAACAGGTGTGACATGCCATGCACACCTTCTGCCAAAGACACCAATTTTTTTTCCCTAATGTGGGACATTAAACATTAATCCCTGCCTGTTGTCATCTAGTGATTATAGTTTTAATTATACCTTTTAACCCTGTTGCCAAATCTGTTGCCATCAGAATACAACAAAGATGCTAGTTTGTTCAGCAGTGCCATTCCTTGGAAAAAGAGCATGCTGTTGCCTGGGGACAGCCAACTGACCTGGACTTTACAAAGTCCTTCCCCATGTGGGAAGGCCACCCTCCCCTCCTTACTCCCACTCTATTAGGGATTTCTAGACCCAAGGGTAGGTAGGACGATGGCCATGTCCAGCTTGAAGCAGCTAGAGGAGCACAAGACCTTCGCCCATTGTCCTCTATAAGATTATAAAGGGTCTTAAGTCTGAGAAGAGGGAATTGTTACAGAGTAAAGTCCTCCCAAATTTCCCAGAGCCTGCAGTTGGAAGGTGGGGGAAGAGGACAGCCTTCAATATGCCTTTGTATAGCTATGGCTGGTAGCTAGTATCTTAGTTATACAAATGGCTTTGGTTCTTCCAAGACCCCAAGGAGATGAGAGGAATTTTGACTATAAAATGGTGATGAAAGAGAGGTCAACAGCCCCTGGTGGATCATTTGATCCTCACATCTATATTGATGCCACTGGGGCCGCTAAAGGAGTTCCAGATGAGTTTAAGGCTAGGAATCAAATAGCAGCAGGGATTGAGTCAGTCCTCTTCAGGTGGTCAACAGTTCGTAAGAGTGTTGATTGGGTAAACTATATTTATTATAATCAGCAGAGATTTATTAATTATCGTCGTCGTCGTCGGCAGCCGTCCGTCTCAAGAGACGATGGTGTAGCTTCTTAAGAGTCTATCCGCACCGCCGAGAATGGCTGTGCAGTCCGACTTGGGAGTGACATGGTATCTGTCTCCTCCCGTGTTGAATCGACATCATGCGATGACGCTGAAGCTACAGAGCCTGGGCAGGGTAATATGGAGGGTCTGCTGTTGCCCATGCAGCAGACCCCCCCTCTCTTCGCAGCTGAAGGGTCCAAGGGAAAGACGGAGTTGATACAGCTTGGGTTCAGGTGCGCCGCAGGAGTTGCCGGTGTTGACTACAACGTCAAACCGCCTTAGGGACTCCGGCTCCGGATTTTCTGTCGGGGTTTACTCCCTTAGCCTTTCCCCTGAAGAGGTATGCCGCAAGGCAGCGGAGGTTTTTTGGAGTCAGAGTTTTCCTTCTCTGATGTACCCTGACTGGAAGATCGAACCAGCGACACTTAGCTCGCAGGCCGACGCTCAATCCACTGAGCTAAACCAGCCAGGGTATTAATTATACCATGGATGTTATAGAAGAAATAGCTCAACAGTTAGATGCCACCAGTTGAATGACCTGGGAGAATAGGATGGCAGTGAATATGATGCTAGCAGAAAAAGGAGGTGTACGTGTAATGCTCGGAGGTCAGTGTTGCACTTTTATCCCCAATAATACAGCTCCTGATGGGACTATCACTAAGGCTCTACAGGGACTGACCACCCTAGCAAATGAACTAGCAGAAAACTCAGGCATCAACAATCCTATAACAGGATGGTTAGAAAACTGGTTTGGCAACTGGAAAGGAATGATCACATCAGCTCTCGTCTCCCCTCCCTCACTGTAGTAGCAAGCGTCCTTACTGCTTTAGGCTGCTGTATTATTCCCTGCATCAGAGGTTTAGTTCAGAAATTAACTGAGACTGCACTAACTAAATAGATGCCAGTAATTTACCAACAGAATAATCTCCTTCGGGAGGCTGAAGAAAATCCTTGCTATGAGGCAGAGAATCGAGAAATCCTCATGAGTTTTTATGGGAGAAATTAGAGGTCTGAGTAGTCAATTCTTCAAAAGAGACAGGGGAAATTGTTAGCTATAAAGAAGCCAGTGACTCTCAAGCCAGTAGGAGATAATTAACAGATGCATCATGGAAAAGGGTCGAGGAAATGACATTCCGCAGCTCCTCACACATATCTCTGGGATCAAAAGGAGAAAGACTGTCATCACCAAATACAGAGAAATGGGGAGATGTAGCCAGATAACTTTGCAAATAAATTGGAGATAGACCTATAACTAGATTACCCTTAGTTAATCACACCCTGAGTTAAGTAGTTAATCGCATTAGATTGTGAACCTGGATTAACCAGTAATGGAGAAGGGGAGAAGGGGAGGGGAGGGGGAGCTAATCGTGTTAGTATAAAACCAGTTCTCTTTGCCTACTTTGAGCGTGCATGCCCCTGGCTGGCTGTGCGCCCGACTCTGCAGACTCATGAATAAACTGCTTTGCTTTGCTGTTCTAGTCCTGTGTCCCGGTGTTTTATTGTGAGCATTTCTCACACTGGAAAGGAAATTCCTTTGGCAGGGAGAAAAGCCCCTGAGAGTTAGGGAGTTGCTGTCCTTTGCTGATTTACTGAGAACTCTACCTATAAATGTTCTTGGAAAGAGGTGGGTTGGAAAGAAGCACAAAAAAACCACTGGACTTTCCCAGGGAATTCTAGATGTCCTGTCCCACAAGACATGAGATTTGGAAAGTACTGGCCCCTGGGCTGGGGGGATGGGTCCCTGAGTCATCAGCATGGCGGAGGGAGACCCTGCAGAGCTTGGGGAGTAGGGTGGCAAGAGCAGAGAGCAGTGACTGAGGTGAGGAAGCTGCTTTGGTCAAAATCCTTCTTGTCTGAGGTCACGGTAGGTTGTGGAATAAATGAGGAGTCAGCATGCTGCCTCAGGGACTCAGTCACAGGAGTGTTAACATCAAGGGGTTAGTTAAGATAACAGGATAGAGGAGCATTACACTGAGTCGGACCAAACAGGGAGGGTGGGGCCAGCCTCCTGGTGCCTGTCCAGAGGGGAGAGATGACACAGGCATCCTAGAGGGGGACACTCTGCTCCATGTAAATGAATTTCTCTGTAACTTTCCCATAAACCTTGTGACTGATGGGGGACTCAATTGTTGGAAAATTTTAGTTTTAGGTAACAGCTAACAAGCTTAGTAATCAATGTATGTAAAAGCTTAGTAATTAATGTATGTAAAAAGCTATTGTTTCAGGAACTGGCGGTACGACCCGCCTTGATTCCAGGAAACCATAAACAGTTCCACCTCTGTGTCTCAGGAGGACAGCATATGAGCAATCAAGACGGTATCTGAGCCACTGTACTCCAGGGTGACTGCCACCCAGGACACAAAGACCACCGCCCAAGATACAGATGAGAAAATGCTGCAGCTTTTATCTGATTAACCTTTTCCTGGAATTCTAAACCTCCTACCTATACTTTTCTTCTCCTTATAAAAAGTGTCCATTTATAATGGAATGGAAGACAGTCTATTAGGGTACAAACCCACTGTCTTCTCAGATCGCCGACCATCTGAATAAAGCACCCATAAAGATTCCAATCCCTGTCTTTGCTTATTGGGTCTGGTAGATGACAGGCAGCACAGACACCAGCTTTTCCGGTTTCATCACCAAGTTTGTGAACCCACAAATCCAAAGTCCCCATGCCACTAAACACAAAGGCAGCCATGCAGTACCGTGGGGCTGGCGCTGTCCTCGGTGTGGGCCTTTCTGTCCACAGGCTGTGGCTGGGCTCCTGTCACCTCCTGCATGGCCTCGCACACGAACAGCCTGGGTTCACTCTGATCCCAGAAGTGGTTCACGGGAAAAAGGTGTGCCAGTTTCTCATCCACAAAGGCATGGTTCCTGAAAGAGAGACCCTTCTGGAACACTGAAAGTTCCTGTTCTTAGCCTCTGGAAACACCTTCAGGCCAGTCTCCAATCAGTGGCACCAGGCCTCTTGCTTGCCCAAATTGGGAGTGTCTTTGCACAGCACATTATGATGCAGCCTATTTGATTATATTCTTTCACATTTAAAGAAATTGGTTGAAACAGTCCCAGTGAAGTCTAGTTGGAAAGACAGAGAAAGACAGGCTTTGGCTCTCAAAGTCTGGCACAAGGTCCCTGATGCTGGCACCCAAGTCCAGGACCAGTGGGTGGGCCTCAGGGTGGAGAGCACCCCCTGCTGGGCAGTTTCTGGACCTGGGTTCTAGTTCCAGCTGTGATCTGTGTGATGTGGTGCATTTACCCCGGTCCCTCCCATCTTTAAACCTCCCTGCTTTATGGGCCCAGAACATAGTGAAGACCCGCAAGGAGAAAAAATGGGTTGAGGCTGGTGCATCTCTCCACACCATGCCCCTTCCCCCTCTTGGAAAGTGAATAAAACTTTGCTCTTTGCCTTTTCTTCTCTGTGAATTCTTTCACAGCCCGCATCGCTGACCACCCTAACATTTTGGTGGCCCATACGGCAGCATTCTCCATTTTTCCCTCTCCTGAGACCTGTGACCAGGGGAGCAGAGGGCAGCGGAAGCTCGACCCAGGCTTACGCCCTAACCCTGTCTCTGTGAGGTTTGGAGAGAGGATTCTAATCCTTTTCCTTCTCTCTGGACTTGGCCGACAGCCTCCTCCTCACCCCACTACACGGCCAGTGATTGGACTGGAAATTCCTGGAAAGCAAGAACAGAACATGACTAATTGCTTCCCACAGCTGCAGGCAGTAGATAACATTGGAGCAAGCTGTAGCTTATGCAAAACCACCCAAAACCTCCTGTGTCGCAAGGCCTCTAACAGCCCAGGGGCCACAACAGCACCCCCCCACCCTTTTATAATCCAATTATAGGCCAATAAAAACTTAAAGCCCCTAAAAAAATATGGGCTGGGTGGCAAAGAATGGATCAGATCTCAGAAGAAGGCAGGCAACTGATATAAGACAGTGAGCGTCCCTGACTGACACCTGGAGGAATGTGACAAGTCAAGAAGAGACTCCACGTGCCTCTGTGGCCATGCAGGAGCTTGGGCAACTGACTCTATAGGAAACCAGCAGCCCTCACAGGTGTCACTGCTCCAGGACTGAGCAGAAAGCCGGGCAGGTAGACAAGCATGGTGCTTTAGATGGAAGTATTTATGAGGACCCAAGGCGTGCCAAGGGCCACCTCGGGACAGCCTGGTGAGGCCTGTGGGTGGACACAAGGATGTGGCTCAGAGGTTCCTGCAGCAACCAGGAGGAAAGCACAGATGGCAGGCAGAGTGTGGAGGGGAAAACGTGACTTAGAGACATTCAAAATAAGAACACTGGGGATTAAAGTTAAGGTTAGTTCTGAGGTTTCAGACAAAGTGACCCAGAAAACT
Source organism: Furipterus horrens (assembly GCF_987537825.1). NCBI lineage: Eukaryota > Metazoa > Chordata > Mammalia > Chiroptera > Furipteridae > Furipterus > Furipterus horrens. The sequence goes on along the minus strand of NW_028327175.1, from coordinate 118,362,581 downwards.
GGTGCTTTGGGCAAGAAAGAGGTCTCTGGGGAGTGAGGTTGAGTTGGGGGTTTATTTTTTGAGGTGATGGCAAGAAACTCCAGGGACATTTGGAAATGGAGAAGTGGAGCCAAACTTAGTGAGAAGGAAGATGAGGGTGTGCAGGTGGGGCCACCAGCAGATGCAAGTTTAAGCCACCGGTGAAAGAAGGTTCAGGAAAGGGACTCTGAGGAGGAGAAAGGTGGAAGTTGTGTGGGGCAGGCTGGATGGGTGTGTAGCTGTTTGTGGGGGGACACGCTGTGACAGGAGCAAAAGGAACAGGGCAGCCAGAGAAAAGCACTGGCTCGGCCATTTCCAACAGCCTGCGCTCCTCTGTACCATCAGCCTGCAGACTTTTCACCTCTGCAATCACTTTTGCTGCTTGTACACTGATCTGAGCATCCACCACACTGCTGCTCTAACAAGGGCCAGAGTCAGCTCCCACACCCCCCTTAACAATTCAGTTTAATGTAAATATACATTACATCAGCAGTTTTCAAACTTTTTCATCTCATGGCACACGTAAACTAATTAATAAAATTCTGCAGCACACTAAAAAAAATATTCTATTTTTGCCAGTCTGACAGAAAAATAGGTATAATTTTGATTCATTCACACTGGATGGCTATTGTATTGGCTGTTGTCATATTTTTATTTGACGATCAAAGGGAAAATAGGTCAGTGCCCCTGACTAAACAGTCAGGTATTGTGTTTTAAAAATTCTTGCGATGCCCTGACCAGTGTGGCTCAGTTAGTTGGAGCATTGTCCTGTAAACCAAAAGGTCTCGGGTTTGATTCCTGGTCCAGGCACATGCCTATAGGTTGTGGATGGGTTTGGTCCCTCGTTGGGGCGTGTATGACAGGCAACTGATCTCTGTTTTTTTTCTCACATCGATGTTTCTCTCCCTCCCTCCCTCTCTCTAAGATCAATGAGCATGTCCTTGGTGAGGATAAAAAATAAAAATAAAAATTATCACAGCACACTGGTTGAAAATTGCTGCATTATATGAACTCCCTGGAGAAAGACAATTAGTTTTTCTAGAAACACATTCTCTACAAGACACACGGAACCCCTACCACCAGAGACACTGATGGGTGTAAGGTTCACTGCATTCCTCTCTATCATGTGATTTGGGGCCATTTCTGTAGACATATCAGTCATAGCCCTTTCACAAGCTGATTCCAGAACCTTAGAACCTAGAAAACAGAGATTAAAGATCTAAATCTATCCCAACTGCCCAAGTGTGTTTCTGCTTCACTTTCTGTCTTCACCAGAAATAATTGCTGGGGTCTTCTCAAATTTGAGGTATAATTTCGCAAAACCTGCCTAGAAGTTGACAAGAGTATAATTTTCAACAAAATCCTCCCAAACCACAATCTTACTTCTTAGTTTCCTGCCCATTAAAGGACAATGTCTGTCTCTGATCAATCTGTCCTGTCTTGAAGTCGAAGGTAGTCACTGTGTCCATTTCCACGTCATAGAAACAGATTTTGGAATCGGGGCTGTTGTCAGCCTAGGGGAAGAGAAAACCAGAAGCTCATGGTGACTACATATCTGAGAAAACCACAACCTGGTGCCAATGACGCACAGGCCACTGTGGCCAGTGTACTTCTAGCATTCAGAATTAGAAAGTCAATTTACCTAAATCCCCACCAAATGGTTGTTGAATTGCTACTTCATAATTTCAGAGAATTGAAAATAAATCCCCAAATATTGTAAAGGTCAACTACAGCTGTCTAGCTGTTCTTGATATTGACTTGAGTGCAATGTCATTTTAGCTGAGGTGGATTCACCAAGGGAACAAGAAGGAATCTGGACTCTGATAAATGATTCTGACGCAGCTGCCTTAGGGGTGATTTGGGTGTCTGAGAAAGTGTTCTGCACCTATGTTCAAGGAACAAGGCTGCCTTCCCTCTGGGAATCTTCTCCCAAGCATTCTGGGCTCTGAATTTTCCTTCCTGCCTGCTCCTGGCCTGTGCTCATGCACCCCAAGTCCCTGAAGACATTTTCTTTTATTTGGGTGATCCCATGCTGTCTCTTGTTTGTTCTTCTCAAGTCCAGGCCATTCTGCCATAACAAGCAGGACATGAGCAGGATCTCAGTCAAAGCATAGCCAACTGCATCCTTTGACAAAGAACTTATCTCAACCTCTTCACTCATCAAACAGGAAATGTTAGGTGCCAGATGCCACAGCTACTACTGTGATCACTATCATCTCATTCATCATCTCTTCTTTCTTCTTGATCCTCACACAAAAAGTACATGCACACACACACAAGAAACTGAGAAAAGGGAACCAGGTTGGTTGCTAGGGGCAACAAATGCCAAGAATTTAGGTAGACTGTTAAAAGTTTTATTCTGTTACAGTTCACATCTTGGTTCAACCATTACCTCGTCTGGGGACCTCCTGACCTCCCTGGAGAGCAACTCCTTCATTACTCTAACTGGCTCTCACCAGGGTTGTAAAAATGTACTTGTTTGCCTCATTCTTTGATCAATGTCTGTTCAACCACAGTGGAGGGGCCAAGTCCTCTTGTTTAACTGATCAATTTGTATCTACAGTGCCCAGCAAAATGCCTGACCCATGGAAGGCAATCCATGATCAACTCTTGAATGAATGAACAAGAGCACGAGCAAATGAATGAAAAGACAGCAAACACTAGTAGGTGTGAGGCACCAGCCACTTAGAACAAGATGAACACGCCTTCTGTCACCTTGCCTTCAGACCCTCCATGTGACTGCGTATTCCCTGATGTCACTCCGTCTCTAAGCAAGAGGCTCAAAGGTGCCCTCAGCAGTCCTGTGACTGCCCCCTTTGGCCAAGAGAGTTTAGTTGGGCAATGATAAGAGACAGAAAAGAGAGGTGAGGGGCTCAGTAAAGAAAAAAACCCACTGTTTCTAATGAAATAAGAAATGAAGAAAAGCAGGAAAAAATGGAATCTGTGTAGCTGGGGAGGACAAGGATGGCACCAGGTAGGAGAGGACAGAGGAGGGAGGACTCCCTGGGCAGGTGACAGAAGAGGAAAAGGAATGGGAACTGGGATACAAAGAACTGGGAGTGGACAGGAGGGGCACAGAAAAGAAAGGCCAAGCGTCCTGTGAGACAGAGTAGGAGGGACAGAAGGAGGCCCTGTGGGACACGCACCTTGCTGAGGAGGATGCTGATCTTGTTGCCATTGGCGTTACATCTGAGGGACACAATGCCCCCCACGCCGGGGACCAGCTCAGCCAGGTTCTTGCAGTTGCAGTGCACCTTTGCCTCTCTGCAGAGAGGCGGGGAAAGGATCTCAGTGAAAACTGAAGGATCACTGTGCATGCCAGGTCCAGAGGAAGGAACTGCTTCTCTGAGTGACCTGAAACCTTTGTTCACAGAACTCTTGAGTTCGGCCCAATGGTCCAATACCACGTGAGCTTTTGAAGTTCTCATGATCTTATCAGCAATTATAAACATGTAATTTCATCCCCCTCCTCTTTCTACACAAAGTAGCTTATTAAAAACCCTGCCCCCCTGCATTTCCCCTTGGGGTTTATGATCTTTCCTTTAAGAAGGGGCTTGCTATATACCACGTCGGAACACGGTGGTCTGGTTGGCGCGAGCCGTGGGAGGGAGTGCGGCTTCTACCGCGGCTGTGCAAGCTCCACGCAGGTGGCTCATCTCTTCCCAAAAGGCTCCTCCCTCCAGCGCAGTTCCTTCAGATCATCTGTGCTGCCTACATTTTCCCTTCTTTCATTGTCAAAACATGGAGGTGGCTGGACCGCCACCCAGACTTTTGACATATACAGATGAGCCACATGCAAATTAACCTAGGTCCCAGCTTCCCCCATAAGAAATGAAAATGGCCTTTGCTTGTTCTCACAAGAAATGTTAATGGACCTAGCATGACATGGTGACTGGAGAAAGGTGGGGAGATGTAAATAACATGTTGACTGTGCTGATGCATCAACTCACCCTAACCGAAATCTAAGTCTGCAAAGATGTGGAGTCAAAGCATAGAGCTGCACATGGAGAAGGCGATTTCTAAGGATCCTTCTGGGTGAGGAAAAACATCCATTCCTCCTTTTTAACCCTTTTTCTCCTCTTTTCCCTTCTTTCTTTCTCTCTTCTATTTTCTCTTTTTTCTCTCCTCCCCTTGCTCCTACAGGCCCTCAAGGTGGGTTGGGAGTTTCTCCTGTATTTCTAACCCCCTTTTCCTAGGCTGTTTTCTGGGTAATTTCACAGAGCAAAGGCAGCCTGATGCCACTTTGTTACAATTTCAGTTTTCCATGCATGGATGAACTAAAATTCCTTAACTCCTCCTGTTAAGCTGGTTCTAGTTTATTACCAATACAAACAATCCTGGGTTTGCTCGTGATTTTTAAAAAATTTATTCTCTTTTCTCAGTTTCTTCCTAACACCATTTCTGTCCTAAATCCCATTAGGATCCACATGACATTTGGTCATCATGCCTCCTTAGGCTCCTCTGGGCTGGAACTGTATCTTAAGACTCCTGTCTTTAATGCTTATGCTGTTTTGAAGAGGACTGGTCAGCTGTTCTACAGTGTCCCACCCCCGCTGAGAAGTGTCTGATGTTCTTCTCTTTAGACTTGTTAAGACCCCCGAAGGTACAGTGCCGTTGTCATCATATCACATCAGGGGTGTGTGCCATCACATGATTAATCTCTGTGATGTTGACCCAGGTCTCTCTGTCTGGGGTCATGTCTGTAAAGTTACTCCTTTTCCCCCTCTCGCACTGTCCCCTTTGGAAGGACATCGCTATGTGCAGCCCACTCTTACAAAGTGGGGAGTTATGCTCTCTTCCATGAGGGAGGAGAATCTACATAACTTATTTGCAATTCTTCTGTATAGGAGAGTTGTCTCTTTTCTTCTTATTAATGTATTTGATCACTTATTTATATTGGTATGAACTCACAGATATTTATTTTCTACCTTGGGTTCTAATACCGTGCTGTTTTATTTTGTTGCACAAATTGTTCCAGCTTTGGCCATTGGGAGCTCTTTCAGTTGGCTCCTATATCCCTTGACACACCCATCATTGCATTTTGTTTTTAGCACTTTTTTACTTTCTGGCACTTAAGATACCCCAAGCTCATCTTGTATATTTACTGCCTCAGTCCTAGAATCAGCTGTTTCTCCAAGGACCCTGGTTCCTTTTTTCGAAGATGCTGTTAGAAACCCTGCTCTGGGCACTGGTGAGTCTGTTGCTCATGGGGTGTCCTTGCCTCTAGGCCCTCAGCTGACGGGATGAGCAAACATGTGTGAACTGACTGTGTACAGACACATATGCATAGAGATATCTTCATAGGTAGCCACCTGTAACTTCAGACTTGTGGCTCCATTCTAATCACCACAGGGATCCCTCTTGCCTCCTCCCATGCTTGTCCAGAACGTCCCACGCCCATAGGGAGGACCCGGCTCCCAACAGCCTCCCTCCATTCAGTTCACTGTTCACTCCAGTGTGGCTGTCAGCAGTATTGGACAGTAAGTCCCGTGGCACTTAACTCTGTCACCCAGAGCATCATGCTGTGTGCTCTCCCTGAGCTTTTAGTCTTGCGCTCCCACTCACTCCCCAAGTGACATAGGTGGGCCCCTTTTCTCCGCACCCCATCCAGTGAGCTTGTTTCACACATTTGTAATACACCTTCTATATCCCATCCTGGAACCCCCCAATCTAAAAGATTTTTTTAAAATTTGCACACACTAAGGCTCATTTTTTGCTGTAAAGTTCTATCGGTTTTGACAAACAGACACTGCATCTATCACATTGAGGTTTCACCACCCTGAGAAATGCCCCGTGCATCAGCTGTTCGAATCCCCTCTTCCTCCCCTTCCCTATCATGCAAAAATTGAGAACTTAAGCCAAGACATAGGTGTTTTAAAAAAAAGTTAAGTGGCATGTTAATGTTGAAATGAGAACATAAAGAGTTTTCTAGCTTCTATCCATTTTATAATTTTATAATTAAAAAAAAATGTAATACTTTCATTTGGACAAAAACTGTACCTTCGGGAAAGATCAAAGCTTTTAAAGTGAGCCAAGTCTGTCCCTACAACCAGGAAATTTCCACAGATGTCAAGGAAGCATGGGTTCCCCTCCGTCTCAGAGAATTGCAAGAGTTGTTTCACAGTCCCCTGAGGAAAAGGAAAGGACAAGGAATTCAGAAAAGCAGCCTGTGTAGCATTTCACTGTTGTGACTAAATGTTATTTACAGAGAATCTTGTATGCTCCATTCAGGTACTCAGACAATGTTTAGTGATGGCTCTGTGTGTCCAGTACTCTGTGGGATTCTAACATAACATAAGGAAGACAGTGTCCTGCCCTCAGGGAACCTCTCCTGCTTAGAGTCCCAAGGGGGAAACAGACAGCAACTAGGTCAACAAGCAAATACACATGCAAACTCAACCTGAGAAAGTGCTAGAGAGGTAACAGGATGGTAAAAGAAAAAAGTGCCAAGGGCAGTGAGACAGTCAATTCCATGTTTGGATCGAGCCAGGAGGCCTTCTCTACACAAGTCATAAGTGAAAACCTCTGATGATACCTACTATGTTGCTAGTGTCACATAAGTGGTCACCCTTGGGTGGGGAGGTCAGTGACTAGATGAGATAATGGTTACATCACCATGGGTATGTTCCATTTGTGTCTTATGCACATGTCCAGTTTCCTGTATGTATCATACTTCAATAAAATATTTGCAAAGTTAAGTCTTGTCTGGAGGCAATACTTAAACTGAGATTAGGGAGCAGGAGCCAGCTATCTGGAGAACTGTGGGCCATCGTTCCAGGAACAGGGGATGGCATGTACTGGGTATGGAGGGGTGGGCTCGGAACCTCGAGGCCCTTGCAGTGAAAAGGAAGAAGCCATGAGAGGGGCACTCACCAAGGGTGGGCAAGCGAGCAGAGGCCATGCAGCGTGGCAACAGTGTAGGCAAAGAATCAGCTTTTATTCAAAGTGAAGCTGGAAGACTCTAGAGGATTTTGAGCCATGAAGAGATTTCATAATTATATTTTTAAAAGTGTTTAAATGCTATTTAATTTCAAATGTCAGTCTTAACAGTACTTTGAAATGAGTGGCCAGTCAGGCCTGGGCAATGTGTCTTGTATACAACTGACCCTACTCCTCTGAGTTAAAAGAGGTTCCTGGCTCAATTCAATGAATGATCACTGAATGCCTGCAGCCTGCCCAGCACCAGGTTGGGAGCAGAGCACTCCAACCATGAATGGTATGTCCCTGGGAGCACTTGAGGGGGGGCAGCGAGTCAGGTGTGCAGAGCCAGGCAGCAGTGGAAGCACAGTTCCAGTGCATGAGAGTGAGGAGGGAAGCTGGATGACAGGGAAGGTTCTAACAGAACGTAGTGCGCTCGTAGTACTAAACAGAGAGAGGGACTCAGAGAAGGTGAGGAGGCAGGAACTTGTGTAACCTGTCTAGAAAATTCAGGGTTGAGAGATGAATGCCTAGGGGGTGCAGGGAAGGAGAAATTCCAAACTAAAAAAATCTGATCTTTATTTTGATGCATCTCAGCAGGAACTTAACAAATGCTTTTGGAACAGGCAAACAGCTGCTTGAACACAGGATCAACAAAAGAGTCACAGGTGACTGCTGACTGAGCCGAGAATGACCCCGTTAATGACAGGCTGGGTCTCAGCCTCCTTTGCTCAACCTTTTCCTCTGCTGGCTCTTTATACTATGTCCCCAGGGTACAAACTTGAACTCATCTTGCTTCTATGTTGGTTCAACTATCACTTTTATGTCAATGTATTCCAAATTCCCAAATTGACTACTTTAGAGCGCTCACCCAGCCCCTGACCTCCAGAACCCATGTTTCCAGCTAGCTCTGGGACATCTCTGAAGGGTGTCCAAAGTGCCTCAGACTTGTACCTTGTCCCCTAAAACCTGCACTGCTTCTGGAGTTTCCATCTTAAGACATCACAATGAACCCAGACTCCCAAACTAGAAAACTCAGAACAGCCTCAAATCTTCCCCCTCTGTTACCACCTACCATCCAACTGCTCACCAACTAATTCATTTCTCCCTCCACTCTGGCCTCATCTCCCAGGCCCCTAGACCTCTCACCTGTGGCATCTCCTACCTGACTTCACTGTTTGCCAGCTCCCCTAGTCTTTCCCACCACACTGACCCAGAAGCTATCTTCTAGGAGAAAACAAATGCAAGAAAAAGCAAACCAAAATGCACCCTGTCCCTCCAGACTTTGTAACCCCCGCTATCTTTAGACTGGCCCATCAGCCCTCCTGCCACGTTCCCCACTTCCCTGCTGTCCCCTCGGCTTTAGCCTACACCAGTGTCTGCCAGACACCATCCCTTTCTCTCCTCAGCTCCAGCCTCTGCATAAATGAGCCCACGCTAGGGTGCCTGTCTCTACTCATCATCCTCGGCCACTCACTGCACAGAACGGTATAAAGCTCCAGGAGAACAAGTGCAGCTCTATGTGCCAGTTTGGAAGGAGGTCCCATTAGAAAACTGAAAGGTGCAGGTCATGGACACAAATGAGCAACAACAGCCATAGTTTGTTATGTCTACCTCATCACCAGCAAGGAGAAAGGTCTGGAGAGACACACTCCAGGCTTTCAAAATGAGGGAGAGTTACTAACCTTTTCCTTACACATGCTGGTATTACTAGTTACAATGGACACATACTCCTTTTAGTTACAAAATTAATAACAAAGACTCAACTCCAGGCCATTTGTTGTAAGGCACCCTCCAAGCCCAGCGGGCAAGGCTCCTCAATTGCCTCCTGTTCCCCAGCAGGCCATTGGCCTGTTCCCCGTATGCTAATAGTTCTTTCCCAGCATGCTTTCTACCCTCCGGTGCCCCACAGGTCATCTCTCTGCTGACATAGCTGTCCCGTCATCTGTTCTTAAGAACATGACCCCTCCCTGTCTAAGCTTTATGTCCACCGCAGATGCTCCCTACACAATTGCTAGTGAAAGGAAGGCAAGCTCTCTTTGCATGGGATGCCCCTCTGGGCTCTGGCTTCCTTCCCTCCAGCCTCTGCTTCCTCTCTGGCCTTAAATAGGCAGAGAGTCTGATGGGGACCGGCAGCTCCCTCAATCTGCACTCTCCCCCAGGGGCTATGGGCTGCTTCCCCCACATCATCAGGCCTCTGCTGAAATGATTTTGCTGTGGTACTTCCCATCCCTCTCTTGCATTAAGTATGCTACTTTACTGTCTGACTTCCCCCTAGAATGGAGAACTCCATGGAAGCTCCTTTAGGAAGTGCTGAATGAAGGAGTGGATGAGCAGCATTAAAGGTAAAAGAACATGGATAGAGACGCCCCAGAAACCAAATGCCGGGTTCCAGGAAAGAACTCAGAGGTGGATGAAGCAGTCACACTGAGTACTAAAACCAGCATCATGATAGGTATTCTAGACCTTGATGCAAAACATTGCTAATTTTATTGGGTTGAATGGTAGCCACCGAAAGATACATTGATTTGGAATTTGTGAATGTGATCTTATTTGGAAAAAGGGTCTTTACATCTATAAGTTAAGGATCTCAAGAGAAGGCCATTCTGGATTAGGGTGGGCCCTAAATCCAAGGACAAGTGTCCTTATAGGACACAGATGAGAAACACAGGCACAGGGAGAAGGACACGAGAAGGTGGAGGCAGAGATTGCAGTGATGTATCTACATGCCAACGAATACCAAGGATTGCCAGCAAGCACCAGAAACTGGAAGAAGTACAGAATGGATTCTCCCTCAGAGCCTCAAAAGGAGCCATCCCAGCCCACACCCAGATTTTTGGACTTCTGGTTTCCTGATCGGTGAGAAAATAAATTTGTTGTTTTAAGGCACTCAGTGCGTATGTGATGCAGACAGGTAAGGGTTTCTTTATACCACCAAGAGAGAACAGAGTAGAGTATTAGAAGTCTGGTGTCTTGAAGGCATGTATTACTCTGATCCTGACCTCCCCCTCAGACACATGAAGGGAAAGGCCTGTCCAAAGATATTATGTCCTGAACTAATGGCTCCTTAGGCCCCCCTCCCCTCAACCAAGGTGCACAGCAAACATTTCCTCCCATTTCACAACCCCATGTACTCAAGGTCTAGCAATCAAGTCCTTTTCATTGCAAAGGTCCTTGCCCCGCCTACTGATTTAAGTTATAGACGCAGCAGCTACCCCAGGATCCATTTTCACAACCAAGCTCCTTCCTGGTGGGGGGAATCTGATCTGGGTGGGTAAAGCCAATAGATAGGCTCCTGCCTGATTTATAGATAGTGTTTTAAACTTTGCCTTAATTGTCTTTGTCATCGGAGCCCACTTGCTCTAGAGCAACAATTTACCTGCCAGGTTCGAACTTGAACTCGATTTGACTCCACTGTATAAACGCTTTCCTCGTGCATTGCTAACACTGGAGACTCACACAGGAAGGTACCTAAAATGATAAACATGACAGCAGCAGCTAAACATTTCATACTTCCTCAGAGTTTAAGGAACATTCTCATGCATGTTTCCTAATTCACTTTTGACCTCATAACAGCTTTGTGTCTTTTGCATGTTGCAGATGAGGAAAGCGACGCTCTGAGTGGCAAGGAACTGCCCAAAGCCATAGCTGGCAGTGACAGCTTCTGCAGGCTCCAGGCCTGCTGTGGGAACTCAATGCTGGGCCCTGCACCACTTAGTGGTATGTCTTTTCTTCCACCTGGCAGCACAGCACCTAGGATGGCAGGACTGTTTAAGCAAGCCTCTGCTTATCTTATGTGGGACTTTGGAGGCCACAAACTCTAGTCTGTCTCTAGACAGGTTCTTATCTAGTTAGGGAGATGATTACATATACAAGACAGAGAATATTTCAGCATCTGCTGTGCTATTTGTCCTACTGGGTAGATAAGAAGTTCATTCTTGCTCCTAGGGGGTCTACACTAAAAGAGAGGAAAAGGCATGAATTACCAGCACAATACAAGGCAGAGCAAAAGTGTTAGAAGAGAATTTCAGGCAACAAAGCATTAAGAGAAAAAGAAAAACAGGGAATGATATGAGGGAGAGAGGTGATAACCAGCAGCAGAAACATCCCCAGAGAGGCGTGAGGTATTCAAAACACATGGAGGGGTCATCCTTGGAAAGTGTAATAGCAAGTCCTCCTGTGAGGTGAGAGGGCCGAGGTCAGGGTGGGTGAAGTTAAGAACTGAGCTAGCTGAGGAGCACATCTTGATGGTCATTGTGCAGGCTGGAAGCTATCCCCCAAAGGTATCATGTCCTAATCCCTAGAACCTGTATTAGTTTATATGGCCAAAGATATTAAGGTCTTGAGATGGGGAGGTTATCCTGGATTATCCGGGTGGGCCCTAAATGCAATCACAAGTGTAACTAGTAAGAGGGAGGTAGATTTCAGACAGGAAAAATGTGACAATGGAGACCAAGGCTAGAATGATGTGAGCCTAAGCCAAGGATTGCCAAAAGTCACCAAAAGCCAGAAGCAAGAAATAGATTCTTCCCTAGAGCTCTGGAGGGAGTGCGATCCTGTTGATGCCTTAATTTTGGCCTAGTGGAAATGATTCTGGACTTCTAACCTCTATGACTGCGAGAGAATAAATTTCTGCTTAAGCTACTCAGTTTGTGCAGCCTCAGGAAACTCATACAGGCATGTGCTGAAGAGTGGAGGATAAAGGCAGCCCAGGAGACCACAGAGTTAGAGAGATTAATGGGACATAGAAAGGCATTTGGGAGTGATGAAGCATTTCTGATGATCTATCCTGATATTTTCAGACAGAGGATGGCCTTGCTCAAGATGCCATGGGGCTCACTGCTCTGTGGTCTGGAATCAGTTCAAAAGTCGGGAGTGTAGCAACCTCCTCGTGAAGCCTTATTTCTGAGCTGTTTTATTGTCCTGGAGCCCTGAAGGGCTTTCTGGCCCCAGATCCAGCTGCACTTCTCCACCAGCTTGATGGGCTTCAAGAGGGTGTGGCCCAGGAGGCCTGAGGTCCTGGCAGCTCAGGGCCAGAGCTGCAGCACTGACTCTGGAAACATAGGCATAGGCATGAGAACAGATACGAGGGTCCCCCATGGCCCTAAGCTAGCCCCCTGCCCACACCACAGTACCAGCACACCCTTCCATTAGATGGTGAGAACATAAATCAGGGTGCTATGAGTCCCTTCTGCTGCAGGTTGGGGGCAGGAAATTCACACCTGCATTTCGTAACGTGGCTCCAGAAGGCTCAAAAATCACCACCTGTTTTCCATTCCAGACAGCAACAGCATCCTAAAAGAATTATGGAAATTAAAAAGGAACCTGCAATCTGGACCCCTTACCATTCTGAATGACCCTACAACTGTCCTGGTCTTTTGCCTACATTAAAGACCCTCAACTGACCCCATAGGTCACCCTTGCAGTTACCTTGGTAACGAACACTCCGCTGATGTGCATGTCTGTGCGCAGGCTGTGGTTCACCCCCGTGGACAGGAAGGACACACTGAGTAAGCTTGGGGAAATCTGTACCACGGCCACATGTTGGTGGAAGTGTGACAACATGGCCTGCTCACTAAGGATCACCACAGAGCTGAGGTTGTTCACTGCCAGAAGGTTCTTCCTGGAGCCCCACTTCATTTCCATGTTGGAAAGAACCAAAAGTGTTGGGAAGAACAAAGGAGAGATACAGGCAGAAAAACATTATACATATGAGGATTCATGAACAATTTCGAAGTACTATTTCTTCTTTTGTTAAAATATTATTTTAAGCCCTGACCAGTGTAGCTCAGTTGATTGGGTGTTGTCCTGCAAATTGAAAGGTCACCAGTTCAATTCCTGGTCAGGGCACATGGCTGGGCTGTGGGCCCAGTTCTCAGTTGGAATGTGTAAGAGAAGCAGCCAATAGATGTTTTTCTCCCTCTCTTTCTCTATCCCTTCTCCTCTAAGAATATAAATACAATCTTTTAAAAATTATTTTAAAAATATTATAAAATATATATTTTAATTTTAAATAATATACATAAAATATATTAAAAATATATATGATATATATATATACTTTGTAAAAAAATTTTAAAAATTTAAAAATACTGACACTCAGAATTGTAATGCAGTGGGTAGATACCTATATGGCTCTTCCAACTTGTGCCTGTTCTGACTGATTGAACATCTTTTACATTTAGGGATATTTTTAAAAATTCATAGCAAAATTAACATACAGTATTAAATTATTCAGCTTTCCTCTGGTGATACGAAATGGCATATTCATAATCTCATACTAAAATTCCAAATTTATACAAATCTGTTTCTGGACTTCCTACTCCATTCCATTGATATATTTTTCCACCCCTGAGTAACTACTGTTTTAATCGCTATAGTTTTAAGATATGTTCTGGTATAGTACACAGAAATGTTCTGATTGATTATAAATATTTTTCTTGACCATATGCTCTCCCAGATGAGTTAAGAATTACTGTGTTGAATTCCCCCAGAAAAAAAAAAATCATTGTTTTTACTGCATGTACATGTAATTGGTAGATTTATTTGGGAAGAAAGGACACCTTTAGGACTTCTGGTGAAGATGGTGGCATAGGCAGACATGGCTCACATCTTTGCACAACCTCATCAAAATTACAACTAAAATATAGAATAACCATCACTCAGAACCATCATAAATCAAGTTGAATGGAAGTCTGACAACTACAGAATTAAAGAAACCACAACTATCCAGACTGGTAGGAGGGGCAGACACACAGAACAGGCTGGTCCCACACTCATCCCTCCCGATAAAAATTCTGGAAGGATATCTTGGGAGCCAGGAGTTCCAGCCCCACACCAGGCCTCCGAGTGCCAGGAAGATAAGTCCCATAACTCCTGGCTGCAAAAACCAGCAGGGATTGAGTTGGTAGAAGAAACTGCTGGAATCACAAGCAGTTCCCCTAAAGAACAACACACATGGACTCACCTACACAGACTCACTCCCTCTGAGCTCTAGCACTAGGGTAGCAGCTTAAAAGGTACCAATGGTATACAGGGAGAAACTGAAGTGTCTCGCATCAAGGTGAGCAGAGGTCATTGTCCCTTTTCTAAACCCTCCCACCACAAAGCCAGGAAGCTGGTGCCATATCTGAGACTCCATCAACCTGGCTAACACTGTGTGCCCCACTCTGGAGATCCCCAGAGACTCTGTCTCACCCAACTTATGGGCCGACCCAAGCTGCTTTTTCATATGAATGGCTGGTCTTGGTTCACGCTGCACAATTTCCTAAATCTTCTCAAACAAGCAATAGCTGGACTCAGTGAGCCCCAAGCCTGGCATTAGCAGCAGTCAGCCTAGACTCACAGCTTGGCTTTGCCTGGGAATCTCCCAGCCCAGAACAAGTAACAGCTATCTCAGATTGCTTTATAGCTCAGGCCAGGTGGCCTAAGCAAAACATAGGTGGGGACTGACCTTGGCCTGCACCACCCAGGAAATCCCAGGGCCAGTGCACCCAGCGGACAGCTACAGACCTCATCAGAGCACCACCATGCTGCCTCTGCACAGCTGATCCTCCATGGAGGGTGGACGTTGGTAGTAAGTGGTCACAGCTAATCCTCGCAGCTGACTGGCCTGGGTAAATCCCTCCCACTGACCTGCCAACAGCAATCAAGGCTCAACTATAAGAGGAGGGTGTACTCAACCCACACAAAGGGCACACTGCAAGTACCCAGCTTGGGTGTTAGGGGAGGCTGTGACACTGGACCCTACAGGACACCAGCTACATTAGGTCACACTACCAAGACACGGAGTCAAAGCAGCTCTACCTAATACACAGAAACAAACACAGGGAGGCTGCAAAACTGAGAAGACAAAGAAACATGGTCCAAATGAAAGAACAGAGGAAAAATCCAGAAAAAAAAGCTAAACGAAATGGAGATAAGCAATCTATCAGATGCAGAGTTCAAAACACTGGTTATAAGAATGCTCAAGAAACTTAGTGAGGACCTAAGCAGCATAAAAAAGATCCAGTCTGAAATGAAGGATACTCTAGTTGAAATAAAGAACAATTTACCGGGTATCAACAGTACAGTGGATGAAGCTGAGAACCAGATCAATGATTTGGAACATAAGGAAGCAAAAAACAACCAATCAGAACAAGAAGAAGAAAAAAGAATCTAGGTGGGGACTGACTGTGGGAGAAGGGGTGGGCTGGGTGGGGACGAGCAATGGGGGAAATAGTGGGACAACGGTAATAGAAAAACAATAAATAAGTCAAAAATTAAAAAAAGAAAAAAGAAAAAAGAATCCAAGAAAAATGAGGAAAGTATAAGCAGCCTCTGGAACAACGTCAAGCTTTCCTACATTTGCATCATAGGGGTGCCAGAAGGGGAACAGAAAGAGCAATAAATTGGATATCTATTTGAAAAAATAATGAAAGAAAACGTCTCTAATTTGGTGAAGGAAATAGATATGCAAATCTAGGATGCACAGAATCCCAAACAAAACAGATGGCGGCAAAGAAGCTCATTCCAAAACACATCATAATTAAAATGCCAAAGGTTAAAAATAAAGAGAGAATCTTAAAAGCAGCAAGAGAAGAACAGTTAAGTTACCTACAGGGGAATTCCATTAAACTGTCAGTTGATTTCTCAAAAGAAACTCTGCAGTCTAGAAGTGATTGGCAAGACATATTCAAAGTCATGAGAAGCAGAGACCTACAGCCAAGATTGCTCTAGCCAGCAAAGATATTTAGAATTGAAGGGGAAAGAAAGAGCTTCCCAGACGAGAAAAAGCTAAAGGAGTTCACCATCACCAAACCATTATTACATGAAATGTTAAAGGGACTTATTTAAGAAAAAGAAGATGATCAAAACTATGAACAATAAAATGGCAAAGACACATATCTATCAACAATTGAATCTAAAAAACAAACTAAGCAAACAAGAAAAGACAGAATCATGAATACGAACAGCACTTTGATCATTGCTAGATGGGAGGGGGGTATGGGGGAATGGGTGAAGAGATGAGAGGATTAAGAAGTACAAATAGGCAGTTACAGAAGAGCCATGGGGATGTAAAATACATTATAGGAAATGGAGTAGCCAAAGAACTTACACGAATGACCCACAGACATGAACAACAGTGGGAAATTGCCTGAGGGAGTGGGGGGGGTCTGGGTGGGGAGGGGAAAAAGGGGAAAATCAGGTCAATTTTAATAGCATAATCAATAACATAGAATTTTTAAAAAAAGAAAGAAATGACACCTTAACAAGATTGAGGCTTCTCTTTCAGGAACATTATATACCTAATGTTTACTCAGTTTTCTCTTATGTCCTTTAGGAAAGTTAGCATGGCTCATACTATTATTTTAAATGGCATTTCTTTCATTACCAGTGAGGGTACACATGTTTTTCATGTATTCTACTAACTACTCTTAGGTAAATTATCTCTATCATTTCCATTAAAGTTCTCAATATTTTTCCTTTTCTTGCTTGATTTTAAGAGTATGTTTATTAAAGCTAGGAACAGTGAAACAAAGGAAGGGCTTGGGATAGAAGAAGCAACAGGAGAGCCTGGGTGGGGCTCTTCTCTGGCTCCCTAGAAAAGTTATAGAAAAGAACTGAGCCATACTGGGCTGTGTTGACTCACTGGGAAGTAAAAGTCAAGCAACAGAAGCGAGACACGGTGGGCTGCTGTTGGCTCATTGAAAAGGCAGAGGAAAGGGGGCCTTGGAGGTAGGTTCAGGGGCTTATCCTGGGATGAGCTTCCACTGCCCACTGCTCCGCTGGTTGCCAGTCTCATGGACACCCTTAGAGTTTAGGGGAGAAAAGCAAGGATGCACGTCTAAGAGGGAAGAAAGGTGTGGGCGTGTTCTGGAAGGAGCCCACTTAATATTTTTCTTTTAAATGTCAGTCTTCTTCATGTCATTTATTCAAAGGTTTTACTACAGATAATCCATAAATTTAAAAAATAACTGTGTAAAGATTCCCTCCTTCCACAGAAAAGCAAAATCAACAAGAGTTGCATGTCAACTCCATATTAAAAAACAAACAAAAATATCACTGGGTTTTAGAGCTCAGATTTTCCTTCAATTCTAGTTTTGTTTTCCATTGCCCAGTTTTAAATAAGCTTTTATGTGCTCAAATTTGTTAATCTTTGCTTTGCAATGACTTTCATTACTTCAAATCTGAGAAAATTATATTTTCTCTACAGATCTGATAATATTCTATGCTAATTTTAGTCAGTTATTCTGCCCTAATTTGTAAAATATTGAACTTGTTAATTCAACTATAAACAATTTTTATATATGGTCTGAGAGGAGGATCTGAAAAGAAATTCCCAAAACTGCTATAACGTGTCCCTAAACTGTTTACTACGTAAATTTTCCTTTTCATAGTATGGGATCAAGCAAATTTTAACTTAAGAGATTAACAGAGCAGATCTGAGAGACGACTGCCAGGATGACAGGGTAATGAGCTGTGAGGCCATAACAGGCATAACTGGTAAAAATTATGAAACAACCATCTAATTCTCTGGAAACTGGGCATAAAGCAAGTGAAGAAACATTTATTCAAGAAAGTCTACGAATTCTGGTAAGAAGAGCAGAGTCTGTGACACCTGAGCTACTCTGCTCCCCTCCTCCTGTCCTCCAGCTCAGCATGACTGCAGCTCCACCTGAGTGAACAAGATGCCGGCTCCCTCTTCTCCAGCTCCCAGCTGAGGGCTACAGCATGCCTCTGGGAGGGGCTCACTGCCAGCATTCCTCATTTCCCTGGCTCTGTGTTGTAGAGGCCAATTCCAGGTGAGTGGGGCAGAGAGGCAAGGACTCCTTCCTTCCACCAGCCTCTGCTCTCAGGCGTGGGAGTCTAAGAAGACTTGGCCCCCATAGTCCTGCCCCATGTTGCTCACAGGGCAAAGGCTCCATGGTAGGGGAGGCAATCTGAGAAGACCAGAGGCTATGGCACCCAACTCCATGTTCATAAAGCAGGGTGTCATCTGAGAGAACCTGGCCACTATCCCCACTCCCAATGTCTGAAGAGCTAAGGTTTTTTTTCTCAAGGGAGATGCTGTCCATAAGAACAGAGAGCTCTGAAGCACTCCCCAAAGGAAGTGACTTCATTTGAACCGTAGTAATGTGGGTACATTCAAGCCTAAGGACACTCAAAAACAGTGGAGGTGTTTTGCCAGTAAGCATCTAGAGGAGGCTGGTAGCTTCATGAGAACAACAAAATCAACAGCAGGCCAGACAGTTTACCAGAGAGCACCAGGGAGAGAGACACCTAGGAGGAGCTTATGGATCATAACAAACCCCAGACACAGAAGTTAAAAGACCAACCCTCCCTATATTTAACTGGACCTGCTGTGGAGCCATCGGTATCCACGGTACTATAGAAAACAACACAGCTGCCAACTGGGGGGGCCTACCATGGTCTGTGATACTAGACAGAAGCAGGAAGCTTAATAGAGAGGTCAGGAGAAAAATAATCAAAGAGAGCCCCCCTGAAACCACTGGTGTCCCAGGGGGTAACTAACTGTGCACATACCCCAGGCTGGTGACATTGAAGAGCAATGTCAGAGGCTTCACACTAGAAGGGAAAGAGGTATCACTACAGTGGTCCATCCAGCCACTCACTAAACATACAAGCAAACAACAGCCACAAGCCATGGAGGTGAGTGGAATAGGAAGGTCAATAACCCAGAGATGACAAACTATTTTAATTAAAATGTCTAGCATGCAACAAAATATCAAGTGCCATGCAAAACAGAAGAAGGAAAAAAGAAAGGCAACAGAAACTTCCACCAGAGAGCCCAGATGTTGAACGTAAAGACGCCAATGTAGCCATTATAAATATATTTAAATAACTATAAGAAAACAGACTTAAAGAAGTGAAGGAAAGTGTGAGAGACTTCCAGTGAAGATAGAGGCATAGGTAGACAGGCTTCACCTCCTCGCACAATCATAGAAAGAATTACAACCAGATCTCAAAACTAATAACACCCAGAACCATCAGAAAATTGTGCTGTATGAAAGTTCAAATCCCAAAAATTTAAAGAAGACACATTCATCCACATAGATAGGAGAGGCAGAGTTGCGAAGATGGGCGGAGAGGTGGTTTGACACAGAAAGGTGGGGGCAGCCGCAGAATGGACGGAAAGGATAACAGGAGCCAGCAATCCTAGCCCCCCGGGCCAGACCACACAGTCCAGGGTCCCAGCACTGGGAAGATGGACCTCCGTTACCTCTGGCTATAAAAACCAATACAGGTTGGGGTGATGGAAGAAACTTCTGGATTTTCATTGCTTAAAGGGCCAGCATAGTCTTACAACCTATGCAAACCCACCCACTCCAGGATTCACCACTGGGGCAGTAGCTGGAAGGGCGCCAGTCACACATGGGAAGGGAGTGAAGTGACTGGAAATGCATGAGCACCAGGCAAACCTCAAAAAGCCAGGCGCAGCTTTGTCCCCTCTCCGAGCCCTCACCACACAGCCAAAAAACAGTGAAGTGGATTGCCCCACCCTGGCAATTACCTAAGGCTCTGTCCCACACAATTTACAGGTGCCTTTTCTACATAGGCCACACTACTAAGACAGGCAGTAAAAGCAGCTCTACCTTATATACAGAAACATACACAGGGAGGCTGCTAAATTGAGGAGACAAAGAAATATGGCCCAAATCAAAGAACAGAACAAAATCTCAGAAAAAGAACTAAGTGAAACGGAGATAGCCAATCTATCAAATGCAGAGTTCAAAATGTAGGGGCTTTAGCTATTCTCTGTAAAAGGTTGCAAAGGTCTGCTAAGAAGTTGCAAAGGTCTTGTCAGGGGGGAAATGTTATAGCTGCTGGATGATATACAAGCTGAGAGACCCCAGCTCAGCTCCTTCCCATAGCCCCTCCCTCCTTCCACTTGCTTGTGACTTGTTTATAACCTTGGTAAAGTTATATTTTACAGTATATCTAGTCTTTTGAAGATAGTTGCTTTATAGAGAATTAGACCCTGACTAAATTGCCCTGGCTGGTTTAGCTCAGTGGATTGAGCGTCGGCCTGCGAGCTAAGTGTCGCTGGTTCGATCTTCCAGTCAGGGTACATCAGAGAAGGAAAACTCTGACTCCAAAAAACCTCCGCTGCCTTGCGGCATACCTCTTCAGGGGAAAGGCTAAGGGAGTAAACCCCGACAGAAAATCCGGAGCCGGAGTCCCTAAGGCGGTTTGACGTTGTAGTCAACACCGGCAACTCCTGCGGCGCACCTGAACCCAAGCTGTATCGACTCCGTCTTTCCCTTGGACCCTTCAGCTGCGAAGAGAGGGGGGGTCTGCTGCATGGGCAACAGCAGACCCTCCATATTACCCTGCCCAGGCTCTGTAGCTTCAGCGTCATCGCAAGATGTCGATTCAACACGGGAGGAGACAGATACCATGTCACTCCCGAGTCGGACTGCACAGCCATTCTTGGCGGTGCAGATAGACTCTGAAGAAGCTACACCATCATCTCTCGAGACGGACGGCTGCCGAGACCCTGACTAAAAAGCTGCAACCAGAGATAACCTTATGGCCCTGCGAACTTTTGCTCCTGTTATGACACCCCTGCAGCACTGTCCTGCCCCCCCCCCCACTTCCGAAGGCTGCTTCCCATCGAAGAAGGAGCTAAACCCTATATAAGCCTTGCCCTAAACCCCATTCGTGGTCGGTGCTTTGTTTGAGACTCAGGTCTCTGCCCGACCGCCAGCAATAAACCTTTGCCTGCTTTATACACTGCCTCAATGTTCAGTCTCGCTTGTGTAGCCGCAACAAAAACGCCGGTTATCAGGATGCTCAGAAAACTCCTTGTATATGAAAAAATAAAAAATAAAGGAAGAAATGAAGGTTACACACAGTGAAATAAAGAATAATCCACAGGAAACCAACAGAGAAGGGAAGGAAGCAGGGTTTCAAACCAACGATTTGGAACATAAGGAAGAGATAAACATTTAACCAGAACAAAAAGAAACAAGAATTCAAAAAAACGAGGAGAGGCTTAGGAACCTCAGGGACATCTCCAAACATGCCAACATCCGAATCATAGGGGTGCCGAAGGAGAAGAGGAAGAACAAGAAATTGAAAACTTACTTGAAAAAAGAATGAAAGAAACTTTACCCTAATTTGGCAAAGGAAATAGACAGAGAGTCCCAAACAAGTTGGACCCAGAGAGGACCACACCAAGACACATCATAATTAAAATGCCAAAGGCTAAAGAAAATGAGAGACTCTTAAAAACAGCAAGAGAAAAGAAGAGAGTTACCTACAAAGGAGCTCCCATAAGACAATCGGCAGATTTCTCAAAAGAAACTTTGCAGGCAAGAAGGGACTGGCAAGAAGTATTCAAAGTGATGAAAAGCAAGGACCTACAACATAGATTACTCTATCCAGCAAAGCTATCAGTTAGAATGGAAGGGCAGATCAAGTGCTTCCCAGAGAAGGTAAAGCTAAAGGATTTCATCACCACCAAGCCATTATTATAGAAAATGTTAAAGGACTTATTTAAGAAAGAGAAGAAGGTCAAAACTATGAACATTAAAAAGGCAGCAAATTCACAACTCTCAACAACAGAACCTAAAAAAATAAAAACAAAAACAAACTAAGTAAACTAGTAAAACAGGAACAGAATCATAGGGATGGAGATAATGTGGAGGGTTATCAGCTGGGAGGGGGAATGGGGAGAATGGTGAAATGGTGCAGGGATTAAGAAGCATAATTTGTAGAAATAAAATAAACGGTGATGTTAATAATAATAAAGGAAATGGAGAAGCCAAAGAACTTACATGCACAACCCATGGACATGAACTAAGGGAGGTGGGATTGCTGGAGGGAATGGGGTACCAGGTGAACGGGGGGCAAAGGGGGAAAATTGGGACAACTGTAATAGCATAATCAATAAAATATACTTAAAAAAAAAAGAGAGGTAAAGGAAGGTGTGATACAATGTCTCTCCAAACAGACTATCAATAAGGAGACAATTTTTTTTTTAAAAAGAACCAGATGCCCAGTAGAAATTAAAACATATGTCAACACAAAAACTTGTACACCAATGTCCACAGCAGCATAATTCATAACAGTCCAAATGTTCATCAGTGGATGAAAGGATAACAGAATGTGGTCTATTCAGGTCGTGGACTAAATACTCAGTCATAAACAGGAATGGAATACTAACACATGCTACAATATGGATGAAACTTCAAAATATAATGCTCAGTGAAAGGACTCTCACTTCATGCATATTGTGTGTGATTCCACTGAAGTGTCTAGAATAGGCAAATCCATAAAGACAGAAGGTAGATTAGTGATTGCATAGGGATAGGGGAGGGGAAAATGGGAGTGACTGCTAATGAGTAAGATTTCTTTCTGGGGTGATGAAACTGTTCTAAAATTTACTGGGATGGTTGCAACACTGAATATACTAAAAACCATTTGGCATGTTATATATCCAATAAAGTTGTTTTTAACATTAGATAGACAGATGAAAGATAGAGATAAGGGATGGGTAGATAGAGAAAATAGATATACTCGATTACTACAGATTCATAATCCCTAGTCTACAATTCTGAACTCCAAAAGGCCTTTATTTTTATAAAGCCTTTTAGGTTGAAAAACAGACAAAAATAGGTTCAAACTCAATTACTCCCTCCACTTTTGCAGGGCACAAAATGAGTACCTCTGATGCCCTGGATGAGTTGTACCTTTATCTGTGTGATGTTTCCTTCAAGCTCAGTAGGGTTTTGAAGGATCCACCTGTCTTTGCCCTCCACTCCTCGGCTGCTGTGGGGGCCTGGCACTTTTCTCCACATGGCTACTCGCCCTTTATCAGTGCCTGCTGCCAGAAGACCTACAGGTAAAAACAGAGTTCACAGTCATTGACTTGAAAAGGGATAAGAATAGCAGCAAGCTCTCCTCTCTTGACTCTCCTCTGAAATATCAGTACATCAGCCCTCTGCCCAATAACTCCAACCCTCGCTTGCTGTGTCTTCCTTCGAAGGAACTGATGACTACCTGGCAATACAGTGTGTGCATGTGCACATGTGCGCATGTGGCTTATGTGGGTGTTGATGCTGGTTCTTCTCTTTCTCTAGGTGAGCAGAGACCTATCTGCCCGTTTAATCTGCTTCTTCAATGCTAGAACAGCACTTAGCTCTCATTAGGCACAAAATAAATGCCACTCTAGCTTATCTCCTATTCTGTCTTCTCTGTGTGTGTACACATATACACATACATACATACATTTACATATATGTAGATACGAGGTCTGTCCAGAAAAAGTCCAACCATTGTTAATATAATGAGCACAGTTTGCGTGACATGGATATAACCTGGCAGACAAGGAGAGTGGACTGGAATGTTCATACGTGAACAATGACAACTTGACTGTACTAGTCAGTGGGGGTGGTAGATGTCATTGAGTGAGCATGTGTACTGTGTGGCTGTCACATTCAAAATGACTGAGTAGAGCAACAAATCTGCATCACATTTGGCATTGAGCTTGAATGTTCCTCTGCAGAAACTATTAGGATGATGCAGAAGGCCGCAGTTATGGGCAACTGGTGACTGGCAGCTTCATCACACAATGTGCCTGCTCATGCATCACAACTCGTGCAGAATTTTTTGGCGTAACATCAAATTACCCAGGTGACTCATCCCCTCTACAGCCCAGATTTGGCACTCTGTGACTCTGGCTTTTCCTAAAACTAAAATCACCTTTGAAAGGGAAGAGATTTCAGACCACTGATGAGATTCAGGAAATACAACAGGGCAGCTGATGGTGACTGAGAGAACTGTGTGAGCTCCCAAGGTGCCTACTTTGAAGGCCACTGAGGTGTCATAGTCCTATGTACAATGTTTCTTGTACCTTTTATCTTCTTCAATAAATGTCTCTATTTTTATAGCATGTGGATGGATACAACTGGACAGACCTCGTATATTTCTAAATTTTCCCACACTGTCTTTTTCTTGGGGTTTTGGGAGAGCACAGAGGTCAATTGCATTCAGCCACGTTGGTCACACTTTTGACCAAACTCTGGACCTTCATGTGGGATTAAAAGCTTTATTGTTACTTTTTGTCCTGACTTTATCCAAATAACTTGACATAGTTATAACTGAGTTACCAGTCTTTGAATATCCACCATCATCATTTTGCAACAGAGCAAAACTGGAGACTGGTTCTTTCTCCCTTATGCCAGCCCAAGAAATCTCACCTTTGACTTTACAGTAAGAAACACAGTTTATATTCTCTCCTTTTTCGAAACCGAACTTCTCTTCTGGACTCAGTACATAATTCTCTCCTTGTTCTAAATCCCAGAATCTACAAGAGAAGGAAGAAAGCCCACTAAGGGGACTATGTCAGTACACTGCCCTCAGCTCTGAGGGGCCTGTCCAACTCGCAGAGTGAACTGTAAAAATCAGGAAAAAGTCATGGCCCTTTGGACTCTGAAATGAAAAGCAGGCTGTCATTACATTTAGATCTACTTGGTGCCCTGTTCATAATCAAAGGGAGCAGCTACTAATGAAAGTGTCCGTGTGTGACACTGGGTCACAACGAGAACAAAGGAACTGCAAGCAACTGCAACCACCTGCACCCAGGAGAACCCCCAGTATCACACGGAGTACAGCAGTGAGAAGCAAGAGAATGTAACACGTGATTCTGTCTACACCAAGTTCACCAAAACCAGGCAAAGGAACTCCAAAGGAAGACATCAGGAAGGCTCCACCCTGGTGTGAGGAGCAGGGATGCTTGGGGTCTCTAATATGTTCTGTTCGTTCATCTTGGACCTGTTACATGGGTGTGTCCAATTTGTGAAAATTATTCAGAATCTGAGACTGACTTTTGATCACACAATGACTGGCATGTCAAATCTCACCTGAGGGCTGCTTCCCCAATGGCGGTCACCAGAAGGCTGCCGTCAAGCAAAGCGATGTCTGCCTGGCGACCCGTTTTCCCACTCAACTTCACCTGTGTAACGAAAAACAACCCAAAAGAAGCATGTCATGTTGCTGAGACTGTGTGTCCTTGCTTGTGAGTCTGGAGTCTCTGGTCTGCAGTGATTTTCTGGAGACTCACCAATGGAGGAAATGCAGGGTGATTAAGGACATTTGGAAAGGCACCGACTTTCCAGGGTGCACAAGCCAAAGCTGACAATTACTCTTGCACATTAAATGGTTAATAATAGCAGCTGCCCAGCACATGGCATGTAGTTTGCACATTTCTAAAGTGACTACCAAGCTGAGACAAGTTCAGGTACCACCGTGTCCTCCAAGGCAGGTATCATACTGTTTTGCAGGGATCAAACCTGCCCAGAGCCCACCAGCCAGTGAGTGGCTCAAGGGGGATTTGAACCCAGGTCCATGTGATCCAGTGATCATGTTTTCAACTGCTGTGCTAGAGTATACATAAATGACCAAATAAGCATTGATTACAAAAAACCAACCCACTCTAAAATCTATGAGTATCTTTAGGGAAAGTTCAAAGTTGTCCAAGGAATATGGATTCCTCTGGTATACACCAAGAAACTAGCAGGAGGGCAGCGAAAAGCAACATCTGATACAAGGACAAACAGCGTCCTCCTGGCGCTGAGAGCCCAGGGCTGATGCTAAGAGGCACCTTGCAGGACATCGAGGTATGTCTCAGTAGCCATAGTGAAACATCTGCTACCCAAGGACAGTGACTATCATTTACATCCACTAGGTGCATGTGTGCCTCAGGGGCAGCTGTGATAGAACACACATAGGGGAGAAATCCCCAAGGCTCTCATGGCAAGTGAGCCCTCTCCATGCCTTGTTGGCACATAGCTAGAAGGCAGGGTGATGTCCCTTCCTACATGATTCCATTGTGGGGCTGTTATTCTGTCACATCCAGGTCTGTAGGCTGCCAGTTAACCAATCATGGAGGGCAGAGACTATCTGTCCAGTGATGCCAGAAATATCTCCTTCATTCTCAGTTTCCCTCACTCTGAACTAAATGTCATATAATACATAATGGTACTCTGTTAGTGGCCCTGAAACAGATTTGCTAAGGAATTGGAAAGGGTGGTTAATCATATCAGAGAAACCCAGCCTGAGCCCTGCCCCTCCATCCACCTTCATCACTTCTTCCGCTTCACCCTCAGGAGTCACCAAGTACAGGGACAGCAGCAGGTTCTCCGTGACCACCACCAGCGCCTCCCTCTTCTCAAGGTAGAACAGCATTCGGATGGAGCTGTCTACGGACGCTGCCTGAGTGGTCTTGCCTTTTTCGTCCACATAGTGCACTGTCCCTGAGGGCAAAAGGGACAGTCACTAGGCAGTTTGACACTCACCAGCAGCCATTTCTACCTACTTCAGGGCATTCTCAAAATAAACATCTTTGTTATAAAATTTGCAAACAAAAAAATTTTAAAAACATCTGCACATGACCTTACAGGCTGCCATCTCTGAAATAAGCCCCATCTTACTGGTTTAGTTCAGCCTCGATTCCTGCTGCCTTCACCAACTCTGTTCCACCGCCACTAACCTCTCAGGATTCTAACATTCACACTGATGACCCGCCTGACTTCTCAGCCTCAAAATTCTTTGTTCATCTCAGTCCCATAACATCTATCACCCACGCACCGAGGCCCTATCTGTGACCTCCTGTAACCACCAGGCCCTCTCCCCTGTTCTGTGCATGGCTGGTTGGCCATTTTGCCCTAAGCTGCAGAGCCTCTCCAGCCTGGAACCCCTCCATCTCCTGCCCTCCCTGAGCATGCCAACCCCCTTGCTGACCTCCTGGTTCCTTTCTCAGGCTTCTGAACTCAGCGGGTGTAACCTCCTACAAACTCTCAGGAATCCAATTCATTGCTGTTGCTCTCTGGAGCCTCTTCACCCTCCTGGTCGCCTCTCATCTTATTCCTAATAGACTTGAAATCTTATTTAACTGAAAAATTCAAGGTTCTCTAGAGGCTAATTGCAACAGTGATGAGCATCTACTCAGCACATGTTTGTAGCAGGCTCAGTGTTAAGCACTTACATGTGTATTAACTTCACTGATGTTTCCAGCGAGCTGTTACTCTATCACTACGTCTGTTTTACACATAAGGAAGCTGAAACACACAGGTACAGGACAATTTCCCTTCAGAGCCCACAGCTACCAATTGCAAGGAAGGACTGACACCCACTGCACACCTCTCCCCCAGTTGCCAACATCTTCTCCTTCGCACATCTCTTTTTCACATCATCTTTTTTTTTTTAAGTTTATCGATTTTAGAGAGAGAGGAAGGTGGGGGGAGAGAGAGAAACATTGATTTGTTATCCACTTATCTATGCATTTATTGGTTGATTCTTACATGTGCCCTGACCAGGAATCGAACCTACAACCATGGCATATCAGGACAACGCACTAACAAACTGAACTATACAGCCATGTTTTCAACTTCCTTCCTAAGGGGCCCTTGCACTAGCATCTCGTCCCCGTGCACCCCCACTGCGCCAGGCACACTCCGTGTCCCTTCTGGGACCTCCTCAAATTCCCTCAGTGCTGTCTCTTTGAAGAGCATCTCAAAAGCCCCCAGCCCCTTCCTGCTCTCATCTGCTATCTTCTTCCTGCCAGTGACACAGGCTCCTCAAACCTCCCCACCTCTGTGCACGCCTCACTTCTCCGGCCTTTCTCACAGCAGACACACACTTATAAATGTCTCTTATGAATGTAAAAGACTTTATTTTCCTCTTAACTTTACACTGCATTTATCAGCTGCTGCTGGGGCAGCCTGTCTCACTATTTACACTAAAAAGGAGTAGTGTTAAATTAAGACAGGCCGCACTTAATGTGGACCACCCACGAGGGCTGGTTGGCGGCTGCAAGCTGGAAGAAAAACCCACCCATCCTGTTCATGCTCTATTCCCAGAGCTTAGCCAGGTACCTGGCACTTGAGAAGCACTTCACAATTATACAGACTTAATAAAAGGAGTGCACCAAAAGTATCTTTTCAAGACTGTGGACTTGTCTGTGTTGCACACACAGTAAGAGTGAGCACGTAACTGCTGACAACAGCTTCCACATGAAAACCCTTCAAATACAAACAATGCTCATTTGTTTCTAATCAGAACCAAGTGAAGCCATTCCTTGAATACTGGATTAATAACTGCATACAGCTGGCTAACGTATCACTCTAAGATTGGCATACATACAGCCTGTTATTTTATACAGAAACACCATCTATTTTTTTAAAATCCTCATCAGACACCCCTAAAATTCAATGTCCTAGAATCCCAAACTAAGTTTCTCACCATCCATCAAGCTGACAAAGAATGACAGTCCTTCTTGAGATCCCAGTTTCAAGAAATTTCCAAAGCCGCTTTTCCTCCAGTTAAACATGTCAAGGGCTTTCTCATCGCCACTCACAGCTGCCTTTGCCAACTGAACAAGGTCCCTGAAAGTAAACATGACCCAGGAAGTCAGATTTCTTGCCACTCCTCTTAGGAAGGTACTGTCACTATAGATGTGCTGAGAGTGGCTCATTCCTATGACCCCTCCAGTGTCGGAGGTACAATATCTCTACTTCCAACCCCATAAGGATTTAAACTCAAGGCTACCATGTGAGCTAACACTTACTCGCCAGGAGGGGGAAGCCGGAAGATGCAGTGAGTCAGGTGCTTTCCGTATTCATGTTTCAGCAGGGGGGTCCCTTGTACTCGGCCCCTTTGATCCAACCTCCATAAGACCAGGACACCAATCTGGAAAATCCAACATCACATGTGAAGGAAACACATTCTTATCGAGTAACTGGTGGAAGGCAAGACTTACACTGTGCAACGACTCACGCTATTCCTTTTTAAAAAAAAAAAACTAGTACATGTGCATCGTGAAAAACATAAACAATTCAAAAGTGTTCAATGAAGGCTAGAAACTCTTCAGGACTTCCGGCCATGATGGAGGTGCAGGAGTATATGCTGCGTCTCCTTCCACAACTAAGAAAGGATACAATGACCTCAAAACTGGAGACAACCAGAAGTTCCAGAAAACTGAGCTGCATGGAAGTCCAACAAAGATATAAAGAAGAAATACTCATCCAGACAGGCAGGAGGGGCAGAGCCCAGGCAGAGAGGACAAGGTGTGGAGGTGGGGGCAGGGGCTGCGGTGGCTGTCGTGGCTGTGGCCTGCCAGCAGAAAGTGCAGTCACACATTAATAAAAGTCAGGAGGGACACCTGGGGAGCACTCCTGGCATCACACCAGACCATGCAGCTCACCATTCCAGTGCCAGGGAAAATAAAGCCTCATTGCTTGACTGTGAAAACAGGTGCAGGGTTGGGACGGCGGAAAAAACTGCTGGTCTCTCAGCAGTTTGTATGTTTAGAGGGCCCCCACGGTCCTAGAATGTTCACAGACCCACCCACTCTGGAAACCACACCAGGGCAACAGCTAGAGGGGCACCAGTCCTATATGGGAAGTGGGAGATGTGCCTGGAAAAGGGGCGAGTGCTGAGCAAGCGGCATTGTTCTCTCTCAGACCGCTCCCCCACATACAATGCCACACCACGGAGAAACAAGTTGCGCCTACTGATGAATACCTAAGGCTCTGCTCCCTACAATGTAACAGGTGCAACAGCTGTACCGAAAACAAGAGGCAAACACAGTAACCTGTGAAGTTGAGGAGACAGAGAAGTATGACTCAAAATAGGGAACAGATCAAGGTCCCAGTGGGAGAACTAAGTGACGAGGAGATAGCCAACCTAACAGACACAGAGTTCAAAACACTGGTGATAAAGATGCTCACTTGACAGATATGCTTGAGTATGGCAAATGCAGAAGGGAAGAAGTGAAGATTAGGCTAAGTGAAATGAAGGAAAATTCACATGAAACCAATGGTGAAGGGAAGAAAACCGGGGTTCAAATTGATGATTTGGTACATAAGAAAAAAACAGTCAACCGGTACAGAATGAGGACACAAGAACTGAAAAATATTGAGAGGCATAGGAACCTCTGGGACAACTTTAAACGTGCCAACATCCGAACCATAGGGGTGCCAGAAGGAGAAGAGAAAGAGCAAGAAATTGAAAACTTATTTGAAAAAATAATGAAGGAAAACTTCCCTAATCTGACAAAGGAAATAGACATACAAGTCCAGAAAGTACAGAGAGTCCCAAACAAGCTGGACCCAAAGAGGACCACACCAAGACACATCATACATAAATGTCAAGGGTTCAAGATAAAGAGAGAATCTTAAAAGCAGCAAGAGAAAAGAAGAGAGTTACCTACAAAGGGGTGCCTATAAAACTGTCAGCTGATTTCTCAAAAGAAACTTTGTAGGCAAGAAGGGACTGGTAAGAAGTATTCAAAGTGATGAAAAGCAAGGACCTACAACCAAGACTACTCTATCTAGCAAAGCTATCATTTAGAATGGAAGGGCAGATGAAGTGCTTCCCAGACAAGGTAAAGCTAAAGGATTTCATCATCACCAAGTCATTATTACATGAAATGTTAAAGGGACTTACTTAAGGAAAAGAGGATCAAAACTATGAACATTAAAATGATGACAAACTCATAACTATCAACAACAGAACCTAAAAGAATAAAAACAAAAACAAACTAAGCAAACAATCAAAACAGAACAGAATCATAGGTATGGGGATCATTTGGAGGGTTATCAGCTGGGAGGGGGCAGGGGGAGAAATGGGAAACGGTGTAGCGATTAAGAAGCATATTGGTTGGTACAAAATACACAGGGGAAGTTAAGAATAATATAGGAAAGGGTGAAGCCAAAGAACTTATATGTGTGATCCATGGACATGAACTAAGGTGATGGGATTGCTGGAGGGAAGAGTGTACTGGGTGGAGGGGAGCAAAGGGAAAAGAATTTGGGACAATTGTAACAGTGTAATCAATAAAACATACTTAAAAAAATAGAAGAACTCTTCTTTATGCCCCCTCCAACCCTTACTCTCTGGAGATAACAACTGTGACATTTTAAGTTGTTAAAACAAACTTTTAATTTTAAAATAGATTCAGATTTATGGAAAAATAGTGAAAACAGTTCAGAGAAATCCCATACCTAGTTTCTCCTATTATTAGATCTTATATTAGTGTAGTACAGTTAGTTCCATGTTTAGTAATTTTTTCCTTCTTATTTATTTATTTGTAATGGTTTTAAAAATGATGCTTCCATAGTGAAAAAGACAAGGCTAGAAAATGAAAATGTTTCCCTCCCCTGCCACCCAGCCTCCTCCATAGAGAACTATACCGTGGAATCCCATGTGTCTGATGGTGTTTTATGATTACAAAACATCTGTACAGATGTCCCTCTGCTCTGCCCTTCAAGTGCAATCATCCAGTGCTTATTTTTTTTTAACATAATAATTCACTTTATAGAGATCTTTATTAGTATACAAAGCTTCTAACTGGCAATTCAATCAAGGTCCCTGAATACAATCAGGACATGATTAGCATGTCCAGGCTTCTAGACTGTTGTTTTGAGGATGAAGTTGTTCAGAGCTCCTATATATCAGGAGCAGTGATTTCATGTGATTGTACAGGCCTTGCTTTGATAGACAGACAGATGCAACCCACCACAATCACAAATTAAATCTCCACTGACTCCCAAGGATGCAATGAGTCAAACATGCTTTGTCTCAGGTTCTGGCTAAGCAGCTGGAAATGCAACACAAAGTGGAGATCTAGAGGCGAACTCTGAGATATCCCATCTCCTTTCTGGCAGCCTTTGTTTCCCATCCCAATTCTAAATGTTTTTTGCACCTCTCACTACTCCTGCAGAGCAATTCTTTGTGTTCAGAGCTTTCTCTTCACTGTAATTTCTTACAGCAAGGCTCTCAAAAAAGTTAACCCTAAAATGAGAAACAAGTTCTATTTTTGAAGAACAAGAGTTTAATGAATTAAGGAACTGAAGTGAAGTTAAGAGTGTTCTAGATTCAAATGTCAACATACTGGCACTTCCAAGTACAGGTCATCCTGCTAGGCTTTCTAATAGTTTATCATGACAGTAAGAACTGACTTGCCCATTGCCTTGTGTGAATTTGCTGGATCCTACACTCCCCTCTGAGAAAGCATATGGGAAAACAAGAACTGGTCCATGTGACATTCTCCCCATTTCTTTACTGATAAAACTGCTAACAGTTACTTCGCAGAACAGCTATCTGCCCAGTGTCCCTTTTCTAGGAATCTCCCTACCTCCCTGGCCACCGCTGACTACTGCACATATGGGCACTTGGCCTGAGCTGAATTTGAGAGAGAAGGAGGAGGGACAGATCTCTGGGTGGGAGCTGAAACTAGAGCAGGTGATTTCCTTTGTTTTCATCAGCTAGAGATTCTGCTTCATGGATCCAATGGGTCAGAGAGAGGGAGATAACTGTAGCAGGGCAGTACATGGAAAAGCACAGAGCTAGCAGACAGACGTATCTGTCAGCACCTCCCTCTTGGTTCCAGACAGTCCTGAAGTCAGCTGTGCTCCTGTCCCTAGAGACCCTGGGACACTCTGATGGCTTCCAATTAAGTGTGCCTTCTTGCTTCAGCTAGTCTGGGCTGGTTTTACTGGTAACAAACCTAACTAAAGCAGGGTCTTTGGTGGAATAGCTGAGAAGACCCACAGCCAAGCCTGTGCATTCAGTGGCGTAGCATTCCAAGTGCTCATTCATTTATTGTTACTTCTCTTTCTGCTTGAGACCATTATTAAATCAGCACAGTCTAGATTTTCTTAGAAGGATTAGGTATTTCTGTTCCTAAATATTTTGACTCATAGGACTTGGTCAGCAGATATCTGAGTTTAGTTTCATGCCTAAGTTAATCTACTTTGTTAATTGTTATATAATACAGTCAAATGAGAATAATGAAATTCAATTTTCTTGAATCCTTTTACTCTCATAGGGGTTTGCAGAGCATTCCACAGCAGGGAGGTGGGAAAGATCGCTAAGGAGTCAGAATCCGGGGACATGACAATATCATTCACTGGGAATTACATAGAAAAATAAAAGAAAAATCATCCAGAGAAAAGGAACAAACTAACAGAAGAATAGGCAAGTGACAAGACCAGAACAAAAAATGTCAATATCACAATATCTTGTAATATTCATTGTCAATAACAAGAGGAATGCAAACTAGAACATGACAAAATTCTGAATTTGGATACAACACTCTGTGAGAAAGCACATGCTGGTGAGTTGGTGTGATCTGACACAAGTCCCATGCAGGAGGTCTGGACACATCCACCAAACCACAAACACATGCCCTAAGGCTCAGCCACCCCACTTCCAGGAATTTCTCTAAACTTCCACATGTGTGAAATGACAAAAGCATGAGGTTAGCCACTGCATCACTGTCTGTTTAGCAAGACTGGAAACCACTGAAATGTTTATCAACAGGG
The DNA here is from genome assembly GCF_987537825.1 of Furipterus horrens. Classification (NCBI taxonomy): domain Eukaryota; kingdom Metazoa; phylum Chordata; class Mammalia; order Chiroptera; family Furipteridae; genus Furipterus; species Furipterus horrens. Next base: position 118,329,312 of record NW_028327175.1, on the reverse strand, counting down.
GCTGGTGAAAATCATAGTACATTCATATAGAGAAGGACATGTTAAAAGAAGGACATTTGCAACCCTGGCTGCTGTGGCTCAGTGGATTGAGCATCAGCCTGTGAACCAAGTGTCGTTGGTTTGATTTCCAGTCAGGGTACATTACTAGGTTGCACATCAGGCCCCCAGTTGGGGGTGCGAGTGAGAGGCAACCACACAGTGATGTTTCTCTCCCTCTCTTTCTCCTTCCCCCTCTCTCTAAAAATAAATAAATAAACAAATAAATAATTTTTTTAAAAAAATGGTGCATGTAGTATTAAAAAAAAAAAAAAGGACGTTCGCTATTTACCAACATGGAGAGATCTGCAAGACACAGCATTAACTGAAAAAGAGAACAGAATCACACGTTATCGCTTATGTGAAAGGGAAGGATAATAAGGAAACAGGATCCATCCTCTGTGTGATATCTCTGGTCAAAAATGTTTAATCTAAAGTGAAAAGCAAACAAATCCAAACTGAAGAATATTCTACACAATAACTAGCCTGGACTCCTAAAATGGTCAATGTCATGAAAGATCAAAGAGAAAGAGAGAGAGTTCTGGCCAAGATGGAGGCCTAGGCTGACAAGTTCCATCTCCCTCCACAACTAAGAAGGAATACAACTACCGCAAAACCAAAAATAACAAGAAGTTCCAGAAAATAAAGCTACATGGAAGTCCAACGTATGAAGTTATAAAGAAGTGGTGCTCGTCCAGACGGGTAGGAGGGGCGAAGCCGGGGAGGAGAGGTCAAGCTGTGCGCGTGGCGGTAGCTGCGGCGACAGTGGCGGGACAGTGGTAAGCACAGGCACCCATATTTAAGGGGAGGCGAGAAGCGCCTGGGGAGCACCCCCAGCTGCAGACCAGACCAATCAGCTCGCGATTCCAACACTGGGGAAGGCAGACCCCCCACTGCCTCAGACTGAGAGGCCCGGAGTGCGTGAGGACGGAGGAGGAGGCTCCTGGTCTCTCAGCAGAGAGTGAACGGCAGGAATCCATCTTGGACCCCCGCCCCCACAGAAAACGCCAGAGCGTGGTAAGACGGGTTGCCCGGTAGTGACAAGGGCATGGGCCTCTGCCCGCTATAGCGTAGAAGGTGTGACAGCCCCGTCCAGGAAGCAAAGGTAAACACAAAACTGTCAGGATGGCACAGATCATGATAGAGATCCCGGTGACGCAGCTGACCAGACAGCAAATATTTGATCTAACGAAACAGCAGATAGGAAATCTTTCTGAGGCACAGTTAAGAGCTTTGGTTATAAGAATGCTTACAGACCTAATGGGAGATCTTAAACAAAATGGGGAAGGGATGAAGGCTAGTCCTGCTGAAATGAACAAAAACACATACAAAACTAATGAGGTAAAGAAAACCAGGGATCAAATCAACAAATCAGAACATAGGGAAGGAACAAACAGTCAGCCAGTGCAGAAAGAGGAAGTGAAAAGTGAGGAAAATGAGGAGAGGCTCAGAAACCTATGGGACAGCTGTAAGCAGGCTACCATCCAAATCATAGGATTGCTAGAAGGTGAAGAAGGAGAACTAGAAATTGAAAAATTATGTGAAAAAATAATGAAGCAGAACTTCCCTAACTTGGGGAAGGAAATAGACTTACAGGTCCAGGAGCACAGTGAGTTCCAAAAAAACTGTACCCAGGGAGAACCACACCAAGACACATTATAATCAAAATGTCAAAAATTAAGGATAAAGAGAGAATCTTAAAAGCAGCAAGAGAGAAGAAGAGAATTACATACAAAGGGATCCCAATAAGACTATCAGCTGATTTCTCAAAGGAAACTCTGCAGGCAAGAAGGGACTGGCAAGAAATATTCAAAGGAATGAAAAGCAAAAACCTACAACCACGATTACTCTATCCAGTGAAGCTGTCATTCAGAATAGAAGGGCAGACAAAGTGCTTCCAGGACAAAGTAAAACTGAAGGAGTTCATTAGATCCAAACCACTGTTATATGAAATGTTAAAGGGACTGGTTTAGAAGAAACAGGATCAAAACTATGAACATTAAAATGAAAACTGCATCACAAGAACTAACAACAGAAGCTAGGGAATTGAAACAAAGGCAAACTAAATAGGCAACGAGAGTGGAAAAAGAACTATAGGTATGGGGAACATACTGGGGGAGGTCAGCAGGGAAGGGGAAGGGGGAAAAGGGAGGAAGATGGTACAGGAATTAAGAAGCATAGTAGGAGGGAGTGGAGTAGACAGGAAGAGGTTGAGAAGAACTATATGCACAACCAATGGACATGGACTAAGCGCAGCGGGGGGGGAATAACTGGGGGGGGGCCACTGGGTGGAGGGGAACAAGGGGAAAAGAAATTGGGACAACTGTAACAGCATAATCAATAAAGCATATTTAAAAAAAGAGAGAGAGAAAGAGAGAGAGAGAAGACAAGACTGGAGAACTGTTCTTGAGTGAAGGAGACTACAGAGAAATGACAGCCAAACACAATGCATGTCCCTTGACTGGATTCTAGATTAGGACAAAGTCAGCTATAAAGAACATTACCGGGATAACTGGAGAGACTGTCATATGGACTGCACACTGGGTACTAGTACTGCATCAATGTTCACTTTCCTGAGTTAACAACCTATAGGTATATCGTGGTTATGTACGAGAATGTCCTTGTTTCTAGGGATCGAAGCCTAAGTACCTAAGGGTGAATGAAGTATGATGTTTGTGACAAACCCTCAAATAATCAGGGAAAATAGATACATAAAGAGAGAAAGCAGATGTGTCAAAATGTTAATAACTAGTGAATTTATATAAAGGGTATATGGGTGTTGCTTGTACTATTCTTTCATCTCCTCTAAAGATCTGAAATATTGCAAAATTGGAAATTGAGGAAAGAATGCATTTTTATGTGCTTCTGTGCACCTGCATAAACTCTGGAGGGACTTTAAGAAGCTATGGATGCCAGAGAGTAGAGAGGGGAAATTGATGGGCATGGGTGGAGAGGCTTTTCCAGGTACATACCATTTCATACCTTTTAAACTTTGAAACATGTAAAAGTATTACCTGAAAGATGTAATAAATGAACATACTGTGAAGTTCCTATTGTATATTTGTGAATCAAATTAGGTCTAGGCCAGGGTTTCTCATCCTGAGCACTGTTGACATTTTGTGTGGAATAATTCTCTGTTGTGGGGTCTGTCCTGGCTTTGTAGGATGTGAGCAATATCTCTGGCCTCTACTCACTAAATGCAGCGCTCCTCCCCTGTGACAACAAACCATGTCTCCAAACACTGTCACATGTTCTGAGGGGAAAATCAAGCAGGTTAAAAATCCCTGGACTAGACAATCAGGAACAGGGACTCCTAGGTAATGAAGAAGTATGCTCAGGGAAGCTGGTAATTTAGCGATGCCATAAAAGTGACAGTACTTGAGTCATTCATCCCATCTTTATGAATAGAGTTATCTAGAAAAGTTCAGTTTTTAAATGATAGACCTCCCATAGAGTGGGATGGTAGAATCAAATTTTCAAACCTTGCTTCCAGTATAAAACAAAATCTGCCATGACATCTGACAAGATCAACTGAATTTGGCAACCACACATTTCAAATAATTTGGTTTTTAACTCCCTTCCCAGTGTGTCCCTAAGGTCACAAACAAGGAAATGCTGAGATCTGAAGTCACGGTCACCAGGTGTCTCCTTACCCTGTCCCCCGACAGGAGGCAGTTACCATTGGTGCTCCAACTGAGGACAGTGATGTCAGTGGTGTGCGTTGGGGGGACCGCATGCTGCTCCTTGTCCTGCTTATTAAACATAATCACTTCTCCAGTCTCCCATCCAATAGCCAGGATCAGCCGCGTTGGGTGCCAGCACAGGGAAGTGATCTGGCACGACCTCTCAATATGTGCATCAGGCACACACTCACCCTATGACAGACAACAGGTGAATCCCATATTACAGAATGGCAGCTACTCAAAGAATTTTTGGCTAATAAATGGAATGGACATCAGCTAGAAGATATAAAGAGCTGTTTATTAAAGAACCGTTCTATTTAATTTTCATAAAAACACCAATCTTACCCCAGCTGAGCTATGAAGCATAAGATTAACACACAACAATCCATAATGACCAGTGTACTTTATCGCGGATTTTTCGCTATATCGTGGGATTTTGCAGTACTGTATATGTATGTTGTTAAAGTTACATAGGTTTAAGGGTGTAGCATAAATGTAAGGTTCCTACTTCGCTGGGGTGGGGTGTGTGTGTCCTAGAACGTAATACCCATGATAAGTGAGGGAATATCAAGGAGTATGATATACAACTGCTCAGTGGCTAGCTAGTGTTTTAACGAGTGGCAATAAAACTTTATAAAAACAGCCCTGGCTGCTGTGGCTCAGTGAATTGAGCATCAACCTGCGAGCTAAGTGTCGCTGGTTCAATTCACAGTCAAACAAGTGGTAGGCCTGTTGAAGTTTGTTGACCCCAATATTCTCAAAGTGTGGTCAGATGACTCCCAAAGACTTTTCAGGGTCAGCAAGGCCAGTTATTTTCAGAATGACACTAAGAAGTTATTTGCATATTTACTTTCATTTTCTTACCTGTGTACAGCGGAGTTTTCCAGAGGCTATGTGACATGATGTCATTTCTCTGATAGCTAATGAAATATGTGTCTGTATATCTTGAGTTTTCTAGAATTTTTAAAAAATTGTTGTTCTATTACAGTTGTCCCATAAATTTTCTAAGGAAATAGGTTGAGGGTATAAATATGTGTGTTTATATTTATAGAGATTAATTTCATTTGTTCCCAGTATTTCTATCAGACTCTTTCTAGTAATCTCGTAAACCTGCTACATCTGTGACCTCATTATCTTCTAATAATTATTTAGGAACTCTAAAGTTCTTCTTGTACCAATTAGAAACACAAAATATATACTTTGACTTGTAATAGTATTTTTTAATTTTCTAAAATTTAAATTTTGTCTGAAATTGCTATTATTTTGGAACTTAAAATTTATTCTAAAGGAAATTCTATCATACATATTGGAGAGTTGCCTGACTCCTAGAAGGGAGGAACCTATGCAACGGAAGCTTGGTGCTGGGGCTGGACAAACGTGAGAGCAGATGGGGGCCCTGACTGGACTTCCATCTATGGAGAGGTGAAAGAGTGACAAGCGTCACAAATGAGACCTCCAACGATGAGGCAGGCAAGACACCAAGAGGTTCTGCCCTAGTGTGGGGGGCTGGTAGGGAAGGACTTCCTCAGGAAGTGCCACGGAGCCACTTTCATCTGGAGGACTAATATAGTAATGGGAGCAAAAAGATCAAGGGAGACTCTCCTGCTCCGAGGGCATGGGACATGCAGCCCTGGAAGACCCGGAAGGCCAGGTGTGTGTGTAGCATGGAAGGACAGACACCATGTGAGAGGCAGCAGAGCCAGGCCTTAAGGGGTACTGGGGGCTACATCAGGTATTTCTGTCCTTATCCAAAGAGCAATTTGGGGGTGGGAAAGGTGAGAGTAGTGGGACATCCATGGAATGATTCCAAAAGATGGCTCTGCCCTGTGGGGAGTGGGGGTGGGGAGGACCTTGAGGACACAGATGCTGCAGTGAGCAAGGTGTGCTTAGTTTGCCAGAGGCTCTGGGGATAAACCAGGTGAATTTGGCCATGGATCACAAGGTGGGGAGAGAGTGTCACCATCATTCCCAGGTCCCTGTCCTGGGCATCAAGATGGAGAACACTCATCCTTCAAAAGGAAGTGTGGGGCAGGGGACAGTGGGGCAAAGTTCAGTTCAGTTTTGACTTGTGAAGTTTGAGGTCTGTGTCAAACACCCAGATGTCCTGTGGACAGCTGCATTTCTAAGTCTATATCTCAGTGGGGACTTGTGGGCTGGAGATACAGGTTTGGAAGTCGTTCATTGATAAACAGTGATAGTCACAGGATGAGGGAGGAAATAGAGTGAGAAGAGACCTAGTCAAACTTGAGGTGTGCTAACAATAGCTCCAGCTTGGAGGGAGAGGAAGACTGGATGAAGGAGGCAGGGTGAAGGAAAGAAAGCCCCTGCAAGTCCCATGGTGTGTTTCCCACAGAACTTTACAAGAGTGCGGAGCAGTGTGGAGAAGGGACATAAGATAAGGACCCAAAAGCACTCAGGGCTACGCAGACATTGCTGGTGACTCTAGCTGCTTGGATGAAGCATCTGGGTCAACAGCGAGACTGCAGAGGGCTGAGAAGTAAGAGGGAAGGGAAATCTGATTTTCTCTGTGAAGTATGAGGTGTGTTGTACACTAAGAATTTTGGTGTGGGGGTTATTCAAAGTTTGAGGAGCATCTAGAAAGTTTTTGCTATGGGTTGAATTGTGCAAATTTCCAAAAAGATGTGTTGAAGTCCTAACAACTGATACCTGTGATATCCCCTTATTAAAAAATAGGACCTTTGTAGATGAACAAGTTAAGATGAGGTGAGTAGGGTGGGCTCTAATCCAATATGACAGAAGAGGAGACACACAGAGGAGGCAGCCCGAGGATGATGAAGGAAGAGAGTGGAGTGGTTCAGGTACAAACCAAAGAACAAGAGGATTGCTGGCAACCCAAAGCAAAGACAAAACATGGAACAGACCCTCCCTGGAGCCTTCAGAGAAAGCGAGGCCCTGCCGATCCCTTATTTCAGACTTCTGGCTTCAAGAACTGGGAAAGAATACATACATTTCTGTTGTTTTAAGCAACTCAGTTTGTGGTCATTTGTTATGGTAGCTACAAAAAACTAATAGTTTAAATGGCTGACGTGAACTGACAGGAGACTGGATCAGGATGGACATACAATGCTGAGGGGCCATTTCTGGTTGGTGACTGTGAGTTGACTGTGGATTCTGTCTTAAACATTCCTAAATATGTCCCCAAAACTAAACTGGAGAGGTAAAAAGAATGACCCACATAATAGGGCTTTTATAATAGTGGGAGTTACCTCAGTAAGAACACACACACACACACACACAATTACACACATGTACATCATACCCCACACAATACTACACACCCCCTACCTCCCTACCTGACTCACCTACACCCCAAACCATAACACTTACACCCTCACCCCTCCACAATACACACATACACATAAAGGGACTAAAAGAGCCAGAAGCTAATAAAGTCACAATTATTGCTTCTTAGTACTTACTTGTTCCAGGTATATATCCACACTGCCTTCTGAGGCTGTGCCCATGGAGGCAACTGCCAGGAATGGATGAACAGGGTGCCAACTGATGTGGGTAGGCGACCCAACTGAGTCTGGGGCTTCTACTCGGTAGTCAAAATAGAGGGCCATGATGAAACTCAGACCTAGTCAGGCAGGGTTGAAACCTGCAGGGGAAAAAACAACCAGGCCCCGTGGTTTTGAACAAAATGACCGTGTATAGAATTAAGAAAGAAAAACATCACAAACCTATATTCATAAGACACTCAGCAACTTATAAATGCCCCTTCATACTAATTTCAGGCAATATCACGTGGAAAAGATCTGAAAAAGGAAAAAATATACAATTAAAAGCAAGGGATTGGACTTGTAATGATGCAGAGCATGATGGAAAACAGTAAAACTTCTTGCCATCAAAACAGCAAAGAAAAGCCCCACCACCTGGACTATATGAGTAATCCTTGATCATTATTATTCCAATGATAAGGACAATTTATATTTCTATAGTCCCCTTTAAGCAGAACATTTTCAAACCAAATAAAATCAAACTGCTTCACTATATAGAGTGTATAGAAAACCTTTGTACTCAATTTCTGATAAAGCTTGAAAATTAAGGCTCTCTTCACCTCTGACTTTCAGGTTGTAGAAAGCAAAAGGATTCCTTTGTTAGTCAAGAAAACACACAGCAACTGTAGGAGTTGAATTTCATTAATTACAGGAACTTTCCTTCCTTCCTTCCTTCCTCCTTCCTCCTTCCTCCTTTCCTCACTCCCTTCCTTCCCTCCCTCTCTTTCCTGGAAAAGATGTGCATACTGTACCTTTGAAGGAGAGGTAGGATGGTGAATGAAATGATAGTCTGACTTTTGCCCAATTTTTCATACCCTAGAATCAGTTTTGGGAAGCTAATTGGTAGAGAAGAGAGTATATGTAGGGTGACTTCATACCCATTATGATGGCTATTATCAGAAAAATAGAAAATAAGTAGTACTGGTGGGGATGCAGAGAAATTGGAACACCTGTGCACTGCTAGTGGGCGTGGAAAGCAACATGGTGGTTTCTTAAACATTAAACATGGAACTTCCACATGATTCAGCAATTCCAGTTCAGGATATATACCCAAAGAATTGAAAAAAGCAGGGACTTAAACAGATATTTGTACACAAATATTCATAGTAGCATTATTCACAGTAGCCAAAAGGTAGAAACAATCCAAATGCCTATTGATGGATGAATGAATGAACCAAATGTGGTCTTGTCTATTCATATAATGGAATATTATTCAGCCTTAAAAAGGAATAAAATTCTGCCTGGCTGATGTGGCTCAGTTGGTTGGAATATCATCCCACAAGCCTAAAGGGCACAGGTTCAATCCCTGGTGGGGGCACATGCCTAGGTTGTGGGTTCGGTCCCTGGTCGGGATGCATACCGATTGATGTTTCTCTCTCTCTCTCTCCCTCCCTTCCCCTCTCTCTAAAATCAATAAACATATACTCAGGTGAGGTTAAAAAACAAAAGGAATAAAATTCTGACACATTACAACATGCATGAACCTAGAAGACATTATGCTGAGTGAAGTAAGTCACACCCAAAAGAACAAATAATGTACTCGTAAGATTCCACTTATATGAAGTACTTGTAATAGTCAAATTCAGAGAAAGGAAGTAGATTGGTGGGTGCCAGGGTCTGCTGGGGCTGGGAGGGTGAGGTAGGGGGGCAGTTGTATAATGTATACAGGGTTTCAGTTGAAGAAGATGGAAAAAGTTCTGGATATGACGGTGGTAATGGTCATACAACAATGTGAATGTACTTAATGCCACTGAACTCTATACTTAAAAATGGTTAAAATGATAAATTTTGTATTATGCATCTTTAACTACAACAAAAAAGTGCACAAAAATTATTCAACACTTGCAAAATTCTATCACTCTATCGTTGTAGGGAATGGATTATGCCATTTGCTTTGAGTAATACAACATTTGTACAGAGGAAGCCACAAAAGCTCAGTTTGGATTCAGAGAAGGAAATCCCTTCAGAGAAGCTGGAAAGCATGTGGATAAAAACGAACAGTCCCGTTTCAAATGTTTACCTTTTTCTTGTGATATATACCCTGAATATTAAACAAAGGCAATTTTTGAAGTTGTGCTCTCACATCACAAACTGCTGAGCACCCATTCAGGGATCCCGGTGGGGCAGCCAGGCACTGGCTGGAGGAGCAGTAGGGTTGAGGAGACTGGAGTCAGGGGAAGGGACAGGATCCAGGAATCTCCTGCACACACACATCACTTAGGGGACAGCTACACTGGTCAGGGCTCTAATTTCTTTGAGTATGAAGTTCTATGCAAAACTTCAAACAAAGCCATTAAAAATTAAAACACACTAGGTAAACACCTGGTGGTTTAATATATAATAGCAAAGGAAACCTTTTCAAGTGAGTTTTAACATGTTGCAGCCAATCACATGGCTAAATTCTGGACTATGGGAAACTCATATTCAAATTTAACAAGTTTACTTTGTGAAAATATCCTCTGTAAAATGAGAAATGTTAATTTGTTGTAGTGGAGAAAGAATTATAATAGCACTTGAAATATTTAAACCCGATTTTCAACGTATTTTTTACTTTAAACATCACTTTGTAATAAGCATGTACCCTAACAGATCTTTATGTTACTTATTTCCTCCTGCCTGGGGCTTTTCCAGACGCTCTCTTCCCCACACCCATCCTTTGGGTACTCAGGAAGCCTCCTGTCCTCCAGGGAGCTCTTGGACCTAACTTCTAGGTTGTTTGGTGCTTCTGCCCGCCCCATGTCTCTACAGAACCCTGTACTTCTCCACTGCTGCATGTGTACTTGATCAGCCATCCTTCACTCTCTACCAGATTATCTGCCCACAGGATGGGAGACTGCTGGAGCATCCCCAAGCCCTACAACAGTGCATTGCATAGAACAGGCCTCCAATAAGTGAAGATATTTTTTAGCAAGTTAAGATGTTCTTGATGTTCTATTAGCTGTAAAAAATTGGGTTACAGGGCAAGGAGAATAAGTCCCTTTTATGCAATGTATGATTGTTTATCATTTCTTTCGCCTGAATTTTAACATTCTTCTACAGTGAATAAGTATCACCTGCATAATTACAAAAGTTAACAGAGTAAACACAAGGAGAAATGACTCACAATAAAATCATTACCAATAACATCTATTAATGGCATCAGTTCAGAAACGAGTGAATTTCTTTTCCTTAAAACAAACTCAGGGTCACTGGAACATTAAAAGCATTTGGTAAATACATATATATATAAACTTTGGGGGAAAGAAAAGTTTCATTTATTCTAACCAATTTACTCCTCTTGGCTCCGCCGTCCCACATCTCTATTGCCTCCATTAAACCAGTTTTGGAAAAGAATCATTCAACTGAGGGGTTCATGGTACTAAGGCTAATTTAAGTTCCTTTACTGTTTGGAGATGCTGCACGAGGGAATAGGAAGGAATTGGAGAAAGAAGGGTTGAGGGGCGTGGGAGTCAGGCACTAGTGCCCATTCTGCAAAGTCTTATCCTCCAGGCTACAGCCCCGAGGCCTGAGAACAAAAGCTGAATCTCGTGTACACGAAGAAATGGTTCGGAAGGTGCGGCTTGCAGAAAGGCGGTTTCTTATTCTCAACCCGCCCCGGCCCGGGATACCGAGTGCTGCGCCAGCGTCCCCCACCAACCCACCCCGTCTGCTCCCCCAAGGTTCGCAAGACCACGAGGCCCTCAGTAGGACCTGAACTGCGCGTGAGGTGGCCATCTCTCCGTAGCCTTAACCCGCGGGCTGTCGCGGGAGATCCACCGAGACCGGACTTCCGGGCGAAAATAACTTGGGAGGCCGCTGGACCCAGTCTTGCTCCTGGCCGTAGCCCTCCTCCCGGCCTCACCCGCGCCCCTTCTCGACCCCTGCTCCGTAGTCACCATCCTCCAGGCTCCAGACTCCGACTTCTCGCTTCTCCGACCCTTCACCCTGGGCCCCCAGATGCCCTTCGCTTAGACGGCTCTCACCTCCTTGGGCCACGGCGCGCCACGCGTTGCCAGGACAACAGCTGTTTGCCGAAAGCGGAAACAGGAGAGGTGAGCTACGCGGATGCCGAGGCTACCCGAAACGCCCTGAGAGGCCGGAAAGAGCCGAAAAGGATCGGGAACGTTCGTGCGGCGCGGCGGGCTAGATTCCCCCGCGGGTTCTAGCCCGCGGCGAGCTCCACGGTCTCGCGGGGCAGTTGTTCCCCATCACTGCCACGGCCAGGAATCAACAACGCTAGCTTGGAAAGGGGGGGCGAGGCCAAGAGGCGAGAGAATGCCGTTCTGCGCAGAGAAGGGAGCTGGAGAAATTCTAGGAGTGGTGCGATGCAAAGTCTGTTGGGACCTGCTCCGGTAGTTATGTTTCCAACCTGTGGAGGAAGGCAGCAGAGACTGTGGGGGAGAAATGGAACGCCATATTCTTCAAGAACACTTTCTTGGTAAACATTGCTGGGTCTTCTGTACCCAAGACCGTTTCCAACGATACGATTCATCCCATTCATTAGAAACCAACCTAATTTGTAGGATCAGACTGCATTCTCCAAGGCATTAACGACGTGCGCTCTGACGTTAACGGTCAGGTGTAAACTAACTGAATAACAAAGCAATGTTATGTCATTATAAAAAAAAAGTTACTAGAGAAAAAATGTCCGCATTGTTAAACAACTGAAAAAAATAAGAGAAAAATGTAGATACCACTGAATGAGATGAGATAGGCTACTTATGAGGAAGAGTCTTTTTAAAAACCCCATTTTCATAAATTTTGAAGGGATAAATTTGCCTTGTAATATTGTGTAAATTTAAGGTATACAGTGATGTTTCGATAATTTATATGTTGTAATATGATTGCCCATATAGCTTATTTATCACATTACTAATTGTACTATAGTATTGTCTATTCATTATACTGTGCATTTGATCTCTATGGCTTATTTACTACTCCCTACAAGTTTGGATCCTTAAACACCATTACTCTTACCGCCGCCAATAAATTCTAGAATGAAGAGAAAGGGCCTAAGTACCCAGCACCATCCGCTACGCAAAATATCTTCAAAAGCACACAATCAACCCAATAAAAAGTACGTTTATGTTCCTCAGATGCGCTTATATACTTTGCCTTTCGTGCGGGATGCAACACTAGGAGCTGAGGCGGTGTTTTCTTCTCATGCATTCGTCATACAACCCCTACCAATCACAGCCCGGGAACCGACTCTATTGGCTGTCGACTCACCAGTCCGGAGAGACGCACTAACCCGCAAAGTCCAGAGGCGGTGTCACAACATTACTCGCGTCGTAGACAACCCTCCCGCTCCCGCCCAACGTCTGGGCGTGCAAGCGCGCGCGCCCACAGATGGCCAATGGAAGCGCTCTTGGGGGGAAGTGCCCGCTGAAAATGTAGGACGTGCTCGTCCCCGCGCGCGTCGCCCCACCCCGTTCCGCGCGCCCGCCTCCTGTGTCCCGCCCCACGCTCCGCCTCTGCAGTCTCCGCCGGCCGCCGTAGCCGGAACTGCTGCTGAACGTGGCTGGCCGGGTCTCCGGGAGGCTGAGGGGCATCCGCACTGGCTCCCGCAGCCCAGTCAGCCGCACCCCGGCTGCGGAGGGGACGTGCCGGGGCGAGCGTCATTCAGTGACTGTTTCCGAAGCAGGGGCGCCACACCAGCGTCGCGAACTCGCTGCAGCTGGCGCTCCGGGCCCGGGGCTACCCGGCCCGGCCGAGTCTGAGGGCGCCCGGGAGGCCCTCGGGGAGCCGGGAAAGCCAGGCTGTTGCGAGCCATTGATGAAAAAGGTGACCAGAAGCTGGGGTTGGAAAGGGGTAGGCCACCACGACCGGCTGTTATGGCGAGGCCGAGCTCCCCGCTGAATCGGAGCTGCTGGGGAGCGCCGTGCGCCCTTGCAGCGGTGGTTACGCGCGCGATGCTTTGTCGGAGCGGCTCGGGGGAGCCTGGACTGAGAAGTGTTGCGTTGACAGCGCGCTTCGTGTGCAGCCAGAAATCGGCCCGAGAAGGGAGGGTTTTCCTTTTTCCTAACCGAAACCTGACAGACGGCTTCGAGCAGAGATTGGGCTTGAGGTGATTCCACCTCTGCGCACGTTCTGGAAATAATGTTGGAGGTTTCGGTAAGAGGTTTCCATTCTCGTGTTTTCCTTTAACCTTAGAGGAAAACTCTGAAATGTGTCAATATCCTTTTAATTCTGAAAAGCTGTGTCCTTCTATGTTCAGTTTAGTGTCTAACGTTCAACCTGGCAAGTTATTCTGTTGTGGCTGATTTATGCTTTGCCTGAACCCTGGGTTGACTGTGGGTAGCTTTGGGATGATAGGCCCCCTGGGAAGTAGGGTTCTCCACATTATATACCAGAGAAAGGTTGTTTGGCATACTTTCAGGTTTCTTAAATAAAAATGGATAGGTTGAGACATGAATAGTGAGAAGTCTTGTGTAATGAAGTTCTTTAAGTTTGGGTATTTACCTTGTGTGGTTTTATTCTTTGGCAGTGTTGTTTTTTGTTTGTTTTTTAACTACAATTAATTCAAATGACATACAAGAGCAATTACAACAGATGAGAACTGTTTAGAGATCATTTCGTGACAGAATACATCAGAGCAGTAGTAGATATTACTATGATTTTTACTCATTTCCAAACCTTTCTATAAGAGGTCCTTGCTTTTGCCCTTGTTACTGTGTTTTGTTGTTAGCCTTGATGCCTTGTTCTTGTTTTCTTTTTAATAGAGTGGGAATGTTTCTATCCTCAGCAGTTGTGTGGAGCTTGTCAAACATAGTTTGGGCATAACATCAACTTGTGCTCAGGAATCTAACATCTTTCTTGCTACATCGCATATACACATTACTATTTCTGGGCTCATCATGTTGATAGGTGCCTGATTCTCTTCGTTTATTTTTGAGTGAGTGTGCTTCTTGGGCTTGTATTTTCAGAGTCGTCACATTTTGTTGTTGATATTTCACATAGCAGTGGGTAACAAAGTTAATGCAAGAATTTTATTAATGGATATCAAAAGTTTTAACAAAATTCTCTTTCCCCATTCTTGCATTTGGACCTAGACATACTATGCTGTCCATTTTATGGGTGGATCCAACCTGTTCCATGCAACAGGCTCCTTTGTTGCAAAAAAAACATTTTAAATTCGTAAATCCCCGCAGCAGCACACATCTCCCCACTGGGAAGCAAGAGTCCCAGAAACCCTGAGCTTATTTTTCTTTATGTCTTTTTAAAAAAGCAGGCGGACAGGCAGCCGCCGGCCACTATGGAGTTCTCTGTGCACGCAGGCGAGCCCGCGCCTCTCCCCTGCCGGGGTGGATCAGGGCCCCTCGCCCCGCTTCAGAGCCAACTTTGGGGGCCGGCGTACGGGGCAGGTGCGCTGGCTAGGTGCCAAGCGCTTTTTGGGGGGCGAGAATGGGTGGGGTCGGGGGTCGAGGGCGCCGAGGCCCGGCCTGCCCAGGCAGCCCAGGGAGCGAGGCCGGCTTGCAGGCTGCGCGCCTCGCAGGCCGTGAGCTGCAGCCCCGCTGGGTAAGTGGCTTCGGGCCGCAGCGCTGGGACCCAGAAACCCAAACCTCGAACCCCGGACCCCAGACACCGGATCCCTTTAGACTCTGACTGGTTGGGGCTCCGTCTGGGCATGGCCGTCCGGCCACCGAGCTGCCGCCCGCCGCCCCTATCGCCTCCGTGTCCTAGGCCACGGGGTCGGGGTGGGGGTCCGGGCCAGGGTTCGGGGTATGGGGCGGCTGACTTGGCCGGGTGGCAACGGGCGGGCCGTGGGAGGACCTGGAACAAACAACGGCGGCCATGTTGAGAGGGAGGCGGGCGGCTAAACTTCACGGCGGCTCCGGGCTGTGCCGGCCTCACTAGGGCCCCTCTCCTCTCTCGCAGGATGACAGTGAAGTTGGGAGACGGCGGCGGCGGGGAGGAAGGGCTCAAGAGGCTGGGCAAGAGGGCAGCCGATGAGGACGCACTGGAGGGAGAGGGGGCCGGCGGCGGGGATGCGGCCGAGGACAGCGGTGGCACAAAGAGGGACAGCAAGACCCCCCGAGGCGGTGGCCCTCCCGCCCCCGAGGGCGGCCCACAGGCCCCGTCCCCACCGCCCGCCTGCCCCCAAGACCAGCACCACTTCCTAAGGTCCAGCGTGAGGCCGCAGAGCAAAAGGCTCAGGAAGGATTCCTCAGGCGCCGGAGGGAGCAGCAGCGCCAGCAGCTCTGGGCCTCGTGGAAAAGGTAAGGGGGACCCCAGCCACCTCCAAGGTGTGCCCAGTGCTCACCTTCGGGCCTCCACCGCGGCTCCTGGTCCCACTCCTGCATTTGTCCTGCATTTGGGGTGGCACTCTGGAGGGGACATGCCTTTTTCTTCCTCCTAAGAGGCTGTGTTTTCCTATATTTAAACTATGCTGAGAGGTGGTAAGTATTCTTTCTTTGAGCAAGTACAGTAGATTCCTGAATATTAGTTTTTCCCCTTCAAAGGATCATTGATGACTTAGGCAATTTTGTACAGCAGACAATAGTGTAGAAATGGAGAGGAAAAAATACCTGCAGTATCTTTGCCGGATGTCAGATGGTGGAAATACAACAAAGGAGTGGGCTTTAGAAACTCATTTGGGAAAGATTGGTATGAAGCCAAAAATATCCCAGGGTCTGACTTGGGTTCTTCTGCTTTAAGTATTCTAGACTTAAAAGTTATTAAGGGCACCGAGACTTCGGTGCCATGGAAAGTTTCTCTCCTAGGGTAGTAGGTAGTAACATTTGTAGCCTGATTTAAAAGAACAACAGTCTGCAGTGTTTGTCATGGTATTCTGAGGTGATTGAGAATATTAAGCTTTTCTAGGGTCCCTACCAAAATAGTAAGAAAAGCGTGTCAGTTTTATTCCTGATGTGCTAGTTCTCCATTGTTTTCTGCTTTTATCTGTTTCTGTATTTTGCTTTTCCTTAATTGTACAAATGAATTGCTCTTAACATCCTTTTTGTTTCAGGTCAAATTTGCAGCACTTTGGTAGACAGCAAATATAATGTAAATTTCCAGTGAGTTTTGCATGAAGAAAACTTTCACTTAGCTCCTTGGGAAATGGTTCTTTAAATTTATTAGATGCTCCTGATAGTTTTGAAAAGGAAATATGTTGGATGCTAACAGAGAACCCATTTTGGAGATCTCTGTCAAATGTATATCATTAAACTTGTTTTTCCTATCTCATTCTCAACTGAGGAGGGCTAGCCTCTGAAATCATGGCCTTATTCATTTTTGGTAAAGAATTTTGATATAAGTACTTAAGATGTAAGTATAAGGTAGTTTAGTATATTTCAAAAACTAAAACTTGCCTCATAAATTTATTTTGGTTGTGATGGTTGCTGATTGATTAGGAAAATATTAATTTTACTGGCTTTGTTTGTTTTGTAAAAAATACTTCTTCATTATTAGTTACAGGTGTGTCTAAGTTACCAAGTGTAAGCTCTTGGGGTGCCCTTGAGGGTTTGTTTGTGGCTTCAGAAGCCCTGAATCTGAAGTCCAGTCAGAGTGCATAGCCTTGTCACCCTGCCCCTCTGACCTTGGTCTACTCACTTGACCTCTTGAATATGCTTTTCCATCAGAAAGGCATCCTCACCTGTGAAATGAGGAACAGCAGTGACTGCTCCACTCTGAAGTGTGACAACTGAGATGAGATGAGGTGCTGGTGTGAAAGTACTCTTATTACCTGTAAATGGCTACCTATATGTGAGATGCTAAAAGTTGAGTGGTTAGTTACATTTCTAACGGTCAGGTAATTAGGGGAAGTTTGCTTTCACTTGCATAGTTGAGTATGACTTGGTCAGAGGGAAAAGGTTTTCTGGGTTAGCCACCAATCAGATCCTTGGTGCTTCTCTTTTAGTTCTTGTACCCAATGTGTGGCTTTGAGCAGCAACTGACTTTCTGTCCGTAAAGTGGAAATTTGTTAGTATTTGTGCTTCTTTTTACTTATGCATTTTCTTAGCAAGAACATATTTCTTTTTTTTAAAGTACATTTTATTGATTATGCTGTTACAGTTGTCCCAGATTTTTCGCCTTTTTTCACCTTCTGCCCGTTAACCCCCTTCCCCACAGCACCCCCCCCCCACCCCCCCAGTTCATGTCCATAGGTCATGCATGTAAGTGTCTTTGGCTGCTCCATTTCCTATACTATTCTTAATGTCCCCCTGTCTGTTTTGTACCTACCAGTTATGCTTCTTGATCCCTGCACCTTTTCCCCATTTCTCCCCCTTCCCTCTCCCCACTGATAACTCTCCATATGATCTCCATACCTATGATTCTGTTCCTATTCTGGTTGTTTGCTTAGTTTTTGTTTTTTAGGTTTATTTGTTTATAGTTGTGAGTTTGTAGTCAAGAAATTTTTTTTTAAGTAAATGATAAAGCTAAACTGTAACGGTGGCTTTTAGGAAAGGAGTTGGAAGTGTGTCTCTTTTTCTTCACAGAATTTCTCAGCCAGCATTTGACCTTTAGCTCCTCTTGACTGTGCTCTGAGCTTGGGCTACCAGGATCCTTTAGATGCACTTCTCCACACTCGGGACCCCAAAATGTCCCCCTCTTGTGCTTCAGAGCAACCTCTGCTCCCTTGGCGTCTCCATTAACAGCCAGAAAAGAAGGTCCTGTGACAGCATATTCCTAACCTTTGAAAAGCATTTTTAGAGTAGCATTTGTTTTATACACTGGAAATTTCCAGTTGGGGTGGTGAGCATAGATCAGTAAGGAAAAGAACACTATAGCAAGTCCTCAAATTCCATCCTTGTTATAATGGTGATGAGATGCCCTTGGAACTTAACTCTTGTTTAAGTGGTAAACTGTGGTAAAATTGGTTTCATTATACATCATTTCACTTAAAGTTGCAGAACTTATCAATGATGTTAAGTGAGGACTTCTGTACTGGCATTTTTAGTTTTTCTCTTCAGAAAAATATAACTTTTGTTAGACTTAAGGAATAATCACAGTCCAGTCATTGGAGGTTCCTTTGGTTGATTACTTATTGCTCTTGCCAGTTTTAGTCTTAAGGCTTGTGAGAGCCTTGCAGTGAGTTTGGAGAAGACTGTAGAGAAAGGGAAGTCCTCCGTGTTTTGTTTCTGTCCATACAACTGTGT
This sequence comes from Furipterus horrens, assembly GCF_987537825.1. Taxonomy (NCBI): domain Eukaryota; kingdom Metazoa; phylum Chordata; class Mammalia; order Chiroptera; family Furipteridae; genus Furipterus; species Furipterus horrens. The sequence continues at coordinate 118,310,994 of NW_028327175.1, read as the reverse complement.
TTTCTTTCTCTGTAACAACAGACTCTTGTCAACTTCAATAGAAAATAATCTTTTTAGTATAATTTGCATTTTTTTTTTTTGAATTGATAAAGGGAAAGTAACTAAGATTTAGCACTTATGTGCCAGGCATCTTGCATCTCTGTTACTTTACCGTTAAATAGGTGCAGAAACTGAAGTTTGTCATTTAAATAATGTGCTTAATCTAAACAGAAGGTAAGCTGCAGATGAGAAACCAGTGGCCCCTCTTGATGCAAAACATGTTCTGTAGCCCTACCATGCTGCCCAGAGTGACTGGAGGGCACATTTGAGACTGAAACCCAGAATCCACAGATCTGTGAGAACATGGGCCAGGAGACGCAGCCCCTGATGCCCTTCCCTCTTTGACAGTTCAATTCTGGGTGAACTAGTCCATCTTGATTTCTTTGTCTATAAATGAGGATGATATCAGTGCCTGCCTCGGCACAGCAAATACTGCAACAGGGCCCTGGAGGCTGTGCTTAATGGACTAACAGTGCTTCTCTGTGTGAAATGTGCCTGGTTTTGGGGTCTGGGGCTATAGGCTGAATCTGAGCAGATAGGCAAGGAGGAGGCCCTGTGGGGGAGGTAAGGGTAGGGGGTCCCTGGAATGCCGCCAAGCTGCTGCCCTGTAAGGACAATGAGGTGAGGTAGAGCCAGACCCTTCACTTTCATTGTGTCGTGTGCCCTCTCCCTTCCTTCCCCCAAACTTGCATTTCACTTGTTAAGGGAGCTAGTCACAGAATGCAGTGTCTCCACAATTGGGCCATGTTGGCTGACTTGACTGTGCTTCTGCTTAAGGATCAGCAAATCACTGTACAAGACTTACTTACATTTTGCATAATCTGTGGGCTGCCTGCAGCTTCTAGGTGTTTTTAAAAGCTGTCTTATGAAATGTCTCACCCATATTTGGTCCTTTGAGAAATTGAAATCATATGAGAAAGAAGTTCGAACCAGTAGTCAGAAGAGTCAGCTTCTCTTCCCAGAGCTGCTATGTGTCTGGTTCAGCTGTAGGGCGAAGGAAAAGTTGTTTAACATACCCAAACCTGAGGTTCCTTACTTGCAAAATGGTCTGGTGAGATAGTGGCTTAAGGTTGCATTAATCTTAACACTCAGGGATGAAGAAGACCATTGTGCAGAATTGATTGGCGTCCTGTGTGTGTTCTCAGGAGTGTTATGGAAGGTAGATTGCCTGAAATCAGAATAGTTCTCTTATGTGGTGGGCTCTGGTTAGCCTTGCCTCTCAGAGAGCACCGGGTAGGGTATGGCCAGAGGGCATACTTCTCCCTCCAGGTGTGGAATGGCCTGATGTGCCTGGTGCAGCTCCACCTTTTGTTTGTACTGCCTTCTCTCTCATCGTCCCTTATCAAGGCACTGGGGCCAGGTCCCAGGCAGCTGGTTAGAGTATGGCCTTGCATACAGCAAAGTCTCTGCCCTCCATATTCTTCTGGGGGACACATCAGATGGTCACCAGAGCACTGTGGTTCTTCTTCCTGGTTCAGTTCAGTAAAAGACATTTAATAAAGTGAAGTACAATGATGACTTCATGGAGCCACCATGGCCGTCTAGGCAGGAATGTCAAGCTTTGCTTAAAGGTATCAGACCTCACTGGGAGAAGAAGAGGAGGAAGGGGAGACATTCCCCTGACTCTTATCCAACGCACAGTGGCACACCCCATGTGATGGTTGCATACAGTGGAAGACACAGTAACCCTTGCACAGGGCCCTAGTGTGTGACATAGATCCCCTGTGCATAGTAGATCAGGAGACCTGGGTGTGGTCCAGGTAACTTCAAAGATGAGTCATAATGGAGATGTTCAGGACACAGGAAAATGTCTGTAAATCAGAGGTTCTTGGTAAATTAATAAGCCGTACAGATTGCTTTTACTTCATGTGAAAGATGTGGATAGATAAGTATAGATAAGTAGATAAGGTGACATTTGAATATTGGTTTGAAGGCTGAGCTAAATTTTCTTCTGACTTTTTATGTCAAAACTAATACCATATTGACTTCTAATATCAAACTAATGTCATTTCTGTGGTGTCTGGCTGTCTTTGAGATTGTTTTTTGCCAATCAGATATACTTTAGGGTTTTCATTTCATGTGGTACAGTTGTGTCTTTTAGATTATATGATGGTACAAAGATAACAGGAATGATTTCAGATAATAGAGTTCCAAATGTAAAAATTAGTTTTGTCAAAGATGGTGCATAGAAGCATTTTATCATGTTAAGTAAGTACAACATTCTTAGCACTGGAGAACAGTGTAAGAAATGTAAAAAAAAATAGACATTTCCAGGTATTTGTGGTTTGGGTGGGATATCAAGAATTACCTACAGAAGGCCATTAGAACTCTACGTTATTTGAAGAAGAGGGCATATGTTTTAATAGAAATAGTGAGATTTCAGCTGTGTTTTTCTCAGATATTTGTGTGTGTGTGGGGGGGAGTCTTGGAAAGAAGCCAGATGCAGAGCCTTGGGAGGTTATCGAGGACTGGAGATGGCTGTGGAGACAGCCGGGATGCAGAGGTGACTGGGACATGTGCTAGGATCACCAGGTTCCAGGTTATCTTCTGGTCACAGAAGAGAATGTCACGGAGGCCAGGGACCCTGGACAGGGGCTCTGACCTCCTGACTGGAACATCTGCACTGGCTCTCAGAGACTGTGTGGCAAGCAGTTGGGAGGGTTCCCCCTCGTTGAACACTTTGCATGTGGGGTAGCTTTCTGCAAACAGATGGAGCAGCATGGTGTGAGTGACCAACAGAGCAGCCCATACGGCAACATTGACATTCCTGTGTTAAGGTGACACTTTTAGTGGGGATTGGCTGGCACATTATCTCTGTGTGGCCTTGGTAGAGGGGGTGTCCCCTCAGTCACATATGGGTTCTAAAAGCAAATCTGGCCATTCCAGCCTCTGACACGGATGTCACATATTATGAGGCACAGAGGCACCTGTGAGAGATCTTCGCATTTTTGCCTTGGGTTTGGACCATGGTGTTTTGTGACCTGAGGTGGATGTGTGGGGACGGAGCAATCGGCCTCTGAAAGGTCCCTGCCCTCTCATACCATGGACACAGGTGATAAGGACACATTCCTGTGCCAAGGCAGCAGGCAGGGATGCCCGGAGACACACTTTTCATTTGCTGAACTTGAACCTTCCTGCTAGCTGAGGATGGCTCATGTGTCCTCTCATCCCAGGACATTATTGAATACCTTGCATTTGGTGAGTCTGCCACTCTCAAGATTTTAATGTTCCTAACCCTTGGAAGAAAGTTTCCCAAATTACAAAGGAAAGTACATCTTGTGTCTTGCCTAAATTAAGTCACACAGTTTTGTTTTTTAGATTTGAACTTCCCTCACAGTCCTGACTCCTGCCACATACTTGCTGTATGCCTTTGGGCAAGTCATTGCACCTCTTGGCTTCCATATCTGTCATCGACTGAGGATTGGATGTTGAGGTCAAGTTTCTTCCACTCTAAAACCCTCTGATTCCTGTAGCTCTGTATGTGATAAAAATATTGAAGCAGCTGTGACACTGGCAGGAGCCACCATGCTGTTGTGTGGCCCCAGAGGAAATTGTTCAGGTTTGGAACAAGAGGCTTGCTTTCTGCCACCTGGTGACCTCAGAGCTTTCGTTTTTTAGAGCCTCAGTTTCCCCATTTCCGAATTGTGGATAACAACTATACACTATAAGGACAAAAAGGAGCAGTGTTTGAATGTGCTTTACTGGTGCTATAGATATCCAGGTTCTCTTATCTCTAGGCTACTGGGGAGCAAGCAGCTCCACTGTGCCTCAGCTTATTCAGTGGAAGGTGGGGATAATTTTCTTCTCTTCAGGCAGTGTGAGGGGAAATGGGTCATGGCATTCCCAGCCAGTGTAAAGGTATATGATGGGGGAAGCACGTGGTCTGGCTTTTCTGGGAGTGAAAGGGACAGACAGGCAGCCAGGGAAGGCAGACTGAGGACACATGGCTGCATCCCTCCAATACAAGTTCTGGAGAGTGGGCTGCAGCTGGAGTTGGTGATGTGGGAGACCAGGGGGAAGGCATTTAAGATTGTGTTACTGGGTGTCACAAAGCTAGCCTGGGAAAATGGCAGCGGAAATGGGAAAGAAGAGAAGCCAGGTGGCACCCGGGCAGCTGGAGGATTATGGCACTGAAGTGAGCTGAGAGGGAAGTGTGGGTTCCGCTTTGGAGGCCCTGGGTCTCAGGGTACTGGGGCAGGCGAGGGGCACAGCAAGCACAGCAGAGACTCCGGCTCTGTGTTCTGTTGGTTCCTGAGCTCTCATTGAGCATCTGCTCTGTGTGAGGCCTGATGCCAGCCTTGGGCATGGGAAAGTAAGACACTGTTCTTGCTTTCAAAGAGCTCAGTGTGGGGCCTCCTATTCTTGCATCTCACTTCCCTTCAGGCTTCTTGGATACTTACTTACCATCATGTAGATTCTTTGTGGCCTCAGACATGTTGCTGCAGATGGAGAGTTAACTTCGCCCTCTACTCTTTTGCTGGATTTCTCATACTCCCATCATGGGAGAAAGCCCCCACACCCACCGTATCTTGTTCAGATTGTCTTCTCTTTCCACTTCTTGCCTTTCTGTCCTTCTCCCTTGCTTCCCTCTCCTTCCCTTCAGTCGTCACGATTTTCATCTGAAATTGTTTGTCCTGATGGTAGCCTCTCCTGGGTGCACACCATCGTGTTCTACCAGCGTCTCTGATCCTGCATCCTGATTTTAATGCTTGAGCTGGAGTCCTGGACTGATCCTGAGGTCAAGTGATGAAGCCTCTTTCTCATCTGAAATGTTAGGAATGAACCAGATGCCTTAGTTCTCTGCCTGCCTGGAAGCTTTGTGATTCTGCTGTACTTTTACAGGGCATTACATGGTCTAGAATGTTGGGTACCGAATATGTAAAAGGGTCATTTGGGAGTGATTTGCTTCCTTTTTTGAATGTTCACATTGTATCATTTGGAAGCATCAGAAGGAAGGACTGGATATCTCTGCATGTGACCTCTGGCCAGAGAGAGTGACTCGCTGCTCTGAGGCCTTGGTTTGCAGCTTTGTGCATCTCAGCAGAGCTGCTTTGACTGTTGTGCCTTCTTTTACATCCAAGGTTTTGGTTTATTCAGCTCTCTCCAGCACTGAAATGCTTCCATTTGTTTTTCTTCACCATTTGTTTCTTTTCTTGGGTCACCAGTACTGTGATCTGGTGAAATCTCACAAAAGCTAGCAAGATAGTTGTATTATAGAATTTTCGAAAATGCATGTCTGTTACTTACAAGTGCATCTATCTAATAACAGCATGTGCCATGAAAGGTAAACCAGACTATGCCCTTAGGGCTGGTTAGCAAGTTGCTGTTAATTCAGAAGAAGTTTTAATGAGTGTTTTGCCCTGCCTGGTGTGACTCAGTGGATTGAGCATTGGCCTGTGAACCAAAAGACTGCCAGTTTGACTCCCTATCAGGGTGCATACCTGGGGTATGGACCAGGTCCCCCAGTTGGGGGCATGTGAGAGGCAACCAGTTGATGTTCCTCTCCTTCTCTTTCTCCCTCCCTTCCCCTCTCTCTAAAAATAAATAAATTTTTTTTTTTTTAAGTTTAGTGAATGTTTCATTAGAAGTAAAAAAATTACTCTGAAATTCTTTGTTGTGGGTGGTGCAGAGGGGGACAGGCAGCCCTTCCTGAAATGACTAAATGTGAGGGATTGTGGGCTTCAAACCAACCAGAACTTCTTGTATTTACGAATGTGTTTTAAATGCATCTCAGACCTACTAGAAATGGAATAAAACCAATTTTCCCTGGAAATGTGCTCTAAAGTTGTAATATCTGTTGAAAACATCATGTCAAGTGCCAGGTTCATTAATTAGGTCATGTTTTAGGTTTGGTTTGGTGAGGAATGGACAAAGTCAAATTGTCTGTCCAGTACTGTCTCAGCCCGCTGTGTAGCATGAGGATTACCTGGATTACGTTTCTGTTACTCGTGCATATGGGATGGGAAGGGGCAGCTGGAAAGAAGGCTCAGATGTAGAATGCTTGAGCTTGATTATCTTTTTTTCTCTAACAGTGTGTTTAGGACAGTGAATGTCAAACATTCAAATATAGCACTGGCTATGGCACTTTTTGCAATGATAGAAATATTCTGTGCTGTCCAGCACAGCAGCCACTAGCCACATGTGGACAGTGATGACTAGGTATGTGGCTAGTGTGACCAAGGAGCTGAGTTTTTGTTTTAGTTAATCTTTAAATTTAAATATCCTCATGTGGCCCTGGCTGGTGTGGCTCAGTTGGTTGGAGTGTTATCCTGTGAACTGAAAAGTCATGGGTTCAATTCCCATGCTTGGGTTGAGAGTTTGTTCCCCAGTCAGGTGTATAGGAAAAGCAGTTGACTGGTGTTTCTCTCTCACATTGATGTTTCTCTCCCTCTCTCCTTCCCTTTTCCTCTCTCCAAGATAAATGGGCATGTCCTCAGGTGAGGATAAATAAATAAATAAGTAAATAGCCTCATGTGGTTAGTGGTTGTCAAATTGGACAGTATAGCTCTTATAAACCAGCGATCTCTAGTACCTACTCATGTTACCTTAGGACAGTGATTTTCAACCAGTGTGCTGTAAGAGTTTTTTAAAAATGCGATACCTGACTATTTATTGAGGGGCACTGACTTCTTTTCCCTTAGATTGCCAAATTAAAAAATGACAACAGCCAACACGATAAGAGCTGTCCTTTGTGAGTGGATCAAAATATACTTTTTTTTTTGTCAGATGAGCAAAGAATACATTTTTTGGTGGGCCGCAGAAGCTTAGTAATTAGTTCGTGTGTGCCGTGAGATGACAAGGGTTGAAAATCACTGCTTTGGAAGTCAGCCCTTTACTAAACTGACACCTTTTCACACAAAAGATTCAAACCATTCCATATGGTTGAGTAATATAGCATGTATAAAAAAACGCATTTTGCTTTCTGAATGCTGATGGGATTAACTGTTTTCAAATGGTCCCTATTTTGACGTAATAACCGATTCACAGTATACACTTTGAAAAGTGTAACAGTAGGAAGCGACTCTGCTTCCTCCTGTTTTTGAGGCAGCCCTGGCACCAATGTCTTGTGTTTTTTCCAGGAATAGTCTTTGAAAGCTTATATGGATCACCAGGTTTTAATTTTTTCTTTCTTTCTTTTTTAAAAAATTTAATTGTTTTTAGAGAGAGGGAGAGAAACATCAATTTGTTGTTCCACTTATGCATTCATTGGTTGATTCTCATATGTGCCCTGACTGGGGATCAAACCTTCATCCTTGGCGAATTGGGACATTCTAACCAACTGAACCACCTGGTCAGGGCCTCATTTCTTTTATTTCTGATGATTTTTTGTGAAACTGCTTGTTTTTCATTTATCCTTTGGAGGTAGTCCCTCGTCGAGTGAGGGAAATGTGGCCCCAGTCTGCACATAGCTGCCCAGGGAGGGCCTACCAGATTAACCAAGAAGTGAATCTCAGTAGAAAGTGCTTTGTAAAGCACTTTTATTTTATGATCTTATTTTTACCCATATTCAGAGTTTGAAGGTTTCTCCCCATTTGATGGTCCTGCAGTTCTGTGGAAAGAGAATACTAGTTACTTCAGGGATACTCTGGGAGTCCTCCTTCCCTCTGAGAGGAAGGAACCTAGATGTGTGGGAGCATTTGGTTAGGTCATAAACATTTTTTATCTGTGACCTTTAACTCTTGTTTATTGCCTTAATTGTCCTACAAGTGCAAAGTTCTTGGTTTTACAGCATGGCATGGAAGCCCTGTATTGTGCTTGATGGTGCGTTCCCCTTCAGCATGGTTTTTAAGGTCTCATCTTGAGATTAGGAACTGATGCTTTAAAAGCATTTGTGAAGTTGTAGGGTCACTCTCTGAACACCAGGTTTTGCTGGTGGTAATTGATCAAGAAGGAGTTTTAAGACTTTCTTGGTGTTGTTGTCATATGATCTGTAATGGAAATATTTTCCTTAACTACCCAGGCATTCCACTGCACCACTGTTGATATCGTCTATGATGTTTTTTTCTTAAATATATTTTATTGATTATGTTGTTACAGTACTCCTGATTTTTTTTCCCTTTGCTCCCCTCCGCGCAGTACCCCCCTTCCCTCCAGCAGTCCCACCCCCCTTAGTTCATGTCCATGGGTCATGCATATAAGTTCTTTGGCTTCACCCTTTCCTATATTATTCTTAACTTCCTCCTGTCTATTTTGTACCAACCAATTATGCTTCTTAGTCCCTGCACCATTTTCACATTTCTCCCCCTTCCCCTTCCCAGCTGATAACCCTCCAAATGGTGCCCATACCTATGATTCTGTTCCTCTTCTGGTTTGCTTAGTTGGACTTTGTTTTTATTTTTTAGATTCAGTTGTTGATAGTTGTGAGTTTGTTGTCATTTTAATGTTCATAGTTTTGATCTTCTTTTTCTTAAATAAATCCCTTTAATATTTCATATAATAAGGGCTTGGTGATGATGAACTCCTTTAGCTTTACCTTGTCTGGAAAGAACTTTATCTGCCCTTCCATTCTAAATGATAGCTTTGCTGGATAAAGTAATCTTGGTTGTAGGTCCTTGCTTTTCATCACATTGAATACTTCTTGCCAGTCCCTTCTTGCCTTCAGAGTGTCTTTTGGGGAATCAGCTGATAGTCTTATAGGCACCCCTTTGTAGGTAACTCTGCTTTTCTCTTGCTGTTTTTAAGATTCTCTCTTTATCTTGAACCTATGGCATTTTAATTATGATGTGTTTTGGTGTGGTCCTCTTTGGGTCTAGCTTGTTTGGGGCTCTCTATGCTTCCTGGACTTGTCTTATTTCCTTCTCCAAATTTGGGAAGTTTTCCTTCATTATTTTTTCACATAAGCTTTCAATTTCTTGCTCTTCCTTTTCTCCTGGCACCCCCATGATTCGGATATTGGCATGTTTAAAGTTTCCAGAGGTTCCTATGCCTCTTCTCATTTTTTTCAATTCCAGTTTCTTCATTCTCTACTAGTTGAGAGTTTTTTTCTTCCTTATGTTCCAAATCATCGATTTGAACCTCGGTTTCCTTCCCTTCACCATTGATTTTGTGCTGATTTTCCTTTGTTTCACTTAGCGTAGCCTTCACTTCTTCCCTTTTGCGTTTGTCGTACTTAAGCACATCTGTCAAGCCTGAGAGCATCTTTATCACCAGTGTTTTGAACTCTGCGTCTGTTAGGTTGGCTATCCCCTCGTCACTTAGTTCTCCCACTAGAATCTTGATTTGTTCCCTCTTTTGGGCCATACTTCTCTGTCTCCTCATTCTGACAGGCTCCTGTGTTTGTTTGCCTCCACGTCCCAGGTAGAGCTGTCTCACCTGTTACGTTGTAAGGAGTGGAGCCTTAGGTATTTGTCAGTACAGGGAGACTGGTTTCACCACGTTGTGGCACTGTGTGGGGGGGAGCAGTCTAAGAGAGAACAATGACATTTGCTCAGCATTCACCCCTTTTTCAGGCACTTCTCCTACTTACGTATGGGACTGGCGCCTCTCTAGCTGTTGCCCTGGCCGTCGTTTCCAGAGTGGGTGGGTCTGCAGACATTCTAGGACCGTGCAGGCCCTTTAAATGAGCAGACTCTGCTGAGAGACCGGCTGCTTCTTCCTCCACCCCAACCCCCACTGTTTTTTACAGTCAGAAGCAATGAGGCTTTATTGTCCCTGGTGTTGGAATGGTGAGCTGTGCAGTCAGGCCTGGTGCTGGGAGCGCTCCCCAGGTGTCCCTCCCAAGTTTTTAAAACGTGTGACTGCGCTTGCCCCCGGCTTGCTGCTAGCTCTGCCCCTCCTACCTGTCTGGATGAGTATTTCTTTTTCATGTTCTTGTTTATTGGACTTCCATGCAGCTTGATATTCTGGAACTTCTGGTTGTCTCTGGTTTTGAGGTAGTTGTATTCCTTCTTAGTTGTGGAGGAACATGCAGTGTGTCTGTCTAGGCCTACATCTTGGCCGGAAGTCCTCATCTTTGATGTCTTGAGGGTGGTGGCCAACAACACTGGGCAATCCCCAAGATCTCTTTAATGGTTCCAGGGAGTTGTCTACCAAAGATCTGTGCCTCATTTGTAGGGCAATGTTGACAATCTCATCAAAAGTGTTATTTCCACTGTGCTTAATGTGTGTGGTTTTGGTTTTTTTTTCCCCTTCTTTCTGTCTGGTGGCAGTTCTTTGAGGGTTTTGATGATCAGGGCAGAGGCAGAAGATATGACCTCAGTCTGGGCCTGTCTGTTCAGAATGACTGACTGTAACTCTGAGACCCTTCCAATCACCTATTACTTTGATGATGTCATCAGAACCATTTTTGGTGACAGATCCAGGGGTCAGGGCAGAAGTAGCACTGAGTTCCCCACTTGTGCACTTCAGGTATACCTACAACTTTGATCTAGTTGGGGTCGAACTTTGGCGACATGGTGGATACATTTCTTGTAGGATGAACTCGGATTCTGGACAACTGAAGAAAGTTACACCTAGGCCTCCTCCGAGCTGAAAGCTGAAAAAGAGGATAAGGGTTTAAGACTTTTTACTGATTCTTAGGCATCAAATGATTCATGTTCTAAAGTATTTATTGTATCTGAAAGAAGGCAGTGTTTTTTACACTCACTTAAATGTTTTCTTGAGTTTGAAATTTCAGTTTGTTTATTTGAAAAGATAAAAATTATTTCAGCCAAACCCTCATTTGAAAAAGACACTGAAATGTGATATTTGGTTTTGGCCCACCGAGAGGATAATGTCCATCATGGACGTTATCATTGTGTTCTTTAAATGATTCCACATAAATATTCTTTCTCCTTTTTTTAACTGTAAAAGCATTTGAAAGAGTATGAGGTCAGGCAGGATGTTGTCATTATTGAATGGCCCCACTGGGCACAAAGTAGCTCCCAGGTGCTGGCCCACTACAGCCTCAGAAGTTGAGGAGTGTGGAGTGGGGCCTTCCCAAGCCTCTCCAGCTTTGTGCAACAGGTAACTATACAGTTATTTCTCTCAAAGGAGCTGACGGTGGTGGATCATCATCTGGAAATGGGTCTGGGGTTGCCCCTGCTGCTCCTGCAGGGGCTTCTCGCTCCTCCTCCCGGAACTTAGGATCTTCTGGCGGTGAGAAGGAAGAAGGCAAAAAGGTTCGTCGGCAGTGGGAGTCGTGGAGCACTGAGGACAAGAACACTTTTTTTGAGGGACTATACGAGGTGAGTGAGTTACGGGGCCAGAAAAGGCAACTCAAACTTTTAGCCTCTTACCACTTGTATTCTCAGTTCCCTTTGCCTTTTTTACTGCATAGCTGTTCTACTAGGTCAGCAGTTCCAATACAGAGTCCCTAATGTGACTGTGGCAAGTGTGGGTCCCCAGGGCTCAGACCTCGCCCTCTGACCATGTCCTTTTATCACCTCATTGTGACTTTAAAAGCTGTTACTGCTCCAGCCAGGTGGCTCAGTTGGTTGGAGAGTCGTCCCGTACACCAAAAAGTTGAGGGTTCAGTTGTCCATCAAGGCACATACCTAGGTTGCAGGTTCGATCCCTGGTCAGGGTATGTATGGGAGGCAACCGATTGATGTTTCTCTCTCTCTCAAAATAAGCATGTCCTAGGATGAGGATTAATATAAATAAGTAAGGAGGATTAATATAAATAAATAAAAGCTGTTACTAGAGAGATGGCTGTTTGGAAGTGTCTTTATGTTTCTTTTCTCAGATTCTACCTGTTGTCTCTCAAACCTTTTTTTTTTTTTTTTAATTGATTTTATAGAAAGAGTGAGGGAGAAAGAAAGAAACACCGATTTGTTGTTCCACTTATTCATGCAATCTTTGGTTGATTCTTGTATGTCCCCTGACTAGGGATTGAACCCACAACCTTGTTGTATAAGGACAATGCTCTAACCAACTGATCTACCCAGCCAGGTCAAACATATCTTTGACTGAAGAGTGGTACCCTTCTCTCTAGGTCTTCCCTTGCAGCTGAGGCCTTCCCTTGCAGCTGAGTGGGCTGATCAGAAGGGGGTGTCCCCTGAAGGGGAGGGGCATGGGGAGACACTTGCCACATCAGTCAGAGCTGCCATCTCAGCCCTGAGAGACATTGCAGCTGACCTGGGACAGACTAGAAAGTCCTAAAAATAGAGAAAAGCTGCTCCCTGATCCCACAGCTCAAAAGAAATGGCTGTGCTCCCTGCCAGCCATTTTCACTTTCATGTTTGTTTTTTTCAAATCTTTGTAATTATAGTGAATGTGCTGTTTTTATTGTCACATGCACTTTTGACATGCATAGTTCTTTTGTTTGGTATATTTTATGCTATAAATATTCTGCTCCAGGTATGGGCAAATCTGTGGTCTGCGTATTCTCTGCCTATTTTTATAAACAAAATTTTATTGAAACACAGTCATGCCCATTCACTTGTATATTGTCTCTGGCTAATTTTGATTTCAGTGGCAGAGTTAAGCAGTTATGGCAGATACTGAGTGGCCCACAATGTCTTAAGTGTTAACTTTCTGGCCGAACCTTGTTGCAGTTAACGTGTTATGTTGCTGATTGTTGCTGTTCCTTCCGATTTTGTTATGAATATCTTTGTGCACATAAGGTATTTTAGGATATGTCTTTGGGCTACAGTATCTAAAGTAGGTTGTTCAGTCGATGAGCCTTATTCTGTTCATAGTGAAAGAATTGGAGAGAGAGAAAAGTCTTGCTACACCTGTGAAACGGGCTCAATAAAGGAAGGAGGCTTTGGAATTGAAACCATAAGTGCTCATAGATCTAAGTGGAGGCAGAGAACTAGAACTTGGTGCCAATATCAGTACCAATATCTGAGCATTCCTGTGGCTGGTCTTCTCCCTTCCTGGGGCTGATGGTTCATGCTGTCTGTCTGGGATGGAGGAGGCCAACCTGTTGGTATCGCTTGACTCAGTCGTCCAAAGAGAGAAGGAAGTGTGCAATCAAGGCTTATTCCAGTAGGTACAGAGTCATTCAGATAAATTCAGATGTGTTCTTTTTTCCCCTTTGACAACTTCAAAGTAAAGTACAGAGGCTGTTTTTGTATAGCTTATGTCCCTAAATTGCCTTCTCCAAGGGTTCTGTTAGGCTTAGAAGACTAGTGTTTCCTGGAATATTCTTAGAATAGCAACCATTGCTGATGCTAAGCTGAGCCAATTACTGCTTTAATGTGGCCCTTCCCTCTTGGGCTCTGCAGGGTGTCTGGCTGTAGAAAACAACAGGACATGTGGTTGTGATTTAAAAGTAGGAGGGGAAGAATTGCTATGAATGACCTCCCCGTACCTTTCTTCAGATGGATTCATTCATTTTCTTCTCTTTGGACTAGCCTTCTAATTTTTCTGCTAGGTATTTCTTTTGGGGGTCACCTGAGTCTCTTGATTAATAATAATAATTGGCTGTTCTAATCACTTAATGCTTTCCACTGTTGGTACTATGTATCCCAAATAGTGTGAGAGTATCTGTATGTGTATTTGTGTGGGGGGTGGGGGGGGCGGACAGAATATGAGCATTGGCTTTATGTGTTGTCATTTTGTATGTCTGACCAAAACTCAGTGGGACTCTGATGGGGTCTTGATGTGCGACTCTGATGGGGTCTTGATGTATGGCTGATTAGCTGGGGCATATATGACCATGAATATCTTGATCTGTGGAGTATTGGGGTAAAGGCCTCTGCTCTGCAAGAGAAGCTTCTGCAGTCTTGGTCCAGGTTGTTCCTGCCTTTTTGATGCACACAAGTCACATGAGAGAGACCCATCTTAGAACAGCATAAAGGGACAAGGAGATTGAGTGACTCTCATGACTGGGTAGGACAGGGAGGGGCTGGCTTAAACTGGAGATGTTGTTTGTCCTCTGTCATCTTATTGCATTGGGGTGACATTTCTGTGCTTATTCTCTCCAGTTTCAAACACTCCTCAGGGACAAGAGTCCTAGCTAGCGCAGTCTGAGGAGAACTGAAATGGGCTGTGCCAACCCTAGATTTCTCCCTGCAGCCAGGATCATGGGTCATGGCCCCCACAACAGAGAAGGGGGATGCAGGTTATTGTCAACTTTTCATTTTTCCTTCTTTTATCTGTTTGCCTGTATTTGCTTCTGCCATTAGATTCTTGATTTCTACCTTACTCTCAGTCATAAGGCCTGCATCCTGTGCTTCTTGTTTACTGAGGTGATAATTTCCGAAAGCCTCATCGAAGTATAGAACACTATTATCATGCTGCTAGACATGCAAAGAAGTTCCCCCTTATAAAGGCTGACAGTCTAATTCAGTAAATGTAATGGGCACATAAAAAGTTGAACAATTTGGAAGCAAACACTAACAAGTGCTGCAAGAATTCGTAAGGCAGCATAGTTTTAGAACATGGGATCAGGAATCACAAAACCCAGAATCTAGTTCCTACCTGGCAAGTCAGCTCAAGTCTCTGGGTTTGTTACTGAAACTGCAAAGTGAAGTCAGGAGATTGAGAGGCTGTTGCATCGTTTCAGTCACAGTTCTCATCAGGAGATGAGAAAAGTTTTATGGGGAAGACAGCACCTGACCTGGACCCTGGAGGAGAGCATTTCAGATATAGCTTTGCCTTATTACATTTTACCTGCCATTGCATTTTTTTTTTTTTTTTAAAGAATGAACAAGCTTTAATTCTTTTAGGTTTTTTTTTATTTTCTAACATCATTTTGAAACAACTTCAAACTTGGAAAAAGTTGCAAAAAGAACACAAAGAATTTCATATACCCTTCACCCTGTTTCCCCAACTTTCACACAACTGCAGATGACGTGCAGATGAGGAGATGTGGGTACCATACATTTCCTGATGTGTAGGCCTTATTCACATTGAGCTGGTATTCCCACAGATGTTCTTTCTGAATCAGGATCCCGCCTTGCATTTATTTGTCATGGCCGCTAAGTCCTCCAACCTGGGATGGGTGCTCTGTCTCCCTTTTTTTCCACTCATAATGACCTTGACACTTGTAAAGACCCCTAGACTGTTGGTTTGTGGAACACCCCTCAGTGTAGGCTTACTGAGGCCTCCTCCATGATTTAATTTTTCATTTTGCATTTTTGTCAAGAGCACCACAGGACTGCTGTGCTGTCCTTGAAGCATCCTACCCAGAGTGTGGGGTGTCATCTGCCTCAGTCCTGGTGGTGTGAACATGATCACTGCATTCTGGTCGCATCTCCCAGGTTCTCCACTGCCATTTTCTTACTTTGAGATTATGTAAACACCTGTTTTTCATTGTTCTTTCTCCCACTAATTTTAGCCACCATTGTAGCTTTTTCCCTGAAACAACCATTATGATGATGTTTGCCCAGTGATGATCTTCTGACTCCATTATTTCTATGTTTATTAATTAGAAACTCAGTGCAAGGAAAAAGTGCTCCCTTCTTCATTCATGTATTTATTCAGTTATTTATATTTGTATGGACTCAGGGATGTTTAGATTATTCTATACGTCTTAATTCATTCTTACCATTGTTATTTTTTTCCTTTTATTTTTCACTTACAGTTGACATTCATTATTGTTGATTTTGTTGCTCAAATTGTTCTAGATTTGGCTACTGGTAGCCTCTTCAAGTTGGCTTCCATGTGCTTTCAACACGTTTCTATTATACTTTGAGCACATCCTCACTTTCTGGCACCACAAGATATTCTAGACTCACCTGGTACTTTCCTTGCCCCAGACCTGGCAGCATGCATTTCTTTAAGGAGCTGTGGTTCCCTCTGGAAAATGCGATTAGGAAGCTAAGGGTGCCATTACCTCTAGGCCCTTTCCAGTACTTCTGACTTGGTTCTGATGAGAGTATCAACAATAGGTTCTCTTGGCAGTACCAGAAACAGCAAAGATGGTGACTATGTTCTCTGGGACATAAATTCTGTTTTGAAAAGCTAAGATGTATTCAGCTTTTGCATGGAGGTATTGAAAGAAGGGATGGCCCACGTATGTATTCTGAGCATAGTCTATGTGATTCTCTTGCTAAATGTTCAAATTTGCTATCTCTGTTCAAATATAGAATATATTTTGTATAATGGAAGCAATGAGGGTGTTTCTGAATAGTCAGTGTCTTTTAAGATGCCAGATACACAACACCCTGAGCTCTCTTGTCATTGTGTTCTGTCTTCTGATGATTGTCTATGAAGAACTTCAGAGATTAAGCCACTCAAGTAATGTTAAGCTTTATGTTTCTCCTGCTCCAGGGCCCTTGCCTCTTGATGTGCACTGCTGCGAGAGCTCTATCCCTGAATTTCCATTGCTGCTGTTACTCTGATGAAAATCTGTGGTGCAAGGTTGCAGCTGTTGCACAAATAAGAGCTGTGAAGCACACTTGCTTGACCACCTCAGTCCCCTTGCTCTGAAAGTGTCTATGTTGTACAGAAGTCTGCCTTGTTTAAACTCTGTGCTTTTACCCTGGACTTATTTTTCAGCATGGGAAGGACTTTGAAGCGATCCAGAACAACATAGCCCTCAAGTATAAGAAGAAGGGCAAGCCTGCCAGCATGGTGAAGAACAAGGAGCAGGTCCGGCACTTCTACTACCGCACGTGGCATAAGATCACCAAGTACATTGACTTTGACAATGGTGAGCATGTGAGGCTTAGTCTCCTGGGAGGTGGGGTTGGGCTCTGGTCAGGAGTGGGATTCTTGAAAAGTCACAGGACACATTCTGCGGTGCCACTCTTGCCCATACACATGGCCTGGGATGTTCTTGCTTGCAGCACTTGGGCTGGCAGTACACAGGTTTATTAATTCAGTAATACTTGGTTAGGCTGAATTACAAGGAAGCTGTGCCTCCTTCTGATGGCTCTGAGTGCCTGTGGTGTCTAGGCCTGGCTCACTGTGGGTCTGTGTCCCCCACTGCGAGGGAGGACACCACAGTCGATGAGGAGAGGCCAGAATTGGACCCCTCCAGTTCTTCTCTCCGGGGTGGGAGGGTGTCTTGTTGGGGTTAGGATTGGCAAGGTCTATTGCATGTCACCCAGGGATGGAGGGCTCCCTTTCCCAAATCTTTTGCCATCTGTCTGTGAATCAAGATTTGCATCTTTATTCACACATCTAGGTCATTGCCAGGTACAGTTCTGGCTTCTGGCTCAGAGTGCTCTTTTTGATTCACATTTCTGTCCTCTGGGGAGGCATTGCCCATTCCTGTCTCCACGTGTCGGGAGAATTGGGTCTCTATGTCGTTCCTCCCTCTCAGTATTCAGTTTCATCTTCTTCAGTCTTACTCTTCATTTTACAGCTTCGGTCATCAGTCAGTTATTCCAGACATTTGCTTATATTGGCTTCACTTATTTCTGATGCTTTTCTCCCAGGAATAATCACTTTGGATCCAAAATAACTATGATAGCTGCGGTCCGGTCACTCCCCCTTTGAACCTGTGCTATGAGTCCTTTGCGGTGGCCCTCTCTCCCTCTTATATTTCTCTTTTTGCCCCACTCTCCAGGGTTCTGGCCTGGTCAGTGTGTGTTGGCTGGCTCGAATCAGCATCACCAGACTGACCCATCAGGACATCAGGACCAGAACTTCCTCCTCCAGTTTTGTAAAGGCCCAGAGAGCTTGAATCAAATTGTGCATTTTTTTTGTAAAGTTTCAGCTGATAAATATTTTTGGCTTAGGGAATTTACAGTCTTTATCAAAATGACTTCACTCTGCTGCCTTAGCTCATTGTAGATACAACATAAATGAATGCATGTTGCTTTGTCTCAGCAAAATTTTCTTTGCTGAAAGAGGCTGTGGGTGGGATTTGGCTTGGGAACCATTGTTTGCTGACGCCACCCTGGAGAAATCCGTTCTCATTGCCCACACAGCTGGGGGCCCAAGCTCCAGGCAGTCATAGTAGTTAGCTGACACTGCCCCTGAATATATTTCCCTTTGAAACTTTGTGGACATCTCTCACCCACCAGTCATGGTATTGCTGGGTCT
The DNA here is from genome assembly GCF_987537825.1 of Furipterus horrens. Taxonomy (NCBI): domain Eukaryota; kingdom Metazoa; phylum Chordata; class Mammalia; order Chiroptera; family Furipteridae; genus Furipterus; species Furipterus horrens. Next base: position 118,293,090 of record NW_028327175.1, on the reverse strand, counting down.
ACCTCAGAGCTTTTCAGACCTGTCCTCACCACCCAGTCCTCCTTTGTCCTTTTCTAGATCATTGCTGTTCTCCCTTGCTCTTGTCCTGCCCTTTGCATCCCGCTCTCTGTGTAGCCTCATCCACACAAGACCCATGTCTGCCTTTCCCCCTGCCTGAGCCCCCTCCCCCTGCCCTACTCCACACCCTCATCCTGATCTGCCTTGGCTCCCAGAATGGGGTTGCAGCCCTGTTGCTAAACTGCACTTCCTTTTGTGTCTGGACTCCTGCCACTGCGACTCTGTCAACCTCCCTAACCCATTTCACATTCCAAGACTGAGCTTCATGTCAGTACTCAAAAATACTTCCAGGAATCCTCTTCTGCCCCCACTGCCACCTCATTGTGGGCTTGCTCTGTGCTCATCATTGAGCATATCACATACTGTTCCCTAGAGGTGCTATCACCCTTACTGCAGATGAGAAAACACTGGCTTAGCAATAAGGCCCTGGCCCAAGCCACTTGGAACAAGCTGAGGAGCTGAGTTCCAAGTCAGCCATCATCTCCTCACCTTTATCTTCTGTAAATGTATTTTCAGACCACCTCTTCATTTTGCTATAGAATTTCCCCATGTGTTCTTCATTAAATGTTAATTCTTTGAGTTTACATTTATAAATGAATACATTTTACCTTTCCTCTTGGACTTGCAATCCATTTCTAGTGAGTTTTTTTACCCCTCACCCAAGGACATTTTTTCATTGCTTTAAGAGAAGGAGGAAAGGAGAGAGAAGCATCAATGTGAGAGAGAAAACATCGATTGGTTGCCTCACATATGCGCTCAGATCAGGGATCCTCCGTGCTCAGACTGGGTTCGAACCCACAAGCTGGGTATGTGCCCTGATCCGGAAAGGAACCTGCAACCTATTGATTATGGGATGACACTCCAACCAACTGAGCCACACTGGCCAGGGCCACTTCTAGTGTTTTTAAATAACACAGATGTGGACATGTGAACATCTTTATTTATACAGTGCTTTGTTCCTTCAGAAGTACTTTTTTAAAAAAATTCTCACCTCAGGATATGTTTAATGATTTTAGGGGTTGGAGAGAGAGAGAGAAAGAGACACATTGATGTGAGAGAAACAGTGATTGATTGCTTTCCTTATGGACCCCAACCAGGGATCAAACTCACAACCTTTTTGGTGTGTGGAACGATGCTCCAAGCAACTGAGCCACCTGGCCAGGGCCAGAAGTACTTTCTTCAGCTAACTTCACATAATTGGGATAACTAAGTTTGCATGGTACACGGGAATGAGTTTTAGATCGTTGGCTCTTTCTGTATTGTCTTTTAAATTTTTTTATTAGTTTTTAGAGAGGGGGCGGGGGGGGGGTGGGGCATCAATCTGTTGTTCCACTGATTTATGCATTCGCTGGTTGATTCTTATTTGTGCCCTGACCGGGGAGTGAACCCACAACCTTGGTGTGTCAGGATGACACTATAACCAACTGGGCTACCCAGCCAGGGCTATGTTGTCTTCTTTGTTTTTCTTTTTTTGTTACATATTATATTCTTTGGTGACTTGATGAAAGTCAGTCTATGGGAGCAGACCCTTCACCCACTTGGGCTCTTTTGGAAAAGCTCTCTTCCAAAGACAAAGGCAGTCACCCATGTGTGAGAGGATTGGGAAGCTGTTGGTGATAAAGCGTGGAGAGAAGGGCGACATGATTCCAGGAGCCGTTAACTAGCACCTCCCATCCTTTCGGCATAACCATGCTTCTGGCAGAATGGGGAGTGTCGCAGGGTATGCTCATGTGTCCAGGGTTGATGTGGTCTCATTTGCTGCTTCTGTGGTCTGGCACGTCGCAGGGCCTGTCACACCTAGGCTTCTTCCTCTAGGTTTCAGAGGTGACTTAAAGGAATATTTCTTTTCTAAGTATTTGTCACCTCTCCCTGCTGGACAGCCTAAGCTCCTCCCCGTGTCCTTGGCGGTGTCATTTCTCTTCGGCCTTTTTTCCAGCTCAGGGATGAAGGGAGTATGAGTTGCCACCCTCAAGTTCTCCCACACTGCACTTTGGGTCCATGGCAAGCTCTGCGGGATAGACCCAACTTGTGTACTTTCTCTGTTCTTTGCACTGTGACCTGTATTTCCCTCTCTCACCCCCCTCTATCTCCTGTCTTTTTGGCATCTCATAATTCTACATCTTTTTCCTGGTGGCATCCTTTTGTTGAGCAGGTGGCTCCACTGAGGTACTCTAGCTGGTCCTGATAATGTCTCCAACCTGGTGGCAGCTAGTTGACCACGTTAAGCCTGATGGCCCACCTGCCTCTTTGTGCTCCACTGGCAGTTGTATCAGGGCTGGGTACTATCTAGCCATATTTCGCCCTCTCCCAGCCCCTGGCAACCATAGTCCGCTTTCTGTCTCTGGATTTGCCTATGCTGGACATTTCATGTACAATGAATCATATGTGGCCTTTGCTTGTCTGGCTTCTTTTACTTCGCATGACGTTTTTCAGGTTAATTCAGGTTGTTAGCTGTGTTAGAACTTCATTCCTTCTTATGGCTGAATAATTCCCATTGTCAGGAGAGACCACATTTGTTTATTCATTGAATAGTGGATCTTAAAGTGCCCTGAGTTGTGGTCCTCTGTGAGAATCCAATTAGATCTGTGGATCTTTCTTTTGGGAGAACGTTATAGGTTGGTATATAATGTTGGCAAAATCCTAGGCTCTTTAGAGCCTGTCCAAGGTTCACGATCCTTGTTCTTAATTATTTAAAGCCTTGGTCTCCATTTGCTAATATATTTTTCTTTTCCTTTTCTGTTATAATCACACAGCCTGAACATTAGGACTTTGATAAGGGGTCTCTGGGGAGAAACCGTTGTGAGGGTGAAGGACAAACGACATTGGTTGCTGCTCTGTGAAATGATCTAAAAGGTGCCAAGACTGTGCTGTAGCTGGGCTTCCAGATCACAATTAGATTTGGCTTACAAAACTAATCGTGTTTTGGGTTTTAGAATACAAATACTCAAAATAACAATGTCTTAAGAATGTAAGAATTTATTCTCTCATGTCAGAAATCCTGTCGGTAGGTGGTCCAGGGCAGACATTGAGGACCCGGATCATCCCATCTTTCTGCTCTGCCATCCTTAGTGCTTAGCTGTGATCAAGACGGCCCCAGGCAACAGTTCTGAAGAAAAAAATGAGCATAATTTTGCCTAAATCAGTCTTTTAAGGAGCCTTTCAGAAGTCTCCCACAATACTCTGCTCACGCTAAAGGCCAGGACTTAGTGGTGTGGCCACATGTAGCCACAGGACAGGCTGGGACATGTGCTGCCTTACCCATATGTGTCACTTTGCAAATATAACCAGGCCTGTTACTAGGGAACAAGGGAGAATGGGTTAGCAGTCTCGAGCATTTGAGCCACAGTTCTTCTCTGGTCTGACCCCAGGCCTGGGGTCTGTTGATCACTGGTCAGAGGAGGCAACGACAGGTCAGCTTCCATAGTTCCAGGGCTGCCCACCTCACGGAGTTCAGATGGATTCTGCATGTGTGGAGAGAGGTGGGTGACTAATTTGGTGATGGTCACATCCCAGCTCTTCCACCTTCTTGGAATCAGCTGTGCTGGGGATCCCATTTTCTCCTTCCAGAGGACATTGATCTGCCCCCCATTTTTTTCATGTTTTAACTTCTTATTTTGACAGTTACAAATACAGCACTGTGTTGTCACATACTCTGCTCAGTCTCTGCTGATGTTAACATTCTGCGGTTCCAAGATGCAGTAAGCAAAACTGAGAAATCAGCAGTGTTGAATGTTCCCCTGGTGCTGTTCTGGTACATGCAAGCAAGCCAACCGCAAAACAGCGGTGTTTTCTGCCTTCTGAAGCCTTATCACGTTCTGTCTTTCAGTGTTCTCTCGAGGGCTGAAGAAGTCATCCCAGGAACTATATGGTCTGATCTGCTATGGGGAGCTTCGCAAGAAGATCGGGGGCTGTGAGTATGAGCCGCTGGTGCTGCCCCAGCCACGCTGGCAGCTTCAGAAGTAACTCTGCCTTCAACCAGGCCCTCATGGCTCCTCCTGGCAGGGCCTTCTGTCCTGGAACTATTGGGTCTTTGATCCCAGTGGCTCTTTTGTTTTCCCTCTAACTTTTGTCTTAAACAGTTTAATGTACAGAAACACTGAAGAAGAATGTAAAGACCACCATATACCTGCACTGAGATCTCCCAGTCAGTGACATTGGTCATTCTTCTGTGTGCACTCTCCCCCTCCACAAGCTTGCTTTTTGCCCCCTGCTCAGCCATTTGACTAAATTGCAGACATCCTAGCATACCCCTGAATTCCTCAGCCTCTGTCACCTGAGAACAGGGACATTCTCCTACACACCCACAGCATTGTTATCACACCCCACGTTTTACATTTATCAGATAGGGACCACAGTCTTACCCAATACCCTGCCCATATTCAAATTGTCCAGCACATCCCAGAATACCAGCTGGGCACCTGTTGCGGACCTAGCCCTGCTAGTAACTGTCATGTCCCTTAAGTCTTCTGACCTAGAACAGCCCCCACGGCTTGGACTTTGGTGACACTGGTACTTTGAAGGGTCCAGGCCTCTCCCTTTGCAATGTTCTGATCCTCTCCTTGTGACTAGATTCTCTTTAGATGTAGAGGGCACTCTGGCCTTGCTGAGGCACCTGTGCCCAGCATCTTGCATCCCTACCTTGCCTCTGCAGATGCCACTTGTCTGCTTGTCACACACCCACAGGGCCTCTCTAAAGATCAAATGAGATCATATGAGATGACCATCAGCCATCCTCTTACCAGCCACCTAACATGTCACAGCTGAGTGGGCAGGTGGCTTGGGGTCTAGAAGTAACGGAAAGGCGGGGATGATGGGCATTCACTGATAGCTCTGCACATCTGACCTGTGTTGGGTGACCTCCCCTCTTCTAAAACAGACAGGAATACATAAGTGGCTCCAAATGGAACAGGCATCCTTGTTCTCCATCCCATCCTTCCCACAGTTTGAGGCCTTCTTTGTAAACCTCTCCCAGCTCCTGCTTTGAATGGTTTGTTGAGAGGGGCTCTAGTGCCTTGTCTCCCTTAAATCTCTACTTTCTCTACTGTATCCTTCTCTCTGTCCTAGACCTAAAATGTTTCTGGTACTAGTAGCACGTTGGGTACCACTTTCTTTAGCAAGGATGCCATGGCCCCTTCTCTATCCCTGCCATATCCGAGCCACTTAGCCAGACCCTTTCAGCCAGTCTCTGATTTCCCATGAGTCTTTGGCCTCATCCTTTTGTTGGCTTCATAACCTTGAGTCACTTCCTGTTGCCCCTGTGGAATCCCCTGGCCCCCTGACCCAAGGGGCCTCTGCATTTGGACTTCAGCTTCTCCCTGGTGGGCACCCCTCCAGCTGAGCTGTTCCTGTCTTGCACATATGCCTGGTCATCCCTCTCAGCCTAGCCTCACTTAACACTTGCACACGTTCACATGTGTGCACACATACACGCATACCCTGATGGGGCTTCTCCCTCTGAGCCACCACCCACAGATCCATGTGTTGGAACACTATTCTGTCATTTCATGAAATCTTTTTGGAGGACATGCTTCCACATGCAGCCTTCTGCAGAGTGCTCTACACATGGCAGCCTCTCACATCTGCCCAGTGGTAACACTTTCTGGGCTGGTCAGAAAGTGTCTGAGCACGCAGGAGGTCAGAGCCTGCTTTTTATTAATGCCTTTTTCTAACTGAGATGTTCAGGCACATGCGAGTTCTGTAATAATAGACTTGAAGTCTCTGCCAAATTCCAGGGACTTTGACACACATTACCTTGTGTCAAGCATCTAAATAGCTATGTGAGATGGCGTCGTCCCCCTCTGAAAAAAGGGCTGAGGACATTTTCATGAAAAATGAATGACATCAAGCCGCCTTGTTTCTCTCTCTCTCTTTTTTTTTAAATACTTTATTTATTCTTAGAAAGGGGGGATGGGTACAAGAAAGAGAGGGAGAGAAACATAGATACATTGATCAGCTGCCTCTCACACACCCCTAACTGGGGAATTTGACCACAAACCAGGCATGTGCCCTCACTGGGAATCGAACCGGCGACCTTTTAGTTTGCAGGCTGGCACTCAATCCACTGAGCCACACCAGCCAGGGCTGCTTTGGCTGTTAAGCGACAAGTTCCCATGCTGACCCCAGGCCTGATTCTTACACCCCATGCTTAGTCTTATCTGCCACAGCACCAATGTTGGGACAGGGTGAGTGGGGGATACCTCAGCTACCTGTAGTACTCACCAGTTTGTTCAGACTACTTTTCTTTGAAGGGTAGTTTTTCGAATGGTGCCCCATTTGGTGACTCAAACCCCGAAGTTGTGGTGGTTCCACCTACCTGGCTTTCTATCGGTCTATCCCACCTGCTAGACGCAGAATGATGGGCCCTTCCCTCCCCTTTACCTATGAACTCCTACCTGCCCTTTGATCTCAGCTCAAATGTCCACAAACCTCCACAACAGGCTGGGCCTACATGTCACACACTCCCAGCACTCAGATCCTCCCTTCATACAGTATCACAACTGCCACTTACACTCATGTGTGCTTGTTTGATTTATGCCCATCTGAAGGCAGGTCTGATATGACCTCTTTGTTTAATGAGCAAGTCTATACATTCTCCCTCTCAGAGGCTGTGCCTTCTTTCCTGAAGATCCATTTTCATCTGGTACCATGTCCCTTCATTTCAGCCTGCAGAACTTCCTTTAGTCTTTATTGTGTAGTTGTGTTGGCCATGAATTCTTTTAGTTAGTATTTATCTGAAAGGTGTTTATTTAGTCTAGATTCTTAAGATACTTCTGCTGAGTGTAGAATTCTGGTTAGCACTTGTTTTCTTTCATCTCTTTAAAGATGTTTCATAGTCTTTGGCCAGCACTGTTTGTGGTGAGAGGTCACTTCTGTGTCCTTGTTCCTTTAGAGGAGATATGTCCCACCCCCTCCCTGGCTGCTTTTAAGGTTTTTTCCTCATCTTTGGTTTTCCAAAAAAATACATAGAAAAGTTCAAAGATTTTTGAACCCATATACCCACCACCTAGATTCTCCATTACCTGGTTACTATACTTGTTTTCTTACATGTCCTGGGGACGTCGCTAAGTACCTGGAGGGCAGAGGAAATGCACAGCATAGGCTTGTCACTCAGCAGACCCTAGGAGCCTTGGGCTCAATGCTAACTAAGGCAGGCATGCAAGTAACGCAGGAGCCCAGCAGGAGAAGCATGCAGAGGACACAGTGGTTACCCTGAGGAAGGAGTCTCTGAAATAGGTGGCTGGGGGCAAGCGGAGGTTTAACATAGCCTGGGGTCCTAGAGAGGGTTTTTGGGAGGATTGATTATCTGCCCCGAGGCAGGTATTGGTCCCCTAAGAAAGTGCATGAGTGGAAAGGACGTGCAGGTGGAGGCAGCACTCTCAGCACAGGTGCTGCTCATTAGGGATTTTATTCTGTAAAGCATTTGGATTCTACATGGAAGATAAAAATTAATTATATGGGAATCTTTACAAGTTTTGCTCCTAACTGCTTCAAGGTCATGTCTATTTCTTTTTCTGTTTAAAGGTATGGATGACAAGAATGCCACGAAGTTGAATGAGCTCATTCAGGTTGGGTAAGTACAAGTATTTCTCCTATTGGGCATTTGCATTGTTTGCTGAAATACAGAACTCAAAATATTTGCCTGCCCTCCCACTCACCACACCAGAGCTTCTGTGCTCTCACCTGGACCTCTCCGTTCCTTGTCGCAGATGAATTTCCCCACCACCCAAGACCTGTGCTGGTCAAAGTCCAGCTGTCCTGTAGGCCAGGCTGTTCCTGGAACAGTCTTCACTGACCTCTGCTACATCCGCAGGACATCACCTTCCTGCACCTCTGGTTTTTGTCTCCCCAACCTGGGGTTGGACAGCACGAGAGCCCCAGTTTCTCAGCTGTGAGCTCCTTGCCAGGTGGGGCTGGTATGTGTACTTCTGCTCTGGTTCCAGCAGCATCTGTCCTTATAGATACCTATGTTATGATCTCAAGGCTTTACCTCTATGAACTGCCACCCTTTTGCAGCCAGTCCTGATAGTAACTAGAATGTCCATATCACCGCCGTGTGAAAGCAGTGCTTCACTCCGACTTCCAGGGAATATGGATAGTCTTTAAAAACTGGTGGTGATGGGCAAAGGGAGCCTCCTGGAGGTGTGTGGAGTACGGGCAGGCCATGGCCTTGTGGGTCATTTGTCACCCTCATACCCAATTTGCCTGTTGCAACTTCAGCATTTCATCTTACTTCCCACCCTTATACCTGCCCTACATTTGTCAGGTAGAAGCTGTTTTTGCTCCAAGACCTGGGATATTTGAGTGGTGTAGTGTGCATTTGAGGAACCTTATTAAGTAGGAGAAAGATCTTTGGCTGAGGTGATTTCTAATGTTACTGTCTCACCAGCAGTTTAGAGAGTTACCCCTCCCTTAGAGAGTACACTTCTCCTGTGATGCAATTTTGGGAGCAAATCTCATGTCACTATATTTCAGTCGTCCCAGATTTGGGTGAGTGGGTGTTCTGGCTCTTTGCTTGGGCGTTTGTGGCTGGTCTGATGGAAGAGCAGTGAGTTTGCTTGGCTTTGTCTTAGGGTTTGTTTGTTTGTTTGTTTGTTTTGTGATAGCATAGAAAAGAGGTTGTCCTTCAGGAGAGTGAGAGACTGTCTCCTGGGTATCTGGAGAGACATGCGTGCCTGATACCTCCTGACTGATCAGGGTTGTGAGAAAGGCATGTTTTGATAAGCTTAGAAATGGCCAGAGAGTTGGCTTTCGGGGCTGCTGGGGATTGGAGAGCACCAAAACTCTGAGCTGAAAGTCTGAAGGTACCGATAAACCCAGGAGCAGAGCTGAGACTTCTCAGTCTCAGCAAGGAGCTGCCTCAGTGAAGCCCTAGGTGAGATGATGGTTCTGAATCAGCAGGGATTGAGGAGGAGCATCAGCATCATATATGTGCTTTGAATCCTTACTTAGTAATGTAGTATTAGGTTGCAATTTACGTAAAACATAGATTTCCATGAGTCCATACTGATAGAATTGATAATTGAATAAATAAAGGACAAGATGTAAATCTCCCATGCAGAATTCTACATAATTTATGTAGACACTCCCTTTCCTTAAGTGTGGGCTGTTTGCAGTGATGTTTTTCTAAATAGGATGGTATAGGAAGTGAGGAGGAGCATAAAGACACCTGACAGACACAACCTCAACGATATCAAGGTCTATGCCAACAATGATAAGCCAAGTTGATGGCATGGAGAGACATGGCACTGTAAAGATGTTTGCTCTCCTTAAATTAATCTACAAATATGTGTAGTTGCAATCAGAATTACAGTGCAGTTTCTTTGAACATTAAATTGAAGTATGAAGAACCTGCAGGATAATGTATAGACCCTAGATGCACAGCTTCTGAGTTTTCACGAAGTGGTCCCACCCAGGTCAAGAAACAGAATAAATGTTATACCACCAGAGCCCTCTCTTGTGCCATTCCCACTACACTTTGCTCAAAGTAAGAAGAAAGGCAAATTAAAATGGTGTCATGTTTCATGACTGGATGGAGAGGTCAGCATCATTTCTGATCGTGTTTGCAAACAGTGGAAAAGAACAGTGAGTCTGTAACATGTCCCACTCATAAATGTGTGAACCCTCTGCCAGCGGTCCTAATTATTTAGGAAATAATTAGATCAGGGCAAGCCATTCTTGTGAGGATATACATGACAACAGTACTCATGCTAGCAAAGGGGTGTCACAGAGGGAAGAGCCACTTCAGCTTCATGTAGAGTTGTTTTCAGAAGTGAGGCCGAGTAGATACATTTGTGGCTATGTGACCCCAGCAGGGCATTTGAACACATAACTCCCACTGCATATCAGGGTTCTCTTGGGGTTTATGGGTGCCCCCACTTTCTTTTTATTTTTTAAAGTATATTTTATTGATTATGCAGTTACAGTTGTCCCAGTTTTTCCTCCTTTGTCCCCCTCCACCCAGTACGCCCCTCCCCTCTGTCAGTTCCCCTCTTAGTTCCTGTCCATGGGTCATGCATATAAGTTCTTTGGCTTCTCCCTTTCCTATATTATTCTTAACTTCCTCCTGTCTATTTTGTACCTACCAGTTATGCACCTTAATCCCTGTACCATTTCCCCATTCTCCCTTTCCCCTCCCAGCTGATAATTCTGTTCCTGTTTTGGTTGTTTGCTTAGTTTGTTTTTGGTTTTGTTTTTGTTTTTAAATTTAGTTGATAGTTGTGAGTTTGTTGTCATTTTAATGTTCATAGTTTTGATCTTTTTCTTAAATAAGTCTCTTTAACATTTCACGTAATAACAGCTTGGTGATGATGAACTGAACTACTTTAGCTTTGCCTTGTCTGGGAAGCACTTCATCTACCCTTCCATTCTAAATGAGAGCTTTGCTGGATAGAGTAATCTTGGTTGTAGGTCCTTGCTTTTCATCATATTGAATACTTCTTGCCAGTCCCTTCTTGCCTGCAGAGTTTCTTTTGAGAAATCTGCTAATAGTCTTATAGGAACTCCTTTATAGGTACCTCACTGCTTTTCTCTTGCTGTTTTTAAGAGTCTCTCTTTATCTTGAACCTTTGGCATTTTACTTATGATGTGTCTTGGTGTGGTCCTCTTTGGGTCTAGCTTGTTTGGAACTCTCTGTGCTTCCTGGACTTGTATGTCTGTTTCCTTCACAAAATTTGGGAAGTTTTTTATTTTTTCAAGTAAGTTTTCAATTTCTTGCTCTTTCTCTTCTTTTAGCACCCCTATAATTCGAATGTTGGTACATTTAAAGTTGCCCCAGAGGTTCCTAAGCCTCTCTTCATTTTTTTTGCATTCTTATATCTTCTTTCTGTTCTGGTTGAATGTTTATATCTTCCTTTTGTTCCAAATTGTTGATTTGAATCCCAGCTTTCTTCCCTGTGTATGTTTCTTTATTTCACTGTGTGCAACCTTCAATTTTTCCTTTATTTTTTTGCCGTACTTTATGAGGTCTCTGAGCGTCCTGATTACCAGTGTTTTGAAAGCTGCATCTGATAGGTTGGTTATCTCTGTTTGGTTTAATTCTTGTTCTGGGTTTTATTCCATTCTTCTATTTGGGCCATATTTTTTTGCTTCCTCAATTTGGGATCCTCCCTGTGTTTGTTTCTGTGTATTAGGTAGAGCTTCTTTTATTCCCTGTGTAGTAGCCTGGCCTGTGTAGCAAAGGCACCTGTAAATTGTATGGGGTGGAGCCTTAGGTAATTGCCAGGGTGAGGCCACCCACTTCACTGCTTTGCGGCTCTGTTTGTGATGGGGATGCTCAGAGAGGAGACAATGCTGCTGCCTGGCTTCTGGTGATTTGCCCAGTTCTCATCCTGTTTTCGTCACTTCACCCACTTTCTGTATGTGATTTGTACCCTTCCTTTTGCTGTCTTTGGGTTTGCATATGTTCTAAGACCATGTGGGCCTTTTAAGTGTCAAAATCCAGTAGTATTTTCCGCCTCCCCAACTCCCATTGGTTTTTATAGCCAGAGGTAAAGGGGTTTATCTTCCCAGTGCTGGAACCCTGGGCTATGCGGTCTTGCCTGGGGGTGGGATCACTTGCTCCCAGGTTATGCGTCTGAATTTTTGTCTGTCACATGTGAATGTGGGACTGTTGTTCTGTCTTCACTGCTTTTCCGAGCCCCACCGCTTCTCTGCCCTGTTTTCAAAACTCTGCCTCTCCTACCCATCTGGATGAATGCAGCTTCTTTAAATCCTTGGTTGTTGGACTTCCATATAGCTAAATTTTCTGATGGCTCTGGTTGTTTGTTTTTTTTGAGGTCTGATGGCAGTTCTTTCTGTGACTGTGCAAGGAAGGCAAACCCTGTTTTCCTACACCTCCATCTTGACCGGAAATCTATCCCCCACTTTTTATTCCATAGGTATTTTTTTAATTTTTATTTGAACATTTATCAAGAATGTACTTTGATCAGAAGAGAAAAGTTACATAGTGGGGAAAGATGTTCTTTTTAATAGTTTTAAACTGCTATGATCAGCCCTGACCAGTGTGGCTCAGTTGGCTGAACATCATCTTGCAAAGTGAAAGGCCGCTGGTTTGATTCCCGGTCGTGGCACATAGGAGAGGCAACCAATGTTTCTCACATCGATGTTTCTCTTCCTCTCATCTCTTATCTGTATTTCTGGCAACAAAAATGTAACTCGTGTGGGTTAGGCCTTGCTTTGACCCTGTTATGAGGGGATGCTGTTCCTGCCTGGTGGCAAAACCCTCTAGGAGCCTTTGGAGAGTTGTGTGTGAGTGGGGCCTAGAGAGCACAGGGCTCAAAGACCAGCAGGAGCCAGCTCTGGCAAAGTCCAGATGCTCTGGACTGAAGGAGTCCAGCAGAAGGCCCTGCACCAAATCTGGATGTCACATGTCCTTTATGTGTGACTTGTTAGCAGAGTGCTTTTCCCGTTGCCAGGATTCTCATCAGCCTGCAATTCAAGAAGGATCTCCACTCCAGCCTGGTACGTTGGGCCAGGCCCCAGCCCTCCTCAGTCTGAGTCCCAGGGACCCTCTGGTAGATCCTGGGCAGAGAAGCACATTGATGCTCGGTACTGCCAGCTTCTTCCTCCACTGTGACAGAAGAGCATCACACAATAAACCCTTCTGCTTATAAGAAGCAAGCAAGACAGCTGCTCTTTTAATCTTTCAGAAAATTTTATCATGAAAAGTTTAGACATTGGAGAAGTTGATAAAATAGCACAGCAGCCACTTGTTTACCCATCACTTGAATTTACCAGTAGAAGTGAAGAGAATTAGATACTCTTTTTTTTTTTTTTTTTTTTTGTAGAGCTTAGTGTCAAGGTAGCTTGCGTGGCACTCATGCAGTACGCAGTAAAAAAGTTGGAGAGATGGCTAAGGAAGCAGAAAGTAACTCAGTGCCAACGTGGCATTTGTTCATGTCAACAAGGATTTCAACCAATGATGGGTGAATGCGTTGCCAACTCTGCATGGATTGTGCAATGAGCCAGCTGTGACTAACCCATCACGGGCGCCTTCAGTTCTTACTCAGGGGCCTCACCTGCGCATCTGTCTGCTCTGGACTTGGGTGCCTTACCTGTTACATTGTCATCTCTCAGAGAGGTGCTCTGCCAACTTAGTGAAAAGATTTTTATATGTAGCCATAGAGAAATCTGAGGCCATAGAAGGATCTGAGTACCCATATGTGCCAGCTACAAGAATGGGTGCTGGATATACAGTGGTGATAGAGTTGGGGCAGAGCAGCTAGTGACGTTCATTGAATAGAAATCATCTTCCTATTGTATTGGGGGGGGGGGTTGTCTGTGCACAGGGACAGGTGGAGGTGAGGAATGGAGCTGGGAAGGTTGGGCCAGGCCCTTCTGGGGATCTGGGTGGTCTTGGCAAGAGTCTTAGGATAACAGAGCCACTTGTTCTGTTTGAAAGCATTCCTTTAGTTTATATAGGAGCAAGGCATCCATTTTTTAAATGTATAATATTTTGTTATGTATTTTTTGATGTACAATTCTACAAGGGTTTTTAAATAAGTTTTAAAAAAGTAAACTTCATTTTTAGAGCCATTTTAGGTTTACAGAAAAATTGAGTATTGACTAGTGGATTCCCATATATCCCCTTCCTCTGCACATGTTCTCATTATGAGTATCTAGTATTAAATTATACATTTGTTAGAATCGGTAAACCAGTATTTTTTTTTTAAGATTTTATTTATTTAATTTTTCAGAGAAAGAGGGGAAGGGAGGTAGAGAGTGAGAGATACATTGCTTAGTTGCCTCTTGTACGCCCACAGCTGTGGAACCTGGCCTATAACCCAGGCATGCACCCTGACTGGGAATCGAACCTGTGACCTTTTGGTTTGCAGGCCAGTGCTCAATCCACTGAGCCACACCAGCCAGGGTTATTAACCAGTATTGATGCATTATTATTAGCTAAAATCTTTCAACTGATGGTTGTTGGCACCAATTCACCAACAACAGTAATCCCTAATTTGGGGTGTGATGAAGAGGAAACTGTTCAGTGCAAAACAGCTCAATTCTGATAACAATATGGCTGGAGCTTTGAAGCAGCCCTGGATCTTAGGCCCCTCTCCACCTAGACAGCCCTGCTGTGCTCCTTGATGGCCTGCTTTGTACTACACTGGTCTGTTCCACAGTGCTTTGTTCTGCTGTGTTCTGTGCCAGTCTACTCTGGCCTGGGCTGGTCTGCTCCACTCTGCTTCAGCAAGACATCTTTGTGTTTCAGCTCAGCCAGGGAAACAGCCTCAGTCTTCAGTGGAAAGAGAAAGTACACTCTAAGAGCCAAAGGAGAGCTTATATGTTCAGAAGTCTCTTCCCCAGTCCCTGATTGGTTTTTCCTCATGAATGAGGACTCCAAATATTTGCAATTTGGTTGTTACAAAAGACACCGTCCTGATTGGTCAGAATAGAGCAGCTCTAGTTGGTTGGAGCTGCATAGCTCTGATTGGATGAGTAAAGCTTCAGTCCTATTGGTTAAAATAGGATCCCAGGAATTTCTTTTTAAGGGCTGGCCCAAATGGCAGAAACACAAAGCAGGTAGGTAGGCAGGCAGTTTAGTGCAGAGGCAGGCCATTCAGTATAGGCTTCTCCCTGAAGTATAGTTTGCATGCAAGGCCCCTGTGTAGAAAAGGCTGCTAGGCTCTATAGTGGGTTTTTGGGTTTGTTTTATTTTTTTTACTATTTATTTGTTTGTTTGTTTGTTATTTAAGCCCACTTAGCTACCAGGAACCCTTTTTACTAGGTATCTTCTTTCCCAGGGTTCACAAATCTATGATTTAATTAGGGTTCACTCTTGGTATTATACATTTTGTGGGTTTCGACAAATGCATAGTGTCCTGTATCCACCATTACAGGATCCTGCAGTTTCACTGTCCTAGAAATCCCCTGTGCTCCACCAATTTATCCCTTTCTTCCCTAGGGCCTGGCAACATCTGATTTTGTACTGTCTTCATAGTTGCCTTTTCCAGGAATGTCAAAGAATTGGACTCATACAGCAGGTAGCCTTTTCAGACCAGCTTCTTTCACTTACAGCTTTGAGATTTTACAAATGCATAGAATTGTGTACCACCGCAATCAAGATACGGAATGGTTCTGTCACCCCCAGGTTCCCTTTTGCTGCCCCACTGTAATCATCATCCCCTCCTCCATGCCCAGCCCCAGCAACAACTGAGCTGCTCTCGATCCCAAAATATCATCTAAACGGGATAATATGGTATGTAGCCTTCTGAGGCTGGCGTCTTCCTTTCTGCAATATATACTTTCATATCCATCTGTATGTTTGTGTGTCTCTGTTCATGCCTTTTCCTGCAGAGTAGCGTCTCCAGTATGGCTGTTCTGTGGTCTATTTATCCATCCCCCAGTGAGGGACAAGAGTTTTTTTATAGAGAATAAGCGATTTTAAACGTCCTCTTCCTGGGCACATTCCTAGGAAAGGAGATGGTGAGTGTGTGCCAAACTATATGGAACTGCCAGAACTTCCCAGGGAAAGTTCCAGTTGATCTCCACACTCGTTTCAGTTTTTTCTTCTTTTGAACCACACTACAGGCTATGAAGTAGTAGTATTTCATTTTGGTTTTGCATTTCTTTGTTGACTAATGATGTTAGACATCTTTCTTGTGCTTATTTACCATCTATATATCTTTGGTGAGGCGTTCATTCAGATCTTGTGCCTGTTTCCTTACGTATGAGTTTAGAGTGTTCTTTTTATATTCTAGACACAAGTCTTTTGTCAGATAGTGATTGGTAAATATTTTCTCCCAGTCTGTAACTTGTCTTGTCATTCTCTTTACTAGTATCTTTCAAAGGGCAGAGTGTTTAGTTTTGATGAAGCCCAACTTGGCATCTTTGTTTTCTTTTTTATGGATTGTGCTTTTAGTGTTGTATCCAAGAATGCTTTGCCTAATAAGTTCACAAAGATGTTCTCCTGTTCCCTTCTAAAAGATTTATAGATTGACATTTAAATCCATGATCTACTTTGGGTTAATTTTTGTAAATGATGATAACTTTATACCAAGGTTCATTTTTTTGGCCTGTGGGTGTTCAGTTGTCTCAGCCGCATATGCCAGAAGGACCACCCTTCTTCCATTAGCTGCTTTTGCATTATCTGAGGTCAGTTGACTGTATTGTGTAGGCCTCTTTCCAGACTTTCTGTTTATTGATTTATGTGTCTGTTATTTCACTAATAGACATCAGTTTTTAACTACAAAGCAAAAAGCCTATAAAAGAGAAACAGGGAAAACTAGTATGGTGCCTAGATTTTTTTCTTATTTTTTTATTGTTGTTCAGTTACAGTTGCCCCAATTTTTCCCCCGTTGCTCTCCCCTGTCCCACCCACTCCCCCCTCTTCCACAGTCAATCCCCACCCTGTTGTTCATGCCCATGGGTCCTTTATACTTGTTCCTTAATTAGACCCTTCCCTTTCTTTCCCCTGTTATCCCCCTCCCCCTTCCCCTGTGGTCACTGTCAGTTTGTTCCTTATTTCCATGTCACTGGTTCTATTTTGCTCGTTTGTTTATTTTTGTTCATTAGGTTTGGCTTATAGGTGAGATGATATGATATTTGTCTTTCACTGCCTGGCTTCTTTCACTGAGCATAATACTCTCCAGTTCCATCCATGCTGACGCAAAGGGTAGGATTCCTTCTTTCTTTTTGCTGCGTAATATTCCATTGTGTAAATGTGCCACAGTTTTTTGAACCACTCATTTACTGATGGACACTTAGGCTGTTTCCAGCACTTGGTTATTGTAAATAGTGCTGCTATGAACATAGGGGTGCATAGGTTCTTTTGAATTGGGGTTTCAGGATTCTTAGGGTATAATCCCAGCAGTGGGATCGCTGGATCAAAAGGCAGTTCCACTAGAGAGAATTATGCTTAGTGAAATAAGCCAGGCAAAGAAAGAAAAATACCATATGATATCACCTAATACAGGAAACTAAAGAACAACACAAACAAAGGAACTAAATAGAACAAAGAGCAGAATAGCAGTCAATAGGGGGGAGGGGAGAGGGAGAGAAGGGGGATAAGTAAGGGAAGGGATTAATTAAAGAGCCTGTATGAAAGACTCATGGACGTGGACAACGGGGAGGGATATGATTGTGGGAGAGGGGGTGGGTTGGGTGGGGGAGAGAAATTGGGGGAAAAGGGGACAACTGTAATTGAAAAACCAAAATAAAAAAAATTAAAAAAAAATAAATAAATAAAAGGAATTGATCCTCATTCTGTAATACAGGTAGTTACCTGTTTAAGGACACATAATAAAGATGTTTTAATTTTGAAAAAAAATAAATAAATAAATAAAAAATAAAAAATAAAAAAATAAAACAAAAGGCAGTTCCAATTTTAGTTTTATGAGGAAATTCCATACTGTTTTCCACAGCTGTTGCACCAGTCTGCATTGTCACCAACAGTGCAGTAGGGTTCCCTTTTCTCCACATCCTCGCCAGCACTTGTTCGCTGATTATTAATGATGGTCATTCTGACTGGTGTGAGGTGGTATCTCACTGTGGTTTTGATTTGCATCTCTCTGATGGCTAGTGATGTTGAGAATCCTTTGATATGCCTATAGGCCCTCTGTATGTCCTCCTTGGAGAAGTGTTTGTTCAAGCCCTTTGCCCATTTTTTAATTGGATTGTTTGTCTTCCTGGTGTGGAGTTGATTTAAAACCAAAAAGCATTGAGTATTTAACCAGCTTCCTGTGTATGCTTCTCATGCAAATCTTTTTCAGTTAACTTTGAATCTCCTTTTGTTATAAAATTATAGAATTAGACAACGGAGTAAATGAATTGAGAAAACTCCAAAATTAAATCTTACTACATTGGTCACAGACCCAGCAGCATGCCTATTGGATTTATCAAATAGCTATGCAGAGAAGAAAATAAATCTCTCAGAAAGGAAGGCCAGACTCCCGTGCACGTAGAGGAATTACTCTGTTGCCTGTTTTGTCCAAGCAGCATTCAAGTGCATGGGGTTCAGGTAGAATCCTCTCTGTTGTAACTTTCCATCAGAGTTCAGGCTGTGCTTCTTCTGCAGACAGAAGAATCTTAAACACCTAGCCTGGCCTGTTAGTAGTCTCATCTGTCTTTCAGCTGCGTAGCTTGTATGTCAGTGTGGGGAGCACAGACCAGGCCAGGCCTGAGAGGCCTTTTCTGTGTGAGCTTGAACATGGTTTTACCTTGTACAGGATCGAGCCTCAATCTGCTCATAGAACATCCATTTGAGAGAAAAGGAAAGGGATTCTATTCTCAGAATGGTTATGTAGTCATAAAAAGAGGGCTGCTCAATTTCACTTTAAAAAAAAAAGGAAGTCACAAAATGGCAGTTTAACGGAAAATGTGATTATCTCAAACATAGGTGCCACATGACACAGCTCCACACCTGCTCTTTAAGTCTTACCTGCTATTGTTTTGTTTTATTTGGGGGCAGATGCAACAAAACATGATGATGGGCAGAAAAGTGTACTTGTTCCCAGAGCCCTTTATTGGAGGAGGTTGTTTAAGAATCTACTCGGGTGAACGCCAGCCTGTGAACCAAAGGGTCACTGGTTCGATTCCCAGTCAGGGTAGATGCCTGGGTTGCGGGCCAGGCTCCCGTTAAGGGGCGTGCAAGAGGCAACCACACATTGATGTTTCTCTCCCTTTTTTTCTCCTTCTCTTCCCCTCTCTAAAAATAAATAAATAAAAGTTTTTTTAAAAAAAGAAGAATCAGAATCAGCTCAGTGCTTGATTACTGCTTTTCTAAACCTCTCCTCCCAGCTCACACCTCTGCAGCCCTGTTCCAGCATCATTCACGTTCACACCTCCACAGTAGCACCTTGCAGGCCTGTATCTTCCATGGGTTCAGGTGGCTAAACCCATGGGAGATACAGCATTTGGTCTCAGTGGAGCATGGTGCTTGCTCATGTGGAATGTTATCCTCTCTGAATCTCCTCCTGACAAAATGGGGAAAGCTGGGTTCCTGGGGTCTTCCACAGGTCACAGCTGGGAGTTGGCCAATTTAAAAAGTTAGTTAAAACACTGAGTCAAAAACAATCTACAAGGACCTTGAATCTTCTGTAAATATAAATCCACATTTGTTTACCAACCACAGGGTGGCTGGCCAAGGTCTTTTGTTTGGGGTTTATCCTCAGAGTTCTGGGTTGTTTTTATCTTAGAAGCTCTAGCAAGATGCATCATTTGTGATGTACCATTTTCAAGTGGAACAAAAGCATATGGGTTCAGGGCAATGGGACTGCGGCGTACTTTCAGGTCATCCTCAGTCTTTCATAGTTGTCTTGCCCACACTTAACTTGAATGCCATTTTTAAAAATAACGTATCCTTGCTGAGTATTTCCAAAGCATTTCAAGTGTGTTTTTTAGAAGGAAATATTTTTGTGACTTTTGTACTCATTTATAGTATTTCTTTAATTCTAACATATAAATTACTGCCGGACAGAGTGTCACCAATAGCTATGACAGACAGACTTGGGGAAGACCCTACTGACTCTGGATGTGCCTGAAGGTCACTTGCAGGGAGTACAAACACATGATGCCCTGTGCCTGCTGGCCGTGAGTGCCCTGTATCCACAGGCCCCAAGGGTGGGGTTTATAGAAGAACTGGGGTACATTGCTGATGTGGAAGTACGGTCACCTGGAGCTGGGTTGAGAGATCACATGAAGCTGGATTGAAACCTCTCAAAGACCCCAAGGAGTAGGAGCGAAGGGCACACCAACCAGTGTCTTGTCTGACAGAATTTCCATTGTCATGGGACAGCAGCTGATGCCACTCCACTCACCAAGCAGGAGGCAGAGTACATTTCCTATGAATGGCAGTCATCCCCATTACAGTATGAGGTGTGATTGGAAAAGTATTGGGAAATCCAAAGTCACGGGACTGAGCAGGAGCTCTGGAGGCCAGGATGGGTGCCCAGCAAGGGTCCCCACCTGCTCTTGAGTTTTCTGCTCATTGACACGCTGGCCCTCCTTCCTGCACTGGGCAGGGAACTACTTATTCATTTAGAGACCTCAATACTTCTTTAAACCTCTTTCCCAGGGCCACCACAGTACGTTACAAAGGGAGAAACCTACGGATCAAAGCACCTATGTGCCGAGCACTGAAGAAGCTCTGTGACCCAGAAGGTATGTAGAAGGTGGTCTGGAATAGGGTCAGGGAGGTGTTCTGTACGGCTCCATTTAGCAATGGACAGGCTGAGCTCTGTGTCCAAACCTTCCTAGTATGTCCGCTCAGTAAATTAAGGTCAGCTCAGCAGCCACAGCAGGATTCACATGGAGTATCATTGGTGTCAGGAGCAAGTCTCATGGCCTCACATCACCCAGTTGTGGCTCTGGCTTGGCAGGTACCATAGCGGCCACATTGGCGCTTCTCTAGGCACAGGTCCTCATGGCCTTCTCCACCAGCTCTGCTTTCCCTCCCAGGCTGTTTGTCCATGGCTCCACCCTGACTTTGAGTTGTCTGGCCAAGTGCTTTGACTTCTGCATGGACATCTGTCTTACCAGCTCTCATGGCCCCTTTCTGTCGTAGGCTTAAGTGATGAAGAGGACCAGAAGCCAGTGCGTCTGCCCCTGAGAGTCCCCGTAGAGCTGCAGCCAAGGAACAATCATGCCTGGGCCCGTGTGCAAAGCCTAGCCCAGAACCCCAGGCTCAGGTAACTGCCTTTGGTGTTTGGCAAGGAGCTAGCTGCAAGGAATGAGGCCAGAGGGAAGTGTTTGGGTTTCCTCATGGACCCCTGGGTGAGCAGATTTTACCCAGTGCTCCAAAGTTACATGGGGGTAGGGTGTGGGCATAGTGTACTGTTTTGGGGTTCTGGCAGTATGGGTCCTACGGGACAAGAGAGCAGGATGTAGAAAGATGGCATGACTAGCAGGTCGATGACTATAGAATTTTTCCTTCATCTTTCCCCCATAAGCCCCTTTCTGTTTCTCTCTTATTATTTCCCTAAAGATTGGTATCTGATTTATAGGCATGCCACCATTCTGGGTACAAACCAATTACACTTTTTCTTTCTTTCTTTTTTTTTTTTTTTTTTAGATTAAGATAAAAGTCATATAACATAGAATTAACTATTACCATTTTAAGATGTCGGATTCAGGACATTTGAGTACCTTCACAGTATTGTACAACTACCACTTCTATCTAGTTCCAGAACATGTTTATCACTCCAAAAGGAAACCTCGTACCCACTAAATAGTTACTTTCCATCCCTTGCCCCTGGTGCCTGGCTTCTGACAACCACCAGTTTACCTTCTGTCTCTAGATTTGGTTGTTCTGGACATTACACATAAGTAGAATTTCATACTATGGTTCTTTCTCTCTGACCTCTCTCACTGAGCATCATGTTTTTGAGGGTCATCCATTTTGTAGTGTGTCCATACTTCATTCCTTCAATGTGTATTTTTATTTCCTTGGAATTAATTAAGGCTGGTCAAACCATCCCTTCTTGAATTCAAAAGGCATTTAGTATAATAGATTGGTGCGTTGTGCCAGGGCCCATGTCCTGGGTGAGCTCTTGCACTGTAAAGATACACAAGTCTCTGCTTTGTCTTCTTGCAGCTTCATGTGAGTAGCCAGTTACCTCAATTTAAAAGGTTAGTTTTTAAGAAAAAGTATCAAAACTATCAATATTAAAATGGCAACAGATTCACAGCTATCAACAACTGAATCTAAAAAACAAAGCAAACCAGCAAAATAGGAACAGAATCATAGATATGAAGATCATTTGGAGGGTTATCAACTGGGAGGGGGAAGAGGGAGAATGAGGGAAAAGGTACAGGGATTAAAAAGCACAAATTAGTAGGTCCAAAATAGGGGAATGTTAAGAGTAGTACAGTAGTCCCTCTCTGTATCACGGTTCATTTATCAAGGCCTCACGATATCGCGGATTTTTTAAAATATTATAATTATCGCGAATTTTTCACTATATCACGGGATTTTGCAGTACTGTATACATATGTTAAAGTTACGTAGGTTTAAGAGTGTAGAATATGTTTAAGAACATAAGTAGTGTTTATAAAAGTGTGGAAAAGGTTAATAAAGGAATGGGAAAGGTTAATAAGGGACTGGGAATGGTTTATAAGTGTGTGAGAAGGGTTTATAAAGCGTTAAAAAAAATACATAAATACTAAAATAAATGTCAGGAGTCCTGGCTGCTGTGCCTCAGTGGATTGAGTGTCGGCCTGCGAACCAAGTGTCGCTGGTTCGATTCCCAGTCAGGGCACATGACTAGGTTGCACATCAGGTCCCCAGTTCGGGGTGTGAGTGAGAGGCAACCACACAGTGATGTTTCTCTTCCTCTCTTTCTCCTTTCCCCTCTCTCTAAAAATAAATAAAAACAAACAAACAAATAAACAAGAAATCCCAAGTATTAAAATAATAAATAAATAAATAAATAAACAAACAAATAAATAAATAGAAATGTAAGGTTTCTACTTCGCAGATTTTCACTTATCCCGGGGTGTCTAGAATGTAATACCCATGATAAGTGAGGGTGTACTGTATAGGAAATGGAGAAGCCAAAGAACTTATATGCATGATCCATGGACATGAACTAAGGGAGGGATTGCTGGAGGGAATGAGGGTACTGGGCAGAGAGTGACAAAGAGGGAAAATTTGGGACAAATGTAATAGCATAATCAATAATTTTTTTTTTTTTAAAGTAAATAGCCCTAGCTGATGTAGCTCAGTGGATTGAGTGCCAGCCTGCGAACCAAAGGGTCATTTGTTCAATTCCCAGTTAGAGCACATGCCTGGGTTTCAGGCCAGGTCCCCAGTTGGGAGTGTGCAAGAGGCAACTACATATTGATGTTTCTCTCCCTCTCTGCCACTCTTCCCCTCTCTTTAAAAATAAATGAAATCTTAAAAAAATATTTTTTAAAGAAATAAAGTAGAAAAAGTATTTTAAAAAGAGGAAAAGAAAACGAGTCAGTGGCTCTGCTGGGACATTGTGGCTCTCTCCCCTCCTTGGTGCCCATCCTAGGTGCCTTTACTCTTTATGGCATTGTCTTGCTGCCAGCAGACTCTGGGGCTGTACAGAAGGTACTGTCTCTGTGGTAACAGCCTTCCTCTTCCCATCTATTGTTTCCTATAGGATGATTGTGGAGCTCCATCGGAAGGTCTCCAGCCTCATCGAATTCTTGAAACAGAAGTGGGAGCTTCATGAAGTGCGAATTGTATCTTTTTCCTATTAAAGCAAACATCCCTCCCAGATACCGCAGCACCTACTGCCTGAGAATGGTGTCCTGCCTCTCACTTCTGGGATTACATTGGGCCCCTGTGTGGTATAGCAGCTATGCCATGAGATTGTGTAGAACTGGAACCAAAACCCACAGCCCATTGTCCTCTGGGTTTTGGGTGTAAATGCCCTTTCTGGCCTTGCAGTGTTAGAGCCTTGTCACAGCAGCCCTCCATGTCATGAGTAGCCACCATCTGGCCTATGGGGTGTGGCCCAAGCAACGCTGCTAGCAAGTTGATCAAAATCACCAAGGATAGCTCCAGACTTCTCCTTAGCCAGCTCACAGCCCTGTCCAGACCCCAGCTGGGACAGCATGTATTAGGTGTGATGTTTGTGAAGAAGGAAATGCCTAAGTCATGCTTTCCCCGTTGCCCTGTGATGCCCAGGGGTCGGTGCTGCTTCAGATGGTTCCTTGACAGTGCACTCAGCGAAAGACACTTGCAGAGCGGCAGCTGCAGGATTCATTTGTGGAATCATCACAGGAGAAAGTAGTGCTGCACCTGTTCCCGGGAGAGAACTGTACACTGACCCCGCTTCCAGGAGTGGCCCGTGTGGTGCACTCCAAGGCCTTCTGCACAGTGCACTGGCAGGAGGGTGGCCGGTACAAACAGAGCTCCAAGGATGTCCACACACTGCCTCCAGCCCAGATTCTGGGCATCCAAAGCGGGCAGGGTACAGCCAGGGGCCAGGTGAAGTGCCCAAGGGGTGGCACTGAAGGCAAGGGCGGGGGGCGGCCTCCTCCTGCCACTGATACTTCACAGAGCTCTGGAGAAAGTTCTCCTGAAAGTGCCCCTGGGGAGGGGGCAGCCCTAAGCCTCAGCAGCCCAAATGCTTCAGATAGGCTTCCCCTTGGGCTTCAAGACACTGGGGTACAGCTTGAGAAGACTCCTGTGGCAGCTCCTGTAGACAGTGGAGATGGCCCAGCCCAAGAGCCTGGGGCCATGATGTGTGCCTGTGGCCAGCTCCCAGAGCTGGAGGATGAGCTCTCTCTCCTGGACCCTTTTCCCCGCTACATGAAGTCCTGCCAGGACCTCATCATCCCTGAGCCATGCCACTGCACAGACTCTCGGTCCTCAGCATGCATCTCCCCAGAGACTCACGCCCCCAGCGGTACAGAGGCAGCCGACCTTGCCCAGGCCAGGGTACCATCCCCCATCCGTAGCCTACCTGGCCTGGAGCCTCAGCCAGATGTTTGCACTAAAGACTCAGTAGATGCTCCTGTGGAGGAGCCCCAGGAGAAGGCGAGCCCTTTGGAACCCCTGCCACTTCAGGGCCAGCCTTCTGTTAAGCCCCCAAAGGATATCCCTGCCAGCCGGCTGGCTCAGCAGCTCCGTGAGGAGGGCTGGAACTTGCAGACCTCCGAGAGCCTGACACTGGCCGAAGTCTACCTCATGATGGGAAAGCCAAGCAAGCTGCAGCTGGAGTATGACTGGCTGGCTGTGCTGGGCCCTGAGGGCCAGCCCCCCAGTGGCTCCCCACCTGCCGCCTTCCATAAGCAGCGCCTCCTCAGCTGCCTCCTGAAGCTCATCTCCACCGAGGTCAACCCCAGGCTGGTAAGTGAGGGTTGGACACAGCCCCGTAGCAGCTGGCCAGGAGTCCTGCAGGCTCCTCGGGGAAGGGAAGGAAGCAAGGTCCCCAGTGACCAGGGAGGCAGAGGTTCTCACAGACCATGTTTCATTCTATAGAGCAGGGTCGTGCAGAACACTGGTTAGGGCTTTGGCTTCCTACCAGGTGAGAGCCCAGACTCAGTAGGGTTCCAAAGGGGACAGTGACCAACAGGCCATGCCTGTTGTGTCTTACCAGACTCCAGTGATTCTGTGGAGCCCTGAGCCAATGGGATAGTGTACAGAGGTGAGGTGGCAAACTCAGCCAGGAGCTGAGCTAGATCGGGCTTTCTCTAAATGTCAGGAGTGATAAAGGTTTCACCAGACCAGTGACAAGGTTGAACTTGCACTTTAGAATGGTTGTCCTGGGAGGACAATGGTGGCACAGTCTCAGTGGAGGGAGTGGAGCTGGGAGGAAACAGCTGGGATGCTGGGGCTGCGGGCTGCATGCTATGGGGCTTAGCTGTGTGGGGCCGCACCTAGGAGACCTCTGTGGGCTGACCTCCATGGGTAGCTGTTTAGGAGATGGCTACTTGAAGTGGTCTGGGGCTCCTCGGGAGGGTCCAAGGTGTGTGGGTGGTCCCTGAGCCCAGGGAACAGCCATGATGGCCCATGGAATGGGAGGCCATGCCACACAGACCATGGCTTGTGACTCCTACCTGGGGTGGCCAATTAGCAGAGCCACAAATGGGACAGAAACCTCCACTAGTGGGGAAGTCTTGTAGGTGTTTTTTTACACAAGAAAGTGGAGTCTTAAGGCAAGTTGTTCCCGAAATAGCAGTGTCTGCATGATGTTTAGAAGCCTGGAGACACAGGTTCCAGGAGGAACAGCTGAGGGAGCTATATGCAGTGACTTTGGGGGACGGGCCAGGACTGCAGGCTCACTCTGCACCCCTGAACACTGATTCACATCAGAACCAAGTGCGAGGGGTGCCTGGGAATGCACCTCACACCTCCACTTTTCCTGGGCAGACATTCAGTCTCTGAATTTGCTGTTCTATCTTGGTTTCCAGTGTGACTCTCCCACCAGGTTCCTGTTTTCTTGGTTGCACCTCTGCACAGTTCTTGCATGAAGAGGCAGTGGTGAAGTGAATCAGTGCCTTGTGAGAAAGGGGGCTCTCACAGGGGTGGGTGGGAACTGGCTGACTGGATGCTACATATGCTGGTAAGGTAAGGCCTGAGGATGAATGCTGGCCTTTGGATTTCGCAATGTGGAGGTGACCCTTGGGGAGACATGGGCAGTAATAGGGTGATTGGACTGAAATGATGAATTTAAAAAAATTTCCAGTTTGTTTTTTGGAGGGGTCAGGAAAGGAGACTGGGGGGCATGTGAGTATGTTCAGTGCCCCTAGGGAAGGAGGACAAGCTAGTCTTGTTTCCTGAGAAAGCTGGAAGCAACACCGCTGAGGTAGGGGCCTTGGCCTCAACTGAAGGGGAGAGTGGAGCAGGTTGGAAATATTATTGCAGAGAATGCAAAGCTGGGTGCTCAGAGCCATGGTTCCTAAAGTGAGTTCCCTGGCAGTAGCCTCACTATCACCTGGGATCTTATTAAAAATGCAGGTTTTTGGGTTCCACAGACCATGTTTTGACACCCTCTACCAGGTGATTCTGATGCAGCTCAGGTGTGGGAACCGCTGAACAAAGGCCCCAGCTGAGAATTGGGACCTTGAATTAAGAGATGGATGGCCTGTCCTTGGGGTTTCCCTCCTGCTGAGGTTTGGGTGAAGCACTGACAAGCAGTTCCCTGGGGTGTCAGGATGCTGACAAGAGGCTGGCTGGGCACTCAGTTGGGCAATTGAATAGTGAGATTGAAGAAGCTAAGCAGAGGTAGGGGTGCAGTTTCCATGGAAAGGGAGGAATCGGTCAGGGCTGGGGGCTGAAGGGCCATAGAAAGGACGGGAGGAATCGTAGGGCTTCTGAATACCTACCTGACCGGTGATTCTGACTGTGGCGCTGCTGAGTTACTCAGGGGTACTGACCTTTGCCATCACAAAAGTATGGTCATTTTAACTTTTGCTGTCCCTCTGAACTCAGGGAGTTCTTATTCCTTCTGATCCTGGGCACTCGTTCCAGAACCATTGTTCACAGACTGAGTTTGGCATTTGTGTCGGCCTTATTTTCTGTCCTAGGCTCCAGAATCGAATGCCAGCTCTATAGCCTCAATGAGGCCCGCCCAGGAGGAGCAGTTGACGACCCCCCCTGGGAAGGTGATGAACATCAGTTCCCGGAGTCCACGCTGCCCTCGAAACCAGTCTGCCCTTCGCAACAACAAGACCTTCTCTCCCAGCTCTGCGCCTTGCCCCTCCTCAGGTGAGATTGGCAGCCACTTTCACCCAGATCCCACCATCCTGGGCATCCCACTGGGCACGGGGGCTATGCAAGGGCTGAAAGTGTGGGGATGCCTAAGGCCCGACCCCATTCAGTCAGTCACGCTCCAGTGGGCAAGGTGACGATAACAGAAATTGCCACCTCTTCGAGTTGGGGGTTGAGTGCAGGCATGTCACCAAGGGCTTTGGGGTCCTAGGGTGCAGGAGCCAGTGGGAAACATGGAGTAGCTGTTGCCAGTTAGTTCACTGTTGGGGACTGTGTTTTCTGAGGTCAGCAAAAGCCTTCATAACATGCTGAGTTGGTGGCTTAAAGTCTAAAAAGGATTGGTTCTTTTTTTTGTTTTGTGTCGTTTTTATCAGTATAGAAGTCTTTTATTATTTTTTCACACTTATCATGCCATGAATTCATAGGGAATAGGTTCCAGCAGCTCAGGCTCCTTTCCATTAGTTATCACACAGTGTGCTTCTCTGGGTGGAGCAGGATGACGCTTCAGTTGAACCCAGGTACCTTTCTCTTTGGCTTCCTTCTTTTTCTGATCATTTTCCTTCACACGTTTCAGGAAGCTATCTCGACTCTTTAAGTGCTTAATATGCTCAACACGTACATTAATTCTCTTGGCAAGAATCTTGCCCTTAACTTGCTTGTTTACAACTATGCCCACCGCATGCTGGGTGACATTGTAGACTTCCAGTTTTGCTATGGTAACATTTGTGGGGCATTCCTTTTTGAACAGTGCCCATTCCCTTGATGTCTACAATATCACCTTTCTTGTAGATTTGCATGTATGTAGCCAAAGGAACAACTCCATAGCGGGTACCTCTCCTCTTTCCCTTTGTGTTAGTCATTTTGGCGAATTACTGAAAGATGGCGATTCCGGCCGAAAAGAAGCAAGGATTGGTTCTTTATGAACCTTCTAGACACTGTCTTTCTTTACATATAAAATATTAGAGTAGCCCTGACAGGCATGGCTCAGTGGGTTGAACATCATCCTACCAAAGAAAAGTCGGCAGTTTGATTCTGATCAGGGCACATGTCTGGCTTGTTGGCCAGGTCCCCGGATGGGGGTGTGCAAGAGGCAACTGATCAAGTGGCAACCAGTCGATGTTTGTCTCACACATTGATGTTTTTCTCCGTCTCTTTCTTCCTCCCTCTTCCTCTGTCGAAAAATAAATTTGAAAAATCTTCTAAAAATAAAATAAAATAATAGAGTAAAGAAGCCTTAGTTCAGGGATTTTTCAGCAGTATAACACAAGCCTTGGAAAGAATCTGACCTGCCAGTCCACTGTGTTTCTTTGCCCCAGTTGTTTCTTTGTTTTAGATTGTATTTATTTATTTTTAGAGGGGGAGGGAGAAAGAGAAGAAACATTGATGTGCAGGACAAACATCAATTTGTTGTCTTTAGCATGCTCACAACTGGGTCCTGCCCCATAACCCAGGCATGTACCCTGACCAGGAACTGAGCCGGTGACCTTTCAGTTCGCAGGACAGTGCCCCACCCACTGAGCCACGACAGTTAGGGCTGTCTGGGAGACATTTAAATTTAGGGTCTTAAATTGGGTTACTGGGTACATAAACCTAGGATCAACATGACTTGTTTCCCTGAGGCATCAGTTTTCTTTCCTTAGTATTTTTTAGTAAAACAGATTAATTATCATGGCTAGCATCGGGAATTTTAAGTTAAAAAAACACGTGCATTATGCTCTGTGGCCCTGCCCTGTGGGCCCCTGGCATAAGTCTGCGCTATGTGTGCCTAAGCCCGACTCCTTCCTCTCACTCACCAAAGTCTTGTAACTTCCTGAGACTGACCTGATGAGATGGGGGTGTCTGGGGATGCAGGGACAGCAGGGGCTGAGGGCTGGCACATTTCTTTGTGTCCTGTGACGCAGAAGACTTCCACATGAGGCGTGAAGAGTGTCGTAACTGCTCCTTTAGGCAAACTTTCTTGCTGCAGAACCTCGACCTTCCTGGACATCTTGAACATCCACACCGGCCAGGTTCTCTGCAGTGATGACTAATGTATGGGGCATCATACAAGAAGCAAGGTGGCCCTGCCTCTGTTCTTACTCTGATCTAGATGGGTGCCCCAAAACCTGTGGTAACGTTCTGACTGATGAGATCTAGTGTTCTGGTGTGTTAACAGTTCTCTAGGGCATAAGTCAACCTTTTTCATCTCACAGAACACAAACTATTTAGTAAAATTCGGCAGCACACCAAAAAATATATTTTTTGTCCATCTGACCAAAACAAAAGCTATAATTTTGATTCATTCACACCAGACGGCTATTGTGTTGGCTGTTGTCATTTTTGAATTTGATAATCTAAGGGAAAAGAGGTATGTGCCCCTGGCTAAGTAGTTGGGTATTATATGTTTTAAAACTTATGTGGCATGGTTGGAAATCCCTGCTCTAGGGTTATTTTCCATTCAGAGAATTTCACTAGCTTTTTGTTTTCTCTAACTTACCACATTGGGGAAAACCTACATGTTAAGTGCTTGAAGATCCCATTTCCTTGAGAGTACTTCATAGGGGCTTTCAAGAAAACCGGGCTTCTTCAGTGTCGGGTTCAAAACCTCCTGCAGTTCTTATTTTTGTTTCTCCCCACCTTTATCTTGTTTCATTGCTATAGCTCACGAGGAAGGCAGCAACACACAGTGAATTGGTGGTTCTCACAGGTAGAGGCATAGTACTTGATGATAGGGCTATTTGTATAGTCTTTCTGTTTTTAAAATTTTTTAATTCTTTTAATATCCATTCTCTTTCTGAATTGAGGATGCTTCTAGACCAGTGCACCTGCAGTACCGGAATCCATCCTAGTGCTTAGAACACCTGGTCCCTGGGTGCCATGAGTGTCAATATAAACTCACAGATTTGCAAATAATAATAAGAGAAAGAGATCTATTCTACCCTGAGTCAAGGGTGCTTTGAGGCAGCATCTACAATAATAAAAAAGTTAGTAGAATCCCAAGATACAGGTTCCTAATAAATATTTTCTGTCCTTCTATCTCTTGAGTCTGTGTTTTGTATGATTAGAGATTTAGACCACATATCAGCAAGCTATGGCCCACAGCCTACGTGTTGTAAATAAAGTTTTCTTGGCACATAGCTGTGCTCTCTGGCGCATACACTAGTTGTCTGTAGCTGCCTTTGTGCTACAATGACAGAGCTGAGTTTAGCAGAGGCTGTGTAAGCCCACAAAGAAACGTTTCTTGTCTGACTCTAAAGAGAGGGTTTGCTGACTCCTGGTCTGCAGTAGATGTTTTGGTAGTTCTTCTGGCTCTGAAAAAGGAAGGCATAGCTGCCCTTCCCACTAAGTATCAAAAGTGGTAAAGTGCCTTTATCCTGTCCTCTCAGGCAACAGCTGTTGATCTTACCATGGAAACTGGAATTTCAGGAAGATGGAAAAGCAGGTTTTATGGGACTAAGATACAGGGCATTCCTTCCCAAGAAACTGAACACATTATCAGGAATTTTTACTGATTTTCTTCCCATTAGAACTCTATTCACAATGGAGATATTGCCAGGTGACTGTAGCTGTACTCACTTCCCCTCTTCCTTTTCTAGGTTTGAGAAACCCTCCAAGACCCCTCTTGGTGGCTGGTCCCTCTAGTACAGGAAGCAGTGATTCAGATGGTGGCCTTTTTGCTGTCCCAACAACTTTGCCACCCAACAGTCGACACGGAAAGCTCTTTTCTCCCAATAAAGAGACGGAATTGACTTTCCTTCAGCATCTGAACTCCATCAGTGTAAGTGCAAGGACCGTAGCCCCCTGCTTGCCTACTAACGGTTTGTTGTTTGAAAACACTCTCAGGGAATGGACACTGTTTTCCTCACAGATGCAGTCGGATTTCTTCTTGCCAAAGCCCCGGAAATTGCAGAACCGGCACCTACGGAAGCCACTGGTGGTCCAGGTCAGGAACCCTGGTCATGGCTGGCCTTCCACTAGCCAAGCTGCCAGACATGCTTTTTCTTCCATGTCTCGGGTGTTCACCTGAAATGGGGAATCCTTGTCCCTTTCTTCCTTCTAAATAGGATAAATAAAGTAATAACTGTTCCACAATACCTGAAACTAAAGATAATCTTTGCACAGTGTGCAAACCACTTGCAATAAAGACAAAGTTCTGGGGATTCAAGTCCCAGGAATGTTCCAGATTGGTTTATAGTTGAGAACTCTCAGAACATCTCTTTATAAATATGTAGTCAGTAGAAGCAGTTGGCAAGGTAAAAGGATTGGTCAGAGGCTAAACTTCATCAGCATGCGTAACGATAAACACTGGGGGGGATCTGTAGATGAAATGCAGACCAGAGAGGAGATCCAGGAATAAGCTGCACAAGAGAGAGGGCAGTTTTATTTGGAAGTAAAAAGATAAAAGAGTGAAGCTGGAATTCTGAAATGACTGTGGGCTTAGAAAGTTATGAATATGCATTGTTTTGGGATTACTGCATAGTTCTTTTGTTAGACTCTTAGAAATCTCTTTAATATTAATTTACTTAGAAATGAGAGATTGCATGATGGGTCTTAGGAAGGAAGATGTATTCTAAATCCCAAATGTTTTTTTATATGTGCGCAGACTACAAGTTGGCTCTTGAACAACGTAGTGGTTAGGGGTACTAACCTCCTACACAGTCAAAAATCCGTATATGACTTTTGACTCCTCCAAAACTTAAGTTGTGCATCAGTATGTGCAAGGGAATGGTTCCGGGATGCCCCACAGGCACCAAAATATGCATATACTCAAGTCCCTCTATAAAATGGTAGAGAACGATGCGTACAGTCAGCCCTCTGCATCCATGGACTTTCAACCGTGGATCAAAAATAGTACAGGTAGTTATTCAAAAAAATATATGTGTATGAGTGGACCTGCAGAATTGAAATCCATGTTTTAGGGCCATCTTAAGTTAGTGTTAATGCATTTTGTTTTAGTATATTTGATGAACTATTTTTACAGCTTTATTGATATATAGTTCATGTGTACTATAAAGTTCACCCATTTAAAGTGTACAGTTCAATGGTTTTTAAGTATATTCATAGGGTTGTGCAACCATGGCCAGAACACTTTCACCACCCAGACAGAAACCCTGTATTTATTACCTACATTGCCCCCTCTGCCAACCCCTGGCAACCACAAATCCTCTTTCTGTCTCTGTGGATTTGCCTGTTCTGGGCATTCATATGAGTAGAATCAAACACAATATGTGGTCTTTTCCATTTATCCTCACCTGAGGACACTTTTTCATTGCTTTCAGAAAGAGAGAGGAAGAGGAACATTGAGGTGAAAGAAATATTACTTGCCTTTTTATATGCACCCTGATCGGGAATCAAACCGGTGACCCTTTAGTCTATGGGATGATGCTCCAACCAACTGAGCCACACCCTTTATTGTTTTCATAAGAAGTTAATTAGCACACACCCAGCCATTTATTTCCCTGCTGTCCACAGCTGTTTTCGTACCACCGGGGTGGAGATGAGTAGCTGTAACAGAGACCACCCTAAAATATTTCTCACCTAGTCCCCTCTGAAAGTGCATTTGGAGCAGAGCGGGCACGTCTTCAGTTCCTCACCTTTTTAACACGTCGCCACACCGCCTCACAGCAGCCACGCAGACCTGATGACCCTGTCAAGTTTGCAGCCCCAGTAGCACTTCCTCTGCTCTTTGCCAACACCTTGGCACGCCTCTGATGGACATGGAGATTTCCTTTGTCAGCAAAGAGGCGGCAGTGCCCCCCAGAGCTGGAGGTCCTTGGGACACTTTTGGGTCAACAGCTACTTTCTGTTAATGTTTAACTTCAAAGAGTAACCATTTCAGTAATTAATATTTCTTTAGATGCTATTCGTCACATTGGAACTTAATTATTCACACACAGGAGCCCCGGGCAGATAGGGAGGAGTGGTCACTGGGACTGTCAGATGGGGTGGAGGGCCTCAGGCCCTTAGCCTGTGTGTGTTTTAGGCAACAACTTTTACTTTCTTCACCCCAAATTTGAGAAGGCCCAGAATAAGATTTGTAACAGTTCACATTGAGTGGTTATAAACAGATATGTGTGGCTAGTTACATTCCAGCCAAATCCGGAAGAACATTCTGGATTAACAGTAGGTGGTTCTGACAATCCTCCAATTTCCCTCGGGGAAGATTTGACCTCTTGGCTTTTTTCAGAGAGGACCCATTGTTTAGGGCTTTGTATCCATAGGATATATTTATCCTCGGACTTTTCCAGGTATCCTTGGGTCATTAGCTCTAGAACAGAACCATCGGGTTACACTCAACTTGCTGTTTACTGGAATATCCATTTATAACTCTATGTTGGTTTCCTGAGTGATTTTTGGTGTTGGAGTCTTTTTATCTCCTGATTATTGGCAGTTTTCCCTTCACAGAGAACCCTGCTTCCTAGACCGTCTGAAAACCAGTCCCACAACGTCTGCTCCTTCTCTATCATGTCAAATTCCTCCATCACTGGTAAGCACTGGGGCTACTGGGGTTGACTTTTCACTCCTTCTTACTTGCATGTGAACTCTTCTTTGGGAATGGCAGGCGTTTGCTTTCACAGATCTTGGAATGACATTTCCAGCGTTCCTTTGTCCATTCTGTCAGCAGACACTGAGTGTGCCCCTTAGCTGGGCCTGGGCTACAATACAGGCTGGCGTGAACCTCTTGACAGGTGGTATACAGGCAGCTTCCTTCAAAGGTGGGCTTAGGTGGCCCTGTTAGAGAAGCTTTGCTTAGTTTGGTCCACCACTCTCTGATGTCTTGTGAGGCTTTTTTGTTTGTTTGTTTTATTCTTTGGAGTAGGTATGATCTTGGGGTATACAACTCAGGCCTTCATAGGTCTCCAAGGTCAGTGAGTGCCCTGGTTCTTTGAGGTACATTTTCTTACTTCAGTGAGAATCGTTTAGTGAAACACATACTCTGTGATTTAGCTTTTTAATTATTCTTGTTTGTTTGTTTTTTAATTTTTTTTTTTCTCCTTTTAGAGAGAGGGAAAAGGAGGGAGGAAAAGAGGGAGAGAAACATCTATCAGTTGCCTCTCGCACACCCCCAACCAGGCACCTGGCCTGCAACCCAGGCATGTGCCCTGATCAGGAATTGAACCGGTGACCTTTTGCTCTGCAAGATAATGCCCAGGCCACTGAATCACACCAGTGAAGGCCCAGTCTTGATTTTGACATTTCAGACTTACTTAACTGCTAGACCCAGAGAGCTGTTGATTGCTTTTTCTCATGCCTCCTTTTCATCTGCAGAAAGCTCAGTAAGAAAGAGCCCAATTGCAGAGGCAGGATCTGAGTCCCAAGATGTGATGATCTGATTTCCTCAGAGAAGCTTGTAGCTTAGCTCAGGTGTGCCTCACGCTTCAAGGGCCATCACCAGAGGATGACAGTGCTGACTGCAGACAGCCCCCAAGGGGCACAGTGGTGCTGCCATCACGGATGCTAGAGTTTTCTCCTCATTGGGGGTTTGTTTGACCTCTGACTTCTTTAAGTTAGCACATATTTGCATTGTTCAGTGGTTTCCACCTTCACTTAGCTCCCATGGTCCCAACTGGCTGTGAAGCAAACCCTCTGTAGCTCCCACCATGCACTGGGGGAAATGGGCTTAATATGGCTGCTTCTGTTCTTGTTCTCACAGGGAGAGGCTCGTTCCGGCCCATCCAGTCCTCCCTGACCAAAGCGGCTCTATCTCGGCCAATCATGCCCAAGGTCCTTCCGCCCCAGGCCACGGGCCACCTGGCCAGTAAGTTTCTGTGACCAGCATGGTGACAGACACCATGAGGGTTCTGAGTGATGTTTCTGTTTTCTTTTTCCCCAGATCATTCTGTCTTAGTATCCTCCAGAGAGAACAGAAAAGCCATTGCCCTTGCTTGTTAAAACAAGGCATGAGGGAAAGGCTGTTCCTATGAGCCCTGTGGAGCATGTCTTGGGATGTCAGTAGAGCTCAGATTGGCATGTCTTTTCTGTTGCCAGGTGCTGTTGACTTAGCAGCTACAAGTGCTGGCATTATCCCCGGGAGCCCCCTCCCCGTCTTGGATGCTGAGGGCTTGTCTGGCATCTCTCCACTGTCTTCAGATGAGGCGACAGCTACCCTCTCGGGTCAAGACTCGACTGGCACCCACGAAAATACAGACCCCATCCCTGTTGTGGGGGTGAGTGTATAGAAGGGCTTCTCTGAGTTAACACCAGTTTTTGGAATGGGTCGTTCACTCTTCAGAGGGACAAGAACCAAAATAATGGAATTGAGGGCATGCTGGACTCCAGTTTTGCCTCAGGAGGGGACAGGTCTGAAGGGCTTGAAGACAGTTGCTAAACCAGGGAGGATATGGCATGAGTGAGCGCCATATAGCTCAGAGGGGAGAGCCATGGAAGGAGACAGAGTGGGGACAGGCTTGCTGGTTGATGCTGGAGAATCCAGAACTGAGACAGGCAAGATCTATATGTCAGCAGACTTCTCAGATGTCAGCTTG
The DNA here is from genome assembly GCF_987537825.1 of Furipterus horrens. Lineage (NCBI taxonomy): Eukaryota > Metazoa > Chordata > Mammalia > Chiroptera > Furipteridae > Furipterus > Furipterus horrens. The sequence continues at coordinate 118,257,441 of NW_028327175.1, read as the reverse complement.
GTCTGAGAAGGAACATTAATCAAGTTGGCCAACAGTGGGCTTAGTATCCCCTGACCAGCACTCCTCTCCGCCTTTGTCACACTCTGGTTTCATAGCCCAGCCCTGCCTGAGCACTATGAGGTTTTGAATTAACAGCCTTAAGTGCAGCATCTTGTTGGCCCACCCTCTGGAAGCGGTGGGCTTGCTTGTCCTCACAGGAAGAATTTCCAACCTAGAACACAATGTGTTCCTGTGCTGCTGGTTGTTTAGAAAGCTGGGGAGTAGAACAGCTCTTTCCTCAGGAGCTTAATGGCTCGCTAGCCTTTGGGCGGAGTTCTGGCAGGCTGTGTGTAGGGGCTCTTTGGCATTCATGGTGTTCTTTTCTTATAGGGTACAAGCGATCCATTTATTAGCATCCCCTCAAGGCCTGAGCAGGAGCCAATGACAGACGGTTTCCAGGTAATATGTGCTGCTGGCTGCTGAGCAAAGTAGCTGCCACAGGAGCCCCTCCAGTGCTGAGTCCCCATCCTCGTGGTCCTACCAGACGACCTAGCATCCCTGCTGTGGACTGCCAGATGTGACAAGGACACATGGACGCCCAATGGCTTTGTCCTTCCATTGTCTAGATAGAAAGAACACACATTTCCCACCATTCAGACACAGTTCTGGAAGAGCACGGTTTCTTGAACTAAGGAGAGGAAGTCATCAGCTGGTAGCAGCACTCCGTGGCACACCCCTTCTGCCTGGGTGTTACCAGCTGTCTTGCCATCAGGTGAAGCAGGTCCAGAGTACCAGGGCACCCTGGCCAAGGCCACCCTGTCCTGCATCCCCAGAGTGGTTTCTAGAGAAGTAAATCCCTCAGTGTGTTTCTTACTGGAAAGGAAGAGATGCCCTCTAGCGTTATCACCTCTCTGTTGACTTGTCCATCACTTTGTTACCACCTGTGGGACTGGGGTTGATTTTTTGTTGTTGTTGTTGTTCCTTATTAGGGATTGATTGTGTCTGAACAATTACCCATCTTCCACCAGGGTTCGCCTGTCCTCGCCTTATCGGAGCTGTCCAAGGCTCCTCTCCACAATGGACTTTCCACCTCACCCTTGGCAGAGGGCTCCAGCACTCGGCTCTCTCCACCTAACGTTTCTGCTCTGCTGGATATCTCCCTGCCTGGCCCGCCTGAGGACGTGCTCTCGCAGGGAGAGCCTGCCACTCAGATCAGCGACTCCATCATTGAGATTGCCATCAGCTCCGGCCAGTATGGTAATATTCCTGCACACTCTTCTTGGAATCAGTTCCCCGTTAGGATAGGAGATCCAGGCTTGCCCTTGACCTCCCATCTGAATATTTGCCAAACCTGCTGGGTATGTTCCCATTTCACTCTCAGTTTTGCATATCAAGCACTTGCCTTGGCCAGCAGAATCAGAGGCAACACAGGTCGATGAGGTACAGCTAGGGCCTGCAGCTGTTTATGGTCTGGAGGGACAACTCCTGACCTTGAGACCAGCAGCAGGCCAACGAGGCCTCTCCAGCCTGAAGATTAGATGGGACATTGTCCCAGTTCATTACGAATCTGGGTAGATACCTTTGGGTTTTGCATGTTCCAAGAGAGGGTGGGTCAGGTGTCCTGGTAGCAGTGATGTGATGGGCACTTACTGGTATGATTCAGGCCATAGATTCAGATTGAGCTAACTTCACAGCCTGGCAGTGCATGGCTGTGAGCAGGTCATTGGTTCTTTTGTGAACTGGGAGTAGCATGCACTTCACAAGGCTATTGTAAGCACCTATGAAAGGATTTAGGTGAAGCTCTGGGCATAAGGCCTGGCTCCATCAGTGATAGCTATGGCTATTTTCATTCCCTAAGATGGTCATGTGTCCCTGCTGCAAGGGGGATCACCTTCACAGACCATATTGTTCATCCATTATGGGGGTTCCAGAAGGGTCCTGGATCTCCAGAGTTCAGTGGCACACAGCTGTGCTGACTCACTGCCTTAGTGGAAGATAAGGGAAGTGGAGTGCTATTCACCCCATATGGCAAATCTGACCTAGGATTTTGGTTGACAGGTGAAGGAGTCCCTCTTTCTCCAGCAAAACTAAATGGCAGTGACAGTTCCAAGAGTCTCCCCTCCCCATCCAGCAGCCCGCAGCCAGACTGGATTGCCTCCCCAACCCATGACCCCCAGTGGTGCCCCAGCGACCCCACGGACTCATCCCTCAGCAGCTTGTTTGGTGAGTGTCTGTGGAGGGCACCCAGGTCTCTGTCCCAGACCAGCAGGGGTCAAGCACGTCTCCACATGGTGAACTTGATGGGGGGACTAGAATCTGGATTCTCCGTGCTGTCTGACAGAGCTCCCACTAGGACTGTTGGCTTGTTTTCCAGGGTATATTTTTTCTGCTTATATATGAGAGAATATTCAGATGTTCAGTGTGCAATTGACTGAGCTTTGGCAAACACACCCTGGTAACCCACAGCACAGTTGAGATTTAGCCCTCATCCATGTCCTCATGCAGTCCCCCTGTGCCCTTCTGCAGTCCAGCCAGCTGTCCTGGCCCCTCCCCTACTAGGGCCTTCCTCTCTTTTTGCCAGTGGCAGGGTAGAAGAAATTGGCTCTTTATGCTCTTAGCTTCCCTCTTGTTTTTCCTCAGTAAAGTATTCTGATGTGGCCATTCCAGCTGTCTTGTGGTATGTTGACCACAGTTCGGCACGTTCACAGGATCTGTTCATCCTCACTGGGCACCAGGTGTTTGTGTGATGGGAAGGGGATGTTAGGAAAAGACACAATGGCCTCCATAGGAAGGACTCCTGGGACACATCTGGAATCCATGCACTTTGTGTTTTTAGAGAGCAGCAAGTACATACACGTGGCCATTGGACTGCAGCCCCAGAGAAGAGTGTGCTGTACACGTGTTGAACAGTGTAAGCACCCTGTTTGGATGCCACACCTAACAGCCCAGAATGTGGGCTTCGGGCTGGGCAAGTCAGGGACCGAGCACTCGATGAGTGTTTCTTGTTATATCAAGAGTCCCGTAGAACAGTATGGACATCTGCAAAGTCAAATACAAATAGTGAAAAATTGGAAACCCCCTTATGGAGGTGGGAGTGGTGACTGGAGATCAGAACACTGAGGGCCCCTGGAAATATGAGGCCAATTTATGTGTGATTCTGGGGACCCTCCAAGGCTCCCTGCTTGAGAAAAGCCAGGACAGCTATGGCTCTACACAAAGCACTGTGTGCAACCGTATAGGTAGATGCCTGCACGGGCCTGGCCAGGGCCACCTCCAGCCATCAGCATCCTTCTCTTGGCCTGGGGCTGACCAAGCCAGTCTCAGGGCTTATTCCCCCTTATCTTGGCAGCAAGTTTCATCTCCGATAAGGGACGGAAGATGCTGCCAACTCCAGTGGGAACCCACAGTGGCACCTCCTTGTTGGGCCCCAGCCTGCTAGATGGAAACTCAAGAGACTCGTTTGTGTCCAGGTCCCTGGCCGATGTAGCAGAGGTAAGTGTACAACCTTATGCCTCAACTAGACTTCCAGCCCTTGTTCCAGATGTGGCCACGTCCCTCCAGAAGACCTATTTGGTTATTAAGAACTATTCATCAAGATGTCAGAAACCAGGAGTCATGTCAAAAACCAGGAGTCAGCACATGTATATCCAGGTTTCTGACTTCTCAGAAGGGAAACTCCAGTGGCAAACAACAAAGTAGTAGCTGAACCCAGAAGGTGTCAAAACCTGGGAAGTCCTGTTGTCAGGGTTGACTGTGGGGACTCTGCAGACAGACTGGATCTGGTTGTGTCCTCCACCAGCTGCTTGACCTCAGACAGGTAATGCTGCCTCTTTGCAATGCTGATGCCATTGGTAGAGGAGGTAAGAGCACTTGTAGGTGGTTGTGTCATCAATGATGCTGCCTGACAGGAGGGGCCTTCGAGCAGCACCTCCCTGTGTCATTATTTGTCACTGCCCCCCAAGCAGGAGAAGGGGTTCTGCAGGAAGGGCACAGACATTCCCATGGGCTCCAGTCACGGTCAGGGCAATGACAATAGAAGTTACAGTATGGCAGACCCTTGATGTGCAAGCAAGACTCAGTTTGTGACCATCATCTTTGGACCAGAATGTCGTGTCCCTCTTTTTTAGGCCAGACTGCTCATGTAGCCACCTAGGCTCCATCCCACATGGTATGACTTACTTGAGCAAGAAAGGCTTACAAGGATGCGCACTTGTTGAACGAGTAGAGACAGGTACATTTAACTATAAGGCGAGGGACAAAGTAATGGGTGCTAGAAGAGAGATTTAGACAGAGGATATGCTTAAAAGGAAGAGAGTCCACAACTAGAATGCCACTTGGGTGGACTTGATCCTATTGTTAAAAGTCCTGGAGCAATACTTCCCAAGTTCTGGCTCCTTGGGATGCTGAGGTATTAGTGAGTGTCCCTCAAGAGTTTTATAGTAAGATTCTCGAGGGAAACCCTGGATTAGACAAGGCTCACCCAGTGGTGTCCCGTGGCCATTCAACTCTCAGTATCTTGATGTGAGTCTTAAGATGTGAGGAGCTTATGGGAAGGCTTTGGAGGATTTTAAGCTGACCCCTGACATGAATGGAAATTTCACCCAAATATGAATGAAACAGAACAATATAGTAAATATAGTAAATTCCCTCCCCCTCGATGAGCATTTCTGTGGTCAGAGAACCTTTATTTAGAGAACACCTTATGACTCTAATGTCCCCCAAGAGGCTGGTCTCTCTCCCTTCCTGTGTCTGTGTGGACATGGTTTATAAGCACCTAGCTCCTGTGAAGCCGGGCACTGCACAAACATCCCAAGATGACACTCTAGGGCTGTGCTATTTAAAGGTGGTCCACAGACCCAGTGTAGAACACCATGGACTTGTCAGAAGGGCAGACTGGGCCCACCCAAGACCCAACAAAACAGAACCTGAATTTCTACCAAGATCTGTGGGTGGCACATTGCACACAAAGGTAAGCAGCACAGAACAAAGGCCGGTGCTATTCATGAACTACTAAATCCATAGCCAGTAACACATATTTACCTGCAGAAATAGCAGGTGTTTGATCTGACCAGGAATTCTGCACACTCAAAAACGAGTGTTTTTAAAATGGTCCTTATCATCTAGAAGTGCAGTCTGAAACGTGTTGCTGAAATGATCTGATGGTGGTATCTGAATAAAAGTGGTGGGAGCAAGGAGTGTGTGGGAGAGGGTGGTTCTAGATTGGCCACAGATTGATTAAGCTGGATGTGTCGAGGGAAGACCGTCACTATTTGCTCTACTTTATGAAAGCAGATTTTATTTTTTTTCCTATTTCTCATAATAAAAGTTTTAAATTTCAGTTCAGGCCATAGCTCTACTCGGAATTTTCCAAGGCTTGGTTATTTCATTATATCATGTAGTTCATTAATGATGTGCAGGCACTGAGTGAATAAAACAAAGGCCCTTTTCCTCACGAGGCTTCCATTCCAGCAAAGGAGGCAGAGTGTAAACCCTGACAACTGTATGTTCCATGTATTTGTCCACAGAATAAAATACCAGTATCTAAGACCCTATTGTACACACTTGAGTCTTCCTCTCCTTGTCTTCAACTCTTTTCTCTACTCACTGTCACATCCACCAGCTTTCTTGTTAACGACAGAGCTAAAGCCTGTTCCCACCCCCAGCCTTTTGCTGTTTCTTCTGACAAGAGTGTGTTCCCTACCCCCATGGCAAACTCTGTCCCCTTTCTTCACTTAGGTCTCCAGCGGGCCACCCACAGTTTCTGCATTCCACTCTGCCATTTGTTTGTTCGACTATCTCTCACAGTCTCATGAACAGGGAACTGCCACTCAGATCCTGGCAACCAGATGTGCCAGGCTCACCGTGGCTCTCCTGCACACTTGTCAAAACAATGAGAGTTCAGGCTATAGCACATGGGCGGGGCCTCCATTACGGCCCTCCGGCCCTCCTCCTATGGACATTTTATTTTCTTACATCAAGAATATTTGCAGACACATTGGGAAGAAGAGGAGTGTCAGCAGGGTGTCAGTCTTTTGGGGGAAAAGGTTCTTTGAAGCTGTAGTTGCAGCAGTCAGAAAGTGGAGAGAGGCTGAAATGAAGGTGTATATATATTCTTCAGGGAGTATAGAGGTACAGAAACTATTATTTGGGCATTCTACAGAGGGAGATATTCTTGAGCTTGTTGATGGTCACTTTGATACCAAGATTGGACACAAAGTAGAGAGAGTTATTGAAAGATTGCAAACAGCATTGGGTGCTCAGCCAACAACAGTTGTTTCTAACAGATATAAGTCTAGCAGCCAGTGCTGCTGTGAAAACAAATGTACACATAGCTGTGGTGGTGAGACCTGGCAATGCAGGACTGACAGATGATGGAAAGACTTACTACCGCCTCATCAGGTCCTTCAGTGAACTGCACCTGCCTTCCTCAACCTAGAGGAGGATTTCTGATGAAGACCAAACTGTCTTCACAGAGTTGTCCATGTAGTCTAATTTTATTCTAATGGTAAAAGTAACTTTAAACATACATATAAATACACATACGTATGGAAGTATATATGTGTGTGTTCAGATTACCTTTCACAGGCACAGAAGTGGTGGGGGAAATCTCAGTTCATTGAAAAGGAAACTAATTTAAAGATGCTTTATATGTAAAAATTGTTTGAAACTACAACTCTCATGCTTTTTGAGAGCAAAATGTAGTTGATAGGAGAAACTACTATAATACAGATCCAGTGCGTTATGTTTATCAAGTTATGTACCGAAATGGAAAGATAGGTTTGAGAAGTTGTTCAGAAGTCTTGGTATTCTAAAAACTAGAAGTATTTCAAAGACTTACTCCTAATAATAATTCATCTCGCCTTTTAATTTTGAGCTAGAAGATTACAGCAGCTGAATTTCAAAATATTAGCTTCCTCACATACAAAAGGCAAAGTTATTTATTTTTGTTCCAAAAGAGACAAAATTGGGAAAGGAAGCTTATTTGAATCCTGATCAATCAAACATCTATTTCTTAAGAAACTTGCTAATCATTATGGCACCCTCAGCAAGCAGTTGCCTTATGAGTGGAAAAGGTGCACTGATGTTACAAGTAAAACAGAAATATTGTTCCTAACATCTCAATGTCTTTTTTTTTTTTTCTTTTCTTTTTTTTAGATTTCATTTATTTCTAGAGAGAGGGGAAGGAAGGGAGAAAGAGAGGGGGAGAAGCATCGATGTGTGATTGCCTCTCACACGCCCCCAACTGGGGACCTGGCTTACAACCCAGGAATGTGCCCTGACTGGGAATCAAACCAGCGGCCCTTTGGTTCACAGGCCAGCACTGAATCCACTGAGCCACACCAGTCTAGGGCTTAACATTCTTAACAAAACCGTTCTAATCCTGCCAGTTGTTATCACTGTTAGATTTTATAGTTGCCTTTCTAACTTCTTCTTACTCAGCTTGAGGTTATATGTAAATGCTGTTTACTAGTTTAAAAAGTTTACTGAAATCAGTTTATAAGACCTAGAAAAGCCCTACTATATACTATTTTCCTCGAAATGAATGTGAGAAATATAAATTTTCTAACAGCATTATTCTGGTTCAGTTATAATGGGACGTCATGTTAATTTCATGTTGTGATTAATAAAAGCATTTTCTTCTTCACTCAAACAGAAAAAGAGAGAGTTCAAAACAATGAGCTTTTTTGAGATTCTTCCCAGAGTGTTGGGCTGCTGTTACATGACAAGTTGATGAGAGATTACAATCTTCACTGTAGACAGACCTCAGGTCTCATGTTCATCTGCCTTCTACTGAAGTCCCAGTGGTGGCCATTCTCCTCCAGTCTAGATGGCAGACCACCACTAGCTGATATGGTCTTGCCTTGTGTCCTCTGCCTACAGGTCGTGGATTCCCAACTGGTGTGCATGATGAATGAAAACAGCGTTGATTATATATCTCGGTTCAACGACTTGGCCCAGGAGCTGTCCATTGCCGAGCCCAGCCGCCGAGAGGTTCTGTTTGATGGCAGTGGAGGTGCACCCCCTGTCGGCGACCTATCCCAGTGAACTTACCTTGTATTGGGGGCATCCTAGAGGCATCATTGGAGGGCTTGTGGGGCTGGCGATCCTCAACTGTGGTAGGTATAGCCCTCTTCAGACTAGAAAAATACAAATCAAGGTCAGGGCCCCCAGAAAATGGTCAGAATAGAGACACCTCTACACCCCAGAATATGCAACATGCTGAAAGCCGTGTCCCAACAGGAAGAGAGGGCAGATGAGGCTAAGTTCTGGAAGGGTCAATATCAGACATTACTGTGGCCTTGGGGCAGTTCTTCACCAGTTGTGGGATCTCATATTGGGGTCTGCATAATGACCACATCTCCACCCAGGCTTCTGTCTTGGTTGTGTTGGACAGTGCAGTGGGTTTTAACTTTCTGGAAGAAAGGAGTGTGCCCTGGTGTAGTTGTTACGCCCTGGAGAGTTGTAATCTCCCTGCTTTTTGCAGGGAGGCTCCAGACCATAGCTGCATTCTTCCTGCCAAACCTGTGCCACACTTTGGTTGTTTCTCTGCAGAGTGATGATGGAGGGGGATGGAGTCAGGGGAACAGCTACGCCTGGCCTGGGCTTTGCCTGGTGATACCTGCACCCATAGACAGCGGACACTTCAGGGGACACTGATCACAGGGCAGCAGAAGGGTCCCAGGGCAGTGTAACAGGTGCCATCACCCCAGAAATACTGATCCTTGCTTGGTGCTTCCCTATCTATATGTGTGTTCCGAACAGGAAAAGGAAAGAAACACATCATCTTCTTAAATGTATGGACTTAGAAAAAATCTTGTTAATCTGGTTGGAGAATGTTTTTCCTGTTTTAAGAATTAGACAATGAAGAGGTAAAGGTTTAGTTGGTTTCCTTCCTCCATCCATCTACAAGTTTCTTCTAGGTGATCTACGATGTTACTTCTCTTTATTGGGATGATCCCTAAGCACTTGTTTGACTACAGTTAAGACTTTCCTTATGAGCTCTTGAACTTCTGATATGTTACTGTTTAGTATCTGTGACAAATGGACTTTGCAGGAATGGTTCTCTTCTTCAGTCTCTTCCTTTGTTGGCCTAAGAGCAGAAAACACTGTGGTGCACAGGTTTAATCCCTTGTGTCTCCTCTTGCACCTTGGGCTCCTGTTTCACTTCTTCCTGTTCTGGGAATGCAGGCAAGGATCAGATCTCCTGATGCAGTTAGAACACTAACCACATCCCTGTGAGCCTCCCACTGCAGGTGGTCCAGCATCCAGTTCTAACCCAGAATGGAGCTAACAAGGCTTCTGTGCCTCCTCAGCCATATTCCATGTGGCCAGGAGCCAATGCTTTTGTGTTGGGCCGGTAATATGCGCCACCATCCCAAGTGCTGCTTCACCCTCACTAACAGCCAGGATCACCCAACTGCTACTTCTGTTGCTTACTTTTCCTGCTTCGCCAACTGGTGGCGGAGTAGCAGCCCTTGAAGCCAGCCCCAGCCCTCTACACAGTATTCTCCAGTGAGAGGAGAGTCCGTATGAAAACAGGAGAACCGGTCTTTGCATGTGCTAGAAGAGTGGATGTTCTTGATCCTGTCGTCTCACCAGCCCGTTTCCAACTACTCTAGGCTGCAGACGGGGTCATTCACTCTGAGCCATGGAGGAAACGGAGGACAGTTGGCTTCTAGGCAATAGCTTCTTTCCGTCACCTCAAGTGTTTCTCAGAGCTTTTACTTCTAATGTGAGTTCCTTCTTTCAGATTTGGTTCTAGGCACAAACATCACTCTTAGGAAAAGTCCCAAAACTCTGGAAATATGAAAGAAAGGGACATGGTACCACTTTATTAAAAGATACAGACAGCATTGTTTGAACCAGAGTATATTTAAACTACTTGTTTTGTGATCAGTACATCCGCTTCCTGAAATTAGCACCTTATTGAGCTGAATAAGATCAGGATATCTTTCTCTAGGCATCTTGCTTTGTTAGGTCTGCAGTAGGTTAGGAAACCAGGCTGAGTTTAGGTCACAACTAGCTTCCTTATACCCCTCCACTGTCTGGAACCAGAGATGCCAAGTAACATTAGAGCATAGATGCCAATGGCAGTATGTACTATGCCAGAGACATAGGGTTCCTTCGCTGCTTGTTCATTAGCAGATACCTGGAGGCAGTCTGTTGGTAGGTTGGCACCTGTTACTCAGTGACATCTAAAAGGAGAAAATCTCTGGAGACTCAGACCAGCTTTTATAGGCTACTTAGTAGCATCTCCTGCCTGGGTCTTTGGCATAGAATCCATTTGGAAGTTGCTGACCTGGCCAGTGTCACTCAGTGGGGAAGAGGGCTAAGGAGGAGAGTAGACTAACTCTTCTCACCTGTAATAAAGCTCACAAGTTTCCAGAGAATTCTGCTGCTGCTTTAGCAACCAGATGCTTAATGTAAGTGTTTGCTTGCCATATTAAGGGGAAAATGGTGTCATTTGTAACATTATAAGGACAGATGGATTTTTTTCCAACCTAAGTGACTGTTAAAACAAGCAACTGTTAAAGGCTGGAATTTTCAAAAGACCCAAATAGAGAAGCCTCCCATCTCCTGCATCTTTCTTTGCCTTTCCAGTGGTAGTTGTAATAATCTCAGTATACACCTGTGGCTTCCTTGTACATTTGAGCATGTTGTAATTAAGAACAGATCAGTTTCTCAGAGACATATTTTCCTGGTCACTCTAATGTTGTCTGGCATCTTTTTGCTGATTCATGTTTTATGAAGAGTGAGGCTGTCTCTGGTCTCAAGGGCGTTGGTATTGTGGCCTTGATTCTTATTGTGACTATCCAGTGGTGAGCATTCTCTTCTTTAGAACATGCAGAGACAAATTGAAGTTTATGGTTCCACATCAGGTTTGTAATGACATTTTTTAAAAAAATTTCTCTGTATCTTCTAGGTGTAGAGCACTTGCTCTCAGGGAGTGGGGATAATTGGAAACATTTCATCAGTTGATCTTGCTTTCCCACATCTTCAGGTTCTCAGCCTCTTTATCATTCTATATCATGGCTTCACTACTGATGGGTGTCTTTTTTCAGTGTAATAGCATTTTAACCTAGATCACACCATTGAACCCAAACTTGTCCAGAAAAAAGTTATGGAATAAAACACTGGAAACAAGTGGATGAGGAGCGGCATACCAGCTGCTGTGGGTGTTTTTTTTGTTTGTTTGTTTTTTAAGACATTGAGATCTGTCAGATGTATTTGTGAGGAAATAGAGCACTTCTTCTTGAGGAGGGGAAAAGAGAAACCACAGCAAACATTTCCTATTAAAGCTCTCCTAATTCCACAATAATTTGTAAATCTCATTAAGTAAGTTCAAGCTTGGAAGCACTACAGCAACCCGTACCCTTTGTTCTGTAACAGGATAATTGGCTCCATCCAGAGCTTCTGGGCTGGGCAGCGGAACTTACTGCTGTTTCTTTTAAAAAATCGTTAAGCCATACCATCTAAGGTTTTCAGCTTGTTTGAGATGTGAATTTGTTTTATAGATAATAAATATACATATACAGTGTATGTATAAAGCAGAATGCCTGTCCTTCCTGATTACTTTTTGTACCATATTGTAAATTACATTATTTATTCTTTACCAATTTTGGGAATAAAAGGTGTTTTGGTTATTTAATATAATAAACAAAAGCTGTTAAACTTATGTTTAAATTTCCAGGTTAACTTGTAAATCTTTTTATTATTGTGCATAAATACATACTAATACTTGATTTAATAATTTCGTTTCTGCCTCTTTTATTTTTTAATTTTTATTTTTAGAAGGGAGGGAGAAAAAGAGGGAGAGAAACATCAATGTGCGAGATACATCATGGGTTGCCTCTCGCAGGCCCCGAACTGGGGACCTGGCCCACAATCCAGGCCTGTGCCCTGACTGGGAATCAAACTGGTGACCCTTTGGTTCACAGGCGGGCGCTCAATACACTGAGCACACCAGCAGGGATGAAGATGCCTTTCTGAAGCCCTCCAGCACTGGTTAGGACAGGAACTGCTGAATTCCTGAACAGATAATTCGGATTTGCGTCCTTTTGCCTACTACTGCACCTGCCATTGACTGGTTGCAAAATCCAAGGTCTCCTGATAGTTACTTCCACTATTCCTTAAGAATAAGCAGCGAGTCAGTGGCTTTGGGGCAGCAGTTGCCGCCTAAGAGAAGTGTAGACTTGGTACCCCTCCTTTCTTACGCCCCCGTGTCTGGTTCCCCAGGGCGCGTGTCTGGCACCCGCTGGCTGTAGGTAGGGTTAGCGTCCGCTCCTGCCCAGAAAACGATTCCCGGTGAAAGGGTGGGGCGCGGCCTCAGGCCAGGCCGCTAGGTGCTCGGACATACGTCGTGGCCCAGTTTACCTCAAGAGCAGCCCGCCTCTATCGGCCTCCTGTCCAATGCCAACGCCTGACTCCGTCAGTGGCACTTGCTCCTACCAATCGACTGTGAGCGTGGCTCTCTACAAGCCTTGGGGTCTTGGGGCGGGGATGGAGCCTGGTGCCGTGATAGGGTGCGGCGGCGTGACTGGTGTCGGCGTTGTCCAATAAGCGCTGGCGGGCGTGGCGAGCTGCGCGGAGCCTGGCGGGAACCACAGCGCAGCAGGCGAGGAGGCGCCGAGAAACGGGAGACATGTTCCATATTTCGGAGGGCGAGGGCGGCCGATCCGGCTCCAGGTGCAGCGCGGGCGTGGGTGCGGGCGCGGCCGGCGGGTAGGCTGGCGGGTGACCTCACAGAGTCACGGCCTCTGCTTCCGCGTCGGAGAGATGGGCGTACAAGCGGATGAGCTCCCGCGCCTGCCAGCGTCTCCGCTGAGGGCTCGAGGTGCGCCTCTCCGCATTTTTCGTCCATAGCACGCCCGAGAGATGTGGGCCGATGGGTCTGCTATTTCGGGACGGGCAGTTCCGGGAGCCTGGACAAGGCGGGTGTTGGGGGGGGGGGCTGCGGGGCACCCTCCTGGAGCCTGTGTTGGCGCCTTACGCGCTAGTGGACGGCCCCGGTGAAGGTCGCCATCCTGAAGTCCTCCCTTAATCTCGCAGCCCTGTAGAGCCCTCCCCTAATTTCGAAGCCCTGTGTAGCCAGGTGGAGCCCTCCCCCAACCCTGCAGCCCTGGGTGGTAAGTCTCCAGCCCAGGAGCCAAGCTGTGCCCTGCCCTCATCCTACACCCCTGGGATGTAGTTGGTGCCCTTCCCTAATCCCGCAGCCCAGGAAGTAGGCAAGGCACTGCCCTCCCTGCGTTGCTCATGGTGAATCAGGCCGCCTTACAGGTAATAGAAACGGAGATTCCATTGCACACCACAGCACCCTCCCTCCCTCCCTTCTTTTCTTTTTTCCTTCCTTCCTTCCTTCCTTCCTTCCTTCCTTCCTTCCTTCCTTCCTTATTTGTTACTCTTAGAAAACCTCATTTTTTACTGGACTCAGACTTAAAGGTACAGACTCAAAGAGGACAGCATACTGTTTCTGGTGCTTTTCTTTGGCCTCCTTCATTCTCTTAGCCAGAAGTTTAGCATATCCTGCAGCCTCTTCCTTATTTTTCTCAGTATGTTGCAGGACACGTGGAGTCTTAAGTGCTTTGATCCTAGGTTTCTTACCTTCTTTGTTTAGGGGTTTTCTCACAACATGTTGGCAGACATCATCTTTAGAGAAGTTGAAAAGTTTGCAGGTTCTGATCTTTTGGGCTCCAGGCGATGAGACACAGCAATATCAGTGAGACCAGGAATATCTTTCTCTTTTTTTTTTTACAATGACCAAGTTGAGAACACTGAGATTGGCATCCACCATGCAACCCCAAACAGATTTGCGCTTTCACTCTCCAGTTCTCCTTGATCTGTACCAGGACACAACCATGGGTCAAGACACCCTGCTCCGTGGGGAAAACCTTGTTTGTCGTTCCCACCACTGATATGAACCACATAACCCTTCCATTCTTCACCCAGTGTCAGTAGCAACTTCGGTGGCCATAAACTTCTCATAAACGGCCACTTAGATGAGTTTCTGGCACTCAGTGGTTGGGAAGGTGATACTCAGCTATATCCTGAAGCAGCCAACCACGAAAAAGAGCACGCTCTCCTTTTAACTTTAAAGTGCTTCTGTGTATTGAAAGTAAGATAAATTAGAGTTGCCACAGCTGGCAAGGTCTGTCATACCACTGGGGAGCCTGCTTGCACTGTTGAGTTCTGGGTCTTCAGATGCCCAAGAGTTTTCTTTTTTTGAGCTCTTTTGTAGAAGAGACAGTGTGTGTGAGGGCTGTTGACATAATACTGTATACTAGATACTAAATAAAGGAATTGTTTGAACTTGCTTAAAAACCTTTAAATTTGGTGGCATCAGGTTAGTATTCATTAAAGCACCTGAAGAATTAACTAGTTATTAACCCATGGAACAATGACTAATTATTTGCATCTAAATCTATACTGATAGGGGGCCACAAGTTTCCCCTGGAAGTGTTCAGGATGAATTGAGTTTCTGTTGCCTGGTTACTACTGTTCTGCACCACCCACACCAGCCTCTTCCCAGCACTTTCCCAGTTGTGTCCATTAAGTACTTTCCCTCATTGTTTACACTGCCTGACACTGGGTGCCCAGGAAGTGTTGGTTGAGTTTGCGAATACTGTAAACGCCATAGTAACACTGCTGTTGTGCTGACTTTGTCAAGCTACAGTAATTAGCTTCAGAGCTGTTGCTCAAATGTAGTAGTCCACACTTCTTAGGGAGATTCATTTTTGGAGAGGGTATTATGAGAAGGAGAAAAGTCTTTCAGGACTTTGAAGAAGGAAAAGCAGTCTTCATAATTGGATGATTACATGTAATTGGAAGCTTCTGCTTGGGATCTGTTTGAAGCTTTGCCTTTGACTGCCTTCTTAAAGGACTTGATTAGCTAGCTAGACAGGCATTGTAGGGTTTACACACTTTTAATTGGCTGTGGAGGAAGGGAACCAGGTAGTGGGTGTAGAATCACCCAGCAAGGTCTTCTTAGACCTGTATCTTTCATTTTCTTGATTGTTTTGTGTAAAAGAGATTTTGAACTATAAAAGTATTTTGCTTTAGCCATCATTAATCTAAGGTTATTTCTTTAAGCTGTAAGTGAATTTTTTTTTTAATCCTCACCCAAGGATATGTTTTTGATTTGAGAGAGAGAGAAAAACATCAATCAGTTGACTCCTGTACACACCCCAACCAGGGACTGAACCCACAACCTAGATATGTGCCTTGACCAGGGCTTGAACCCACAACCTTTTGGTGTACAAGGATGATGCTCCAACTAAATGAGCAGCCCAGCCAGGGCTTTTTGTAAAGAATTTAATCCAAGTCTGTTTCACTGCTTCTCTCCAAACCTGACCAATCCCCAGAAGCTTTTCTGACACAGGGACAATTTTGTGGAGGGTCAGGAGCATGGAGACCCACCCCTAAGTCTCATTTTCTCTGCTTGTGCCATACATAGTCCCTGAGCTGTGTGTGCTTTTATTCTTGTCACATACCCCTTAGTTTCTCTTGTATTTTTAATATCTTTGTTGAAATATAATGAAATAAAAAAATAATTTGGAAGCAGCCCTACAATGTGGTTTCATCCCCAAAATGACTGTTCACTAGTATTCCCACTTCCTCCCCCAAACTAGTGTCATAGTGATAACTGATAGTAGAGCCACATTACATCATTGTTGTGGTTCTGTTTTTACTGGGATGTCTGTTTGAGTCTGTCCAATTTATTTGAGACCCTGTTGAGGCAGGCTGTACAATTTGTGTTACTGTTGCATGTGGCTGTGGACCCTGCCTTTGTGTTGGAAATGGTTGCTTGGCTATTATGCACAGGAATCTGCCACAGCGTTCTTGGCACCATTAGTCTTTTCTTACCTTGTTTTCAAACTAAAGTAAAATTCAGAAAAGTAGAGAGAACATAGAATAAGCACTGTATTTCCACCACTCCAAATCAGCATGCTATCATTTCAAATAGCTATGATTTACCGCCTATGCCCTGAAAGTGCTCTTTGCTCACTAAGACCGTAGACTGAGTTTGGGCCTCTCCTCCAAGGATGCCTTTGGAGTTCCAGTAACATTCAGTGCTTCTGTCGCATCAGTCCAGGAACAATGAAACCACCTA
Organism: Furipterus horrens; assembly: GCF_987537825.1. Taxonomy (NCBI): domain Eukaryota; kingdom Metazoa; phylum Chordata; class Mammalia; order Chiroptera; family Furipteridae; genus Furipterus; species Furipterus horrens. Next base: position 118,241,354 of record NW_028327175.1, on the reverse strand, counting down.
TGCCCAGCTCTAGTTTTCCCAGTAAACTTGAAGATTCTCTAGGCCAAGGACTTGCTCTCATTCAGCTTACTTTATTATTTTTTTTTCTTTTTAAGTATGTTTTATTGGTTATGTTTGTTCAGTAGTGCCAATTTTTTTTCCTTTTGCTCCCCTCTGCCCAATAACCCCCTTCCTTCCAGCAATTCCGCCCCCCCTTAGTTAAGTCCATGGATCGTGCATATAAGTTCTTTGGCTTCACCCTTTCCTATATTATTCTTAACCTCCCCGTCTATTTTGTCCCTACCAATTATGCTTTGTTGCGTGAAGTTTGTGGAAAGAGATGCAGAGATAATTCCAGCAAGCAGGATGAGTGGCCAGCAACGAACAGAAGGCTGTGGCTTGCTCAGGCCATCAGCAATTATTCATGGCCCTCCGTTTTTTATTGGGTTGCAGAAAAAAATTTTTTTTAAGTAAAACTAAATAGAAACTAAAAAGGCTTACATGGTAACAAACATTCTTCCCACTAAAAGGAATAAACATTAACCTATAGAGCTACAGAACTAAAGGCTTAAATGATCCCACTAAGAGGGATAAACATTAACCTATAGAGCTACAGAGCAAAGCGGTAAATTACAAAGGTCCAAGGGTCTGTTCCACATCCGATATAGTTGCTAGGGGGCGAGGAAACACTAATTTTCAAGCTTCTTTGTTCTTAGAGACTTGTAAACCGGCCCCCAAGAATCGTGTGCGAGTAAGGGTCCAAAGGTCTGCACCATATCCTGTTATCACTATGGGAAAGGAAGCTTAGGTCTTCAGCCCTCTTTGTTCCCTGGATTCCGTGACTCAGCCATCAGGAGCCACGTGCAGCCGCTGGCAAGACTCGTTTGCAAGTTCTTGCAGGCTGAGGTCACAGGACACCTGGGTGGGGGGTGGGGGGTCCGCTTGCAGGCCCCCGACAGAGGGCTTGTGACTTTCGCCTACATTTCCCCCTTTTTGTTTTACAGACATCTTGTGGTGCATGACCAAAAAAATTGCTGGAGTAGTGGCATTAGCCTTTTCCCATTTTTCTAATGCGCTTACAAATCACAATCAATAGGACAAGCAATAGAGTAAGGAAAATTAGAAATCCAGCATGTGATTCTATAAATCCTTCAATATAGTTAATAGGATTTATGCGTTCAATGCCTGTCATAACATTTTCAAAAACGCTTTGTCCAGACAGTTGTTCTAAATGCTTTTCGAAGGTACTATGTATTTTAGTCTGGAGAGAAATAATATGCTGAGTTAAATTACCATGATTTAACAAATGCTTTTTAACCACTTCCCAAGGAAATTCAGTTTCATTATAAGGAACAGAAGTAATACAATAAGTAGATTGATTCCAATCACATTTCAACGACTATTGCCTTTTTACACTTTGTAATTGATTACCTAACAAAATAACAGCTTGGTTTAGATTAGCTAATTCAGATTGCATTTCAGTATCAATTTGATGCTGAGCAGTCCAAAGTTGTTTAGAATTCTGGTGCCAGGTCCTAACGAAATCAGCCGTCTGCACAGAATGGTGAAGTGCTACCCCAGCATAGCTGCAGTAGCAGTAATAGCTATTAGTCCCATTATTATAGCAATGAGAAGTCCAGCGAAGCGTTTGCTTCTGCATGATAGTCGTTCAGCCATTTTTCAAGAGTCCAGAGGCAGGGCTGTCCTGCCAGAGTTGATCTAGTTGTACTGGGATCCAAACTTCAGTTCTTGCCCTTAATATATAGATGCTTTCCTCAGGAGTTAAAATTATAGTATGGTTAATACAGGTATGTAAAGTACAATTATAACACAATATTTCCCCACTATTAGGTTTCCAGGTAATTTGTCCTTTTAATAGCAAATATGGAAATGCAAACACAAGCTTGAATATAGCGGGTAAGATTTTTGGTCATGGTCAAATTATGAATACTATTATGTTGTTTAATTGACCAGTCCACAAATTTACAGGATTGAATGCAGCACTTAATTTCCATAAATGATGCTGAATATAAAAATTTTTAAATAAGGCTCGGGGGGCACAAATCCACCCCCGTGCCACATAATGGTCTCTTTGGTCAGAGTGGATATTACATTGCCATGTCTAATTCACCTTAAAGTTCTTTTTGTCTTTGCCAAACGAACGGAGCCATAAGGACTCCAATAAATGACAACTTCCATAGGAACTATTAATTAAAACTCGTACAATGGACCCAATCAGTTATTGAGAGAAAAGTTGGCATGGAACATAGTGGCATATCTGGAGGGGGATAAGATTTATTGTTAGATTGTATAACACCCTTAAAGCTCGTTGCTGCAAGTAAAATTAATTTTTTGTCATAAAGACCTGTTTTATTTTGCATAGTTAACCAGGCTTCTATGGCTGGTTTAAGACAATGATTTCCAGCACCTAAACAGCTTCATTCTTTCCATCTGTCCGGGCAGGCGCCGCCAATTCTCCTCTCGGTCTCTCTTCCTGGGGGACATTTCGCAGCTTAATGCGCTTATTAGGGATCCAAAACTGCTGTGTGCCTGTGGAAATGTAAGCATAGCCTCGGCCCCATCGAACAACTGTTACTGGAAGCCAATTAGAGGTTAATACATCATAATAGAAAATAGGCTGATTTAAAGGTGACACAGTTCTCACGATTCAGTGTCTTTGAGCTGCTGAGAGGGAATCATCTTCTAAATTTAAAAAATTTTAAGTAAATAATGCATTCATAATTCTCTTCCTTGGGGAATCCATACTATATCCCCCCTTTTTGTTTTTTAAGAAGCTTTTTAAGAGTTCGATTATGCTGTTCAATAAGTGCTTGATATTACATTGAGAAAAAATTTTTTGACATTTTTTAGAAAGATATGCAGGAGCATTATTTGTTTTAATAGTTTCTGGTTTTCCAATTACAGCAAATGCTTCAAGTAGATGTGTAATAACACATTCAGAACGTTCAGAAGACATAGCTGTAGCCCAGGAGAATTTTGAGCAAGTATTAAGGGAATGATGAACACATTTAAGTTTTCCAAAACTAGGTACAATAGTAACATTCATTTGCCAGATTTGGTTAGGAACTAAACCTTTAGGATTAACACCTGTTGGTAAAGAAGGTTGGTTAATTACTCGATACATAGGGCGATTACAAATAATTTGACGCGCTTGTTGCCAGGTAAGATTATACCGTTTTTTAAGTGGGCGGGCATTAGTATAATGTAGCTGATGCTCAGACTGAGCACTTAAAATGGAGCTAACAAGCGTATCGACATGTTCATTGTCAGCAGACAAAGGTCCCGGTAAACCTGTATGAGATCGAATGTGGGTTATATAAATTGGATGATGTCTTTTCCTATGGAGAAACTGGAGCTGTAAAAAAGCACATTAAGTTCTGAACCATTATGAGGAGTGGTTACAGTTTCAAGAGTATGAACAGTATGAGCCGCATATTGAGAATTTGTGATGATATTTAGTGGAATTGAAAAAACATTTGTTAACAGCATGACAATGGCAAGCAATTCAGCCTTTTGCACAGAAGTATAAGGGCTTTGAATAGTTTTACTGTTTTTTAAATTACTATATTCAGCGACGCCTAATTTATTGGCATTTGTAAAGTACGGCTCTGCTTCAGAGATGGGCTGCAGAGCAACACATTTTGGAAGTATTTACTGAGTTCTTTTTAAAAACTGAAACCTTTTGGAGAAAGGATAAGAATTGTGAATTTTACCCAAATAATTAGAAAAAGCATTTTGCCACCTCTTACATAACATTCAGTGAGAGGCAATTTCCTTATTTGTAAAAAGAACAATAATTTCACTAGGGTCTTGACCACAAAGTTGCCTGAAATGTAATTTGCCATGAATTATGACTTGAATGATTTTATTAAGATAAGTTTCAAGTCTTTTAGTTGATTTGTGTGGTAAGAATAACCACGCAATAATATTTTCAGCTTGACATAATACTCCTGTAAGAGAATGAATGCTATGGATAACAACAAGCTTTAAATTAGTTAATTGCTGGATACAATTTAACTATTTTGAAAACATTGCTTAATTAATTCAAGCTTCTTTTTAGCCTTTTTTTTTGAAGATTTGGGACTGTTTAAGTCAGAGTCACCTTTGAGGGTGCGAAAGATATTTTCAAAAGCATATGTGGGAATTCCCAAAGAAGGACGGAACCAATTAATGTCTCCTCGTAATTTTTGAAAATCATTTAATGTTTGAAGAGAGTCCTTACGAATTTTAACTTTTTGAGGTATTATATGACTTTTTGTTATTTGGTGACCTAAATAATTCCATGGCTTCTTTTTTTGAATTCTTCCAGGAGCTATTTGAAAGCCATACTTAACACACAAATCACAAGTTACTTTAAACATTCATAATAATTGTGCTTCAGAGGGATGTGCTAACAAGATGTCATCTATATAATGTATGTACATTCCTTCAGGGAATTGGCTTCAAAGCTTTTCTAGAGGTTGATTGACAAAATATTGACACATAGTAGGACTATTTAACATTCCTTGAGGAAGGACTTTCCATTGATACCTTTGATTAGGCTTTTGATTATTAAGAGAAAGTACAGTAAAACCAAATTTTTTACGGTCCTCCGGCTGTAAGGGAATAGTAAAGAAACAGTCCTTTAAATTAATTATAATAATATGCCAATGTTCTAAAGATATGATGGACACGTCAGCTTTAGTATTTAATAGTCCTTGAAATGTTTTATTTTTAATTTTTACTTCTAAAAGAGGTTTTTGTAATTTAATAGAGGCAGCCTAAAAACTGATTATTAGTAATGCCAAAGCCTTTGTTTCCTTTTTTAACATTTTGAGTTGCAGGCACAGTATAAGGAAGAAATATAAGCTGTGCTATGCGAGTGTTAGCAGGTATGATATGATAGCCCGTGGCTTGTATCATAACTTTGATTTCTTAATTAAAATTAGAGTTAATAACTCCTGGTTGAGTAATAATACCCTTAACAATAAGGCTAGATTGGCCAATTATTAAACTTACATATTCTTTAGGCAAAGGTCCCCATACTCCAGTAGGAGCAACATAAATGCGATCTTGTTCTTTAAGAGTGAATTGCTGGGTGGTGACCAAGTCCAGACCTGCACTCCCACTTGTGGCTGCGCAAAGATTTGTGACTCGGCACTGCCCTGACTCCAAAACCTTGGATTGCTGGGGCCTTCGGGTCTCCTGTTTTGGTTCGGGGCACGGGAGCTCACACCCCGCTGCCAGTTTCCCTGATGATCAGAGGGTGCTATATATTTACCATTCTTATTAAATTTAGATTTACAGTCTTAGGCCTAATGTTTCCTCTTGCCGCAACGAGTACAGTTCTTTCTTGGAGATTTAGTTTCCTTTTTGATTATTGCGGCACTTTTTCCTAAGGTGGCCTGTTTTTTCCACAAGCGAAGCATTTAATTTCTTTTTGACCTTTGACGGCAGCCGTAGAGATGGCTGCGGCGAGGAGAGATGCTTTATAATTTTTTGTGCTAATATTTTGACAAGCCTGAATAAACCGACTAATATTTTGAAAGTTTTGTTTAAGAGGACGAAGAACTGTTCTACAGTCTTCATTAGCATTCTCAAAAGCCGATTGTTTTTGAATTTTTTTTGTAAAATTTTCTTACTTGACAAAGCTTTCCAAGTATTTTAAAATGTATTAAGCCTGATTGGTTTAGAGTTTTCTTCTTTTTGATAAGAAGAAAATAATAAATTCCTGAGATATTTCAAGGGCCCTTTGAAATACCTCAAGGTTGTAAGGAAGTTTTTTAACTTTTAAATTTTGGAAATTTTGTCAACTAAGGAATATATATTATGAAATGATATTTGACTATTTAAAATGATAATAAAAGGTATATAATATTAATATAGACTGACAAAAATTCAGTTCTTAGTATTGAGAAACATGAATTAGTTAAGTATTTGAGTAATATATTAAATTAACAAGATATTTTTTCTTAACTTGATATTTAGTTCCTTTTACCAGTTGCTGTAACAACCAAAAATCTTTTATTTTTTAGATAACCCTGGGCTGCACCAGTTCTAAGTCGGCTGCTAGGTGAGGCGCCTCACGGAACTGCGGCCCGGGGGGCACTGTGAGGGGCGTGGGGCGTGGGGGGGAACCGGCGAGGGCGCGGAGGGGACGGGCGCCCCGAGGCCACCGCCGACCGCACACCCCCGGTCCCCGCGTGCACACCCGCCAGGTTCCACCGGGCGCGGCCGCGACCCCGCAGCAGCCCGGCGATACACAGGAAGGGCCCCACTCGTGTCCAGAGTTGCACCGCCGCCGACCCCTCGGGTATTTGGGCCCCCGCCTGCGGTGGGAACCTCCCCCCCGCCGCGCCTCCTGACTTTTGAGCCATTTCGGGCTGATCATACATTCGAGAAGGCGGTTGCTCCTCCTTGCCAAGCAGCTCAAAGTCCCATGGAAATGGCTATAAGGCTACAGCCACCTGGTTAAAAGTGACCCATGTTTTGCCTGCTATAGGATGACCAGTTTGATGAGCTCTTCTAAGAGCTTTACCAACTTGTTTCCACACCTTTAAATTTAACTGATTCTTCTCTGGAGTAAACCAATAACAGTGGTTCCTGACCTGCAGGAGTAAATCTGTTAAAGTACCCTTTTTTATCTGTAAACCTGAACTTCTAAGTGAAGACTTTAAAAGCTTAACATATCCCTCATTCACTAAGGGATTATTCCCCATTACTCCGATGCGTTTTTCCGAAAAGTTTTGCGTACAACCGCGCAGCCAATTCCTTTTCGGTCCTGCCTGTTCCCGGTTCTTACCTTTGGGTCCCTAGGTCCAGGCGCCAGGTGTTGCGTGAAGTTTGTGGAAAGAGACGCGGAGATAATTCCAGCAAGCAGGATGAGTGGCCAGCAACGAACGGAGGGCTGTGGCTTGCTCAGGCCATCAGCAATTATTCACGGCCCTCCGTTCCTTTTATTGGGTTGCAGAAAAAAATTTTTTTTAAGTAAAACTAAATAGAAACTAAAAAGGCTTACATGGTAACAAACATTCTTCCCACTAAAAGGAATAAACATTAACCTATAGAGCTACGGAACTAAAGGGCTTACGTGATCCCGCTAAGAGGGATAAATATTAACCTATAGAGCTGCAGAGCAAAGCGGTAAATTACAAAGGTCCAAGGGTCTGTTCCACATCCAATATAGTTGCTAGGGGGCGAGGAAACACTAATTTTCAAGCTTCTTTGTTCTTAGAGACTTGTAAACCGGCCTCCAAGAATTGTGTTCGAGTAAGGGTCCAAAGGTCCTGTTATCCTGTTATCACTATGGGAAAGGAGGCTTAGGTCTTCAGCCCTCTTTGTTCCCTGGATTCCGTGACTCAGCCATCAGGAGCCTCGTGCAGCCGCTGGTGCTGGCAAGACTCGTTTGCAAGTTCTTGCAGGCTGAGGTCACAGGACACCTGGCCGGGGGGGGTGGGCGCTTGCAGGCCCCCCGGCAGAGGGCTTGTGACTTTCGCCTTCAATGCTTCTTAGTCCCTGCACCATTTCCCCATTTCTCCCTCTTCCCCCTCCCAGCCGATAACCCTCCAAATCCCTATACCTGTGATTTTGCTCCTATTCTGGTGTGCTTAGTTGGATTTTGTTTTTATTCTTTAGATTCAATTGTTGATAGGTGTGAGTTTGTTGTCACTTTAATGTTCATAATTTTCATCTTTTTCTTAAGTAAGTCCCTTCAGCATTTCATATAATAATGGCTTGGTGATGATGAACTCTAGCTTTACCTTGTCTGGGAAGCACTTTATCTGCCCTTCCATTCTAAAGGATAGCTTTGCTGGGTAGAGTAATCTTGGTTGTAGGTCCTTGCTTTTTATCACCTTGAATACTTCTTGCCAGCCCCTTCTTGCCTGCAAAGTTTCTTTTGAGAAGTCAGCTGATGGTCTTATAGGCACTTCTTTGTAGGAAAGGCTCTGCTTTTCTCTGGCTGCTTTTAAGATTCTCTCTTTATCTCGAACCTTTAGCATTTTAATTATGATGTGTCTTGGTGTGGTCTTTTTGGGTCTAGCTTGTTTGGGCCTCTCTGCTTCCTGGGCTTGTATGTGTATTTCCCTCACCAGATTTGGGGAGTTTTCCCTCATTATTTTCTCACATAAGTTTTCAATTTCTTGCTCTTCCTCTTCTCCTTCTGGAACCCCTATGGTTTGGATGTTGGCACGTTTAAAGTTGTCCCAGAGGTTCCTAAGCCTCTCTTCATTTTTTTCAAATCTTATTTTCTCATTCTGTACTGGTTGACTGTTTTTTTCTTCCTTATGGTCCAAATCATTGATTTGAACCCTGGTTTTCTTCCCTTCATCATTGATTTTGTATGGATTTTCCTTCGTTTTGCTTAGCATAGCCTTCACTTCTTCCCTTCTGCGTTTGCTGTACTCAGGTGTATCTATCAAGCCTGTGAGCATTTTCATCCCCAGAGTTTTGAACTCTACATCTGTTAGGTTGTCTGTCTCCTCCTCTGTGAGGTTGGCTATCTCCTCATCCCTTAGTTCTCCCACTAGAACCTTGATCCAGTCTCTTTTGGGCCATACTTCTCTGTCTCCTCAACTTGACAGACTCCTGTGTTTGTTTGCTTCTGTGTCTTAGATAGAACTGTCGTACCTGTTATGGCGTAAGGAGCAGAGGCTTAGGTATTTGTCAGTACCAGGTGACCCATTTCACCACGTTGTGGCGCTGTATGTGGAGGAGCGGTCAGAGAGGGAACAATGCCTCTTGCTCAGCACTCGCCCCTTTTCCAGGTACTTCTCTCACTTCCATCTGGGACTGGTGCCTCTCTAGCTGTTGCCCTGGCCATGGTTCCCAGAGTGGGTGGGTCTGCGGCTATTCTAGGATTGTGGGGGCCCTTTAAACAAGCGGACGCTGCTAAGAGATTGGCAGTTTCTTCCTCCGCCCCACCCCCACTGGTTTGCACAGTCAGAAGCAATGAGGCTTTATTTTCCCCAGTGCTGGGACTGTTGAGCTGTGCTGTCTGGTCTGGTGCTGGGAACACTCCAGGTGCCCCTCCTGACTTTTTAAAACATGTGACTGCGCTTTCTGCTGGCCTGCCACTGCCGCCGCTGCTGCCACCACCACACCTTGTCTTCTCCCCACCGGCTCTACCTCTCCTACCTGTCTGGATAAGTATTTCTTTTTTATATCTTTGTTGGACTTCCGTGAAGCTTGATTTTCTGGAAATTCTGGTTGTCTAGTTTTGAGGTAGTTGTATTCCTTCTTAGTTGTGGAGGGAGGTGCACTGTGTCTGTCTAGGCCTCCATCCTGGCCTTAAGTCTCATTCATCTTTCTTTCTGCAGTCTGGCACAGACTTGCCAGCAATAGGTGCTCAGCAAATATGTTGAACTGAATGAAGCAAGGGCAAGAAGCTGAGGAGGCTTGGGAGATCCAGGAAAGTAGAATGTGAGAGTCAGGAAAGCGTCCTGAGGGCTTTGAATCAAGATGAGTCTACCCTGAATCTGATCTGATAATTTGTGGGATCTCGAGGGTTTGAAAGAAGAGCCTTGTTTCAAATAAGTCAGTAAAGTGGGGATTTTAACTCATGCAAGCATGGGACTTGGTGTTAAATTCAGATCAGTTCTGAAGATTGCAGGTCTCCATTCTCTTTTTCAAAGAGATGGCTTTGTAGACCCAAGCATGTTGGACCTGCTGTAGCCAGTCAAGAAAAATGTGCAGGCTGTCACCTGTGACCAGGGCTCTGTGAGTTATAAATGCATACAGGAGTCAGATGGCCTCACCGTATCCACTAACAAAGTGCATGATCTAAAGTCCTATTAAGTCTTTTCTAGTTTAATCTAATTATTGATTAGTTTTGAAACATTTTTCCCTCAAAGTGAAGTAGTGTTTATTTCTTCATTAAATCTTTAAGGAGCCCTGACTGGTGTGGCTCAGTGGGTTGAGTGCTGGCCTGCGAACTAAAAGGTCACAGGCTTGATTCCTGGTCAGGGCACATGCCTGGGTTGCAGGCCAGGTCCCCAGTTGAGGGGGGCTGGAGGGGCAGCTGATCAGTGTTTCTTTCACACATTGATGTTTCTCTTCTTCTCTCTCCCTTCTTTTCAGTCTAAATAATAAATAAATTGAAAATCCTTAAGGAAATCCTAACTGCTGAACAGGTACCCACCTTTACCTTTCTCCCAAACAGACTGGGACTTTGGACACCAATTGTGCCCTTGACTTCTTTTGTGGTGTTGACTAGCTGGTCTGCCGGTCTCTCTCCAGGCCACGGCTGGCATGTTGTTTGCCCTCTGTAAAGCAGATGAGTGCTGTCTACAGTCCTGCTTTACTGCCATGGAAACTGAACTCTGTTCACTTTAAATTAAAAGGAATGGCCCTGACTGGTGAGGCTCAGTAGATTGAGCACCAGCTTGTGAACCAAAGGGTTACCAGTTAGCTTCCCAGTCAGGACACGGGCCTAGGTTGTGGGCCAGGTCCCCAGTTAGGGGTGCTTGAGAGGCAACCACACATTGATGTCTCTTTCTCCCTCCTTTCCCCTGTCTAAAATAAATAAAATCTTTTAAAAAAAACACAATACAGTGAACAGCTCCCATTCTAGTTCTTTTGAGGAAACATTTTAAATATTCTATTATTTTTGTAAACTAAACTTTTAACAGTGTTTGTATAGCTTTCCAGTGAGGCCTAACCTTGAATCAGAGCTTTCCTGTGTTGAGCTCTGCAATTTCATCTGTTTCTAAATGTCACTATTGCTTAGGACTAGTGAAAGAGCCTGGGCCATTCACCAATTTAAAACTCAATTTCAATAGGCCCCCCTCTCCTTTAAGATTATTTTTTAAATGTTCCTAGGTATTCTTTCAAAATGTTATAAATTCAGTGTGTTACTGTTTTGTGACAGAGAAGGAAAACTCTGATTCCAAAAAACCTCCGCTGCCTTGCGGCATACCTCTTCAGGGGAAAGGCTAAGGGAGTAAACCCCGACAAAAAATCCGGAGCCGGAGTCCCTAAGGCGGTTTGACGTTGTAGTCAACACCGGCAACTCCTGCGGCGCACCTGAAGCCAAGCTGTATTGACTCCGTCTTTCCCTTGGACCCTTCAGCTGCGAAGAGAGGGGGGGTCTGCTGCTTGGGCAACAGCAGACCCTCCATATCACCCCGCCCAGGCTCTGTAGCTTCAGCTTCACTGGAGAGGACACTCCAGCGTCATCGCAAGATGTCGATTCAACACGGGAGGAGACAGATACCGTGTCACTCCCGAGTTGGACTGCACAGCCATTCTCGGCGGTGCAGATAGACTCTTAAGAAGCTACACCATCGTCTCTCGAGACGGACGGCTGCCGACGACGACGACGACTGTTTTATGAAAGTAGACAAACTTGGGGTATCAGGGCAGAGCTTTGTGAAAATGTCATTTTTCGGTTATTGCAATAATGACTCAAGGTCCTAATCTTTCTCTTAAATGTCCAGTTTAAAACCTCCAAGTTGCGCATGTCAGTTACCCAAAGATGGAGACTTGAGGTAGATACTGCTGTTGTTGACTGAGTAGTGGAAATGCTTCTGTTCTCCATAGGTGTTTAGTTAAAATCCACCCTCATAGAAGGTCGGTGTGTTTTAGGGATCACACTTGGTACAAATGCATTGATCTGAAATGAACAGTGGTGCTGGCAGGTGTGTTCTCTGATACATGAGCACTGGAGATGATTATCCTGGTGCAGGACTCACCTGGACTAACGTTGGCACTCCCCATGGTCTAAGCTGACACTTTCCAGTAGAAATGTGAGCCACGTAAGAAACATTAAATTTTCTAGTAGCCCCATTTTAAAAAGTAAGAAGAATCAGGAAAAAATCATTTGAATATATATAGTTCAACCTAATATATATAAAACATTATTTCAACATGTGATCAATATAAAAGACAAGATTAAAGATATTTTGCCTTTTCATCTTTGAAATCTGTGTGTAGTTTACACTTGTGGCACATCTGAGTCCTTCCACATCCAGGTGCCCACAGTGGCCAGTGGCTGCCCTTCTGAAGACTCAGCTCTGTGGGTCAGGCTTGATTTGTGGTTACGTGTTGAGCTTCCCCCTCATTTTTTCCTGGAGGCCTTTAAGTGGCATTAGGGCATAGTTTGAGTTCTAGATCTAGATTGTCTGAGCTTGGATCCTGTCTCTGCTGCTACTTCTGTGGCCTGTCTCATGCTTTCTCTTTATCTCAGATTCATGGTCTGTGAAAATAATTCCTGCCTTTGAGGGCTGTTTTGTGTTGTCTTTGGAACTGTAGCTGGCATATGGTAAGCACTTAGCAAATATAAGCCACAGTATTAAACATCACTGTATATGTTTATAGTATTTAATACTACTGTATACTCATTAAAATGTGTATTAAATTCTACTGAATATGGCTCAACTTGCCTCTTAGGGAAACTTTAATTTCCTTATAAGAGGTCCCAGGATTAATTTCAAATTATACACCTTTCAAGAGGGTTTTGGCATAACCAAGATATACAAAGAAAACTTACGGGAACCTTAAGGGCAGTAAAGAAGTTTGCCATATGGCCATCTATGAACTAGTCATGCTAGTATGGAATAATTGTAGGGTATAATTTTTCCGTACACATTAAGAAAGTACATTTGGCCCTGGCTGGGTGGCTCATTGAAGCTGATCTGCCCTGCGTTTGGGCGCCAGATGAGGCTGAACTGCCTCCAGCGCCCTGGCTTGATTGGAAACTTCTCTGTCCAGCCGAGGTTTCACGACCACAGCGGAACAAATTTATCCAACACACTGTATTTTGTCTAGGGGGAAAAAGGAGGTAGCTATTCACTCTAGTGGAGAAAGCACAAGACCTCCGTTCCTCATCCCTCTTAATGAGAAAGGTATGCATGGGAGATACAAGGTCAAAATTCATAAATCATCAGTTAGCTTTTAGGCACCTGGATTACAGTTGACAGTTACTGATTTTAGGTGTCAATATAGAGGGCACAGTGACCAGTGTGTGTCAGGGTCTATTAAACATCTTGATACCACACTGGCATTAGGTACAAGGTTTCATACATTCCTTGCTAGAGATTGTTTATAGTTAACTGAGAAATAAGAAAAGCAGAGCAAGCTCTAAAGCATAATAAGCATTCTTTAAATCGAATTCCCATGGAAACCCTCTGAGTGGCCTTCGATCCTGTCTGCCTCTGCCTTCCAGTTTTCTTTTCAGACTTAGAGGCTTCCGGGGGGGGGGGGGGGGGGCTTGGGCTAGAATTCCCGAAACCACAAGGAGCGGTTCCCCACAGCTCAGTTGGTAGGAACGTCATTCCATACACCAAAAAATGGGTTCAATTCCTAGTTTGGGTGTGTATGAGAGGCAACAGATCAGTGTTCTCTCTGTCTCTCACACTCCATTCCCCTCTCTCTAAAATCCATAAAAACATATCCTTAGGATAAAATTTTTTAAAAGGAAGTACATGTACGCTGTCCAGTTATGAGCATTGAGATCCAGGTCAGCCATCCATCACTCATGCTTACTCTGTGCTTGCAGGGCTATGAAGCCTCCGGGAGGAGCATCAAGCAATCTTTTTGGAAGTCCAGAAGAAGGTATTCCTTCAAGTCGACCCAACAGGATGACATCGAGTATTTTTGGACCAACTGAAGAACCCCAGAACATTCCTAAGAGAACCAACCCCCCAGGTTTGGGCCTTTGTGCCTCATTTATCCTTTGGCCTCTACCTGCTCTTTTTTAGATGCTTTTCTGAAAAAATTTTCTGTTTCTTTTCTTTTCTTTTTTAATGTTGATCCTTTCACATCTTCTGGTACAAGTTATCCCTGCCATCAGAGTTCTATAATGTGAGGAAGGTTTTTTCCTGACTTTTACTGGAAGGTGGCTTGATCATCCTTGAATTCTCTCTTTCTGTCAACAGACATTGACTGAGTGCAGGCACTGAGGATACAAGGACTCCTGCTAGGGAGACTTTCCCAGTTGGCCCATGGACTCCCTGAGATTCCTGAAATTGCGCACAGATTATGCGTTTAAACTTTTTTCTAAGGAAGGGTATTTTTAATCGGCTTATTGATGGGATTGAAACTAAGAAAGGATGACTCGGTCTAGCTCACGTCTGTATAGTTTTTACCCCACATTCTGGTGGTTATAGTGGAAGAGCATCTAGAACAATGTTTTCCTTGGCTGATAGACTGTCTGGTTGAGTGACCGTACAGTGCTAGTTACCTGAACAGCTCTCCCCTGTCCGTATCCATGAGGAAAGTCAAGGTTCATCCCATCCTTAAAGATTTGAGAGGCCAGGTGTGGGAATCAGTATTTCAGACAAATAATAAAATCAAGCAGAACCAGAGCTAGAGCTGTTTGCTCCTCCACTTTAGTTCTGGATACTTACTTATTTAATTTATTTTTGGACAGATATACATCGGGGAAAACCAAAAGAAACAAATTTATTTATTAAAAATTTGTATTTATTCTTACATGTTTAAACTTCAGTCACCTTCAAAGTACTCTCCATTTGATGCAGTACACCTATCAAGATGTTATTCCACTGCTCAAAACAGTTTTTGAACTCCTCGATTTTAATACCTTTTAGCGCTTCTGCCATTTTTTGTTTCACCTCTTCCACACTGGTAAAACATTTCCCTTTGACAACTTTTTTCATCCAGGGTGAGATCAGGTGAATAGGGAGGGCGGGGTACGGGGCATGCCATTTTTGGTCAAAAACTGCTGAACACTCAGCCCTGTGTGGGCAGGTGTGCTTATATATCACTCATCATGAAATGGCAAATGTGTTGAAAGAGTCTTCAAAAAAAGAATTCACTGAAGCCAAACACAGCCTCTCACAGCAATGCCAGCTGGCACACTGATACAGATGGGTTCCTAGAACACTCACCCAGCGGGGGAAGCCTGTACAACAAGGGGCTCACCCTCCAGAATTGAATTGTGAGGGGTTTTTTGGTTTTTTTGTTCTAAGCATTCGACAATGCTCTTACGGTGCTGTGAAGAAGGTCCTTTTATTGGGCCAAGTAACTTGTGTACAGTCATGTAACAAGTTAGTGGAATGCATCTTCTTTCCTCCTGTAAGATAAATTATTGGTGCACCACAGCAATGATCATAATGGCCCCACCTCCACTTAGTATAGCACTCTGTGGAAAGAAGGTACATGCTTGGTATTTGGTGAGTAAAGAGATGATCTGTTGGTATTGTATAGTAGCCACCTTTCTGCTTAACATAGGGTATTTAAATATTTACTTTTCACATCCAGGCCTTAGTCATCTCCTTATAAGAAGTTGCATCTTAGATGCATCGTTTTTTCTTTTACTGATTCCAAAGAGAGGGAAAGGGAGAGACAAAGGGAGGGAGAGAAACATCAATCAGTTGCCTTTTGTAGACACTCCAACTAGGGACCAAACCTGCAACCTAGGCATGTGCCCTGACCAGGAATTGAGCATGCCACATTTCAGTCTGCAGGACAATATCCAGCCAACTGAGTCACACTGGTCAGGGCTTAGATGCGTATTTTGATTGTGGCTTGTCAGATCACTTATAGTTGAGAGCAGATATTAAATATCTGTGATTTGCTGACATACCTAGTTGTCACTGGATGTTCCGGCCAGAAGGAGGTCAGAAAATGACTACTAAATGTTATTTTTCCAGATTACAGGTTTGCCTGTAATAGAGCATGTTATTAAATTCAGTTCTGTCTGTCTGACCTAAAAACTTAGAAGCTGTTTGCTTTTAATCTACTAAAGAACTTTTCATGGGTTTAAGGAAGAAGATTCTTCAACAACAACAACAACAAACATGGAAAGTACAGAGTTAAAGAAATTCTAGAGGGGAAAATACCATCATACCTGTAGAGGCCAGCGCAGTTCAGCTCAGTTCCCGAAATGAAAGCCCCCAGCAGGCACCTGGTAAAGGGTCAAGGTTTGACATGGGTCTTTTAGGAACTCCAACCATCCCAGCCTTTTTTGCCATAACTCAGGACTGGACTAGGGTGTTACTATGAGAGGAGGTCTCTGAAGTAATGAATGTGGAAGTCAGGAGCACGTGGATGTTCTGGATTGCTCACTGTTCTATGATTGTTTTGCAGGAGGGAAGGGAAGTGGTATCTTTGAGGAATCAACACCTGTGCACAATCGACAGCGTCTGAACCCACCTGGTGGGAAGACTAATGACATTTTTGGGTCACCAGTGACTACCACTTTACCCTTGGCACACCCAAACAAACCTAAGGTACGGACTGCATTCACATAGCAGACAGACATGAAAGTAAGAAAAGCAAACATTGAACCTAGTTCTTTTTTTCAAAGGCTCTGAGACAGGTTTGACATGTTATTCGGAAGAAACAAAAATGGTGATGGTTTTTCTGGGTACAGTCATAAGTAATTGAGTTTTGAAGCTCCCGTGAGTCCTCAGAGAAATAAATTCCAACCTCTTGCTGACTTGAGCCCTGGGGAAAGCTGATCTTGATGTGTGGGTAGCAGTGACTGCCCACTGCACTTAGGCTGCTGTTCTTTGCACATCACTGAGGGATGGTAAGAATAGTTATAAAATTGAACATGCAAAAGAAGAGTTCACATTTCACAAAAATTTCACAATTTTTAGTGGTGGTTAATAAGTACAACTGCATTGGATTAAAATTCACCAAGTATTCAGAATTCATGACTTCCCTAATTCACTTTTTTAAATTTTATTTTGTCACCTCTGGAGAATGCCTGAGGACCAACTCATGAAAACTGCTGAAAGACAGAATAAAGCATTTAGACAGCGTTTCCTGCATGAACTGTACCTCAGGATAACAGTTTCTTCAGGGAAAGTTGCCTTTTATAAAAGTACTTAAGCCTATAAATGAAGAAGGAATAACAGAATTCAGATATCACCATTTTGCAGACTTGTAAGAAATTGTGGATCTAGACAGTGATCATCAGTGGCTCCCAACATCACAAAATGAGAGACAAACCAAAAACTATAGGCCCCATAACAGCAGGCCATTGTGGACCACCTTTGAATTCTTGTCAAAAAAAGCAGGCCTGAATCAGAACAAACCTCAGTTAATCAACACCACAGGGATTCAATCAGAGTTATCCAAAATATAGGAAATTATATGGCAGAATGGGGGGATATCTCAATTTAAAAAAAAAAAATTCCCAACAGTGTTTTTATTTTTTTGAAAAAAATAAAAATATTTATCTTAAAATTCATATGGAATCTCAAGGGACCCCTAACAGGCAAAAAATTTAGAAAATGAAGAACAAAGTTGGAGGCTCACTCTTCTCAATTTCAGAACTTACTATAGTAATGAAAACTGTGGCACTGGCATAAAGATAGACATATAGACTAGTGGAATAAAATTGAGAACCAAGAAATAAATTCTCACAGTTACAGTTAATAGGTCCACAGGGTCCCAAGATTACTCATTGGGGGTAAGAACAGTCTCTTCAACACATGGTGCTGGGAAAATTGGATATGCACATGTGAAAAAGTGAAGGTGGACCCTTACTTTATACTATATATAAAAATTAAAAATGGATCAAAGACCTATATTTAAGGGCTAAAACTATAACATTTTTAGGAGAGAATTTAGGGACAAATCTTTTTAATTATATAACAGTGGTTTCTTAAATATGATACCAAAAATATAAGCAACAAAATTTTAAAGAAATAAATAGGGCTTCATTAAAATTATAAACTTTTGTATATCAAAGGACACCATCAGTGCAGCATTATTTATAGTAGCCAAGATATGGAAGCAACCTAAGTATCCATTGATAGACAGATGGATAAAGAAGATGTACATTTGTGCAATGGAATATTACTCAGCCTTAAGAAATAATGAAATCTTGCCATTTGCGGCAGTATGGATGGACCTAGAAGGTATTATGCTTAGTAAAATAAGTCAAACGGACAAGTACTCTATGATTTCACTTATATATGGAATCTAGAAAAATAAAACATAAAATGAACAAACAAAACAAACGCAGATACAGAGAACAAATTGATGGTTGCCAGATAGGGGGTTAGGGTGCTGGGTAAAAAAGGTGAAAGGAATTAAGAAGTACAAATTGCCAGTTATAAAAATAGTGACGGGGATATAAAGTACAGCACATGGAATAGAGTCAACAATATTGTAATAACTGTGAAGGATGCTAGATGGGTAGTAGACTTATAGGGGTGATTACTTCGTAAGGTGTATAAATGTCTAATCACTATGTTTACACCTGAAACTAATAAAATGTATGTCAACTGTAACTAAAAAAATAGATTTTTCAAAAAGACTATCGAGAGAATGAAAACACAATCCATAAAATATTTGAAATCACATATCTGATCAAGGTTTGCTATCCAGAATACATAAAGAATTCCTACAACCAAACAACAAAAAAGCAGTCCAATTCAAAAATAGGCAAAGCACTTGAGTAGACATTTCTTCAGAGTTACAGTACTGAGATGAGTTAATTTTAAGGTGGAAACAGTATGATGCATATGTGCAAGTTTTGGAGGGCAAGTACACAGATTGAACTCTTAATGATGTACGTAACTGGCTTAAGGGAGTCAGAAGAAGAACTAAAGCAACAACAGCAAGGGTCTGCATGCAGGGAAAACATCCTTATAACGCAGCTAGCAGCCAGGAGCAAGAGATGCAAGAGTGTACTGCTCAGATACAGTACCTCAAGCAAGTCCAAAAGCACAGTGGTGCTCAACAAAGACTAGCAATGTTATGCATACCCCATGATCAACCTGTTTTTCCTAAAAGTGAAAGGTGAACTGGAACAGACTAAAGACAAACTGCAACAAGCCCAAAATGCACTGAGTGCCTGAAAGTTTACAACTAATAGGTAAACAGACCATACTTCCCAGTCAAGACTTCACTAACAGTCCCACTACAAGGAAGCGGTGGTGGGACAGCCAAATACTTATTTCCATACCAAGAGTCAGACTTTTTGAGCCCCAAAATACCACATTATACTATCCGGCTTTAGTGGTTAATGTAAAACTTATCAGATGGACCTTGTATTTCAGTTTTTTTCTCTTCCTTCTGCCCTTCGGAGTCCTGATGGCATTGGACTACCATGAACAAATGGCCACCTCCAAAAAAATTCCCCTTCTAGAGCATGTAGACACTTGAGAAATGTTTCTGTTTAAAGAAAATAGAGGGAGAAACAGAAGTTTTGAGTCTGTGGCACACTGTGTCTTCAGACAGTTTAGAGGAATGAAAACCGAGAGGTTTAAAATCATGAATTGAACATGTAAACTTTCAGAAAAATGTAAAAATGGAATATGCATCACTTTTAACATTGAGCATAGTGACTTTGAGGCACTGTCATATCAGTTTTGCCAGTAAGACTGAGGACTTTATGGTTATCGTTGAACTTCTTGGTCAAAACTGAAGTGAGATGAATTTTGCCTTTAAGTGGTTTATTTGCCAAGAAACAATAGTTATAAGAAAATCAAATAATAGATATCAGTGCCAAGTAGTTCATATATTTAACCATTTAGTTTGGGTTTCTATTATTACTTGCATTAAGCCTTAAATCAATGTGGTTTTAATTAATGGTTCTTTGAAAGGTTGCTAATACTATAATTTTACTGAGGACTATACAAACATGAAGGTGTGGTATTAAACTTAACGTTTAAACAATTTGAAGCATGAACATTCATTCACAACTAGATTGTATAAGGATACTGGCAGTGATGAGACTCACTGTGCTATTTTTTTTTTTAAGTATATTTTGTGGATTATGTTGTTACAGTAGTTCCAATTTTTTTCCCCTTTGCTCCCCTCTGCCCAGTACCCCCCTTCCCGCCAGCAATCTCACCCCCCTTAGTTCATGTCCATGGGTCATGCATATAAGTTCTTTGGCTTCACCCTTTCCAATATTAATCTTAAATTCCCCCTGTCTATTTTGTACCAACCAATTATGCTTCTTAGTCCCTACACCATTTCCCCACCTCTCCCCCCAACTCCCTCCCACTGACAACCCTCCACATCATCCCCATACCTATTCTGGTTTACTTAGTTGGATTTTGTTTTTGTTTTTTAGATCTGGTTGTTGATAGTTGTGAGTTTGTTGTCATTTCAGTGTTCATAGCTTTGATCTTCTTTCTCTTAAGTAAGTCCCTTTGACATTTCATATAAGAGCTTGGTGATGAACTCTTTTAGCTTTACCTTGTCTGGGTAGCACTTCATCTGCCCTTCCATTCTAAATGATAGCCTTGCTGGATGAGTAGTCCTGGTTGCAGGTTGCCTTTCATCACATTGAATACTGCTTGCCAGTCCCTTCTTGCCTGCAAAGTGTCCTTTGAGAAATAAGCTGATAGTCTTATAGACACCCCCTTGTAGGCAACTCTCTGTTTCTCTCTTGCTGCTTTTAGAATTCTCTCTTTATCTTTCACATTTGGCATTTTAATCATGATGTGTCTTGGTGTGGTCCCCTTTGGATCCAGCTTGCCCGGGACACTCCATGCTTCCTGGACTTGTATGTCCATTCCCTTCACAAAATTTGGGCAGTTTTCCTCCATTATTTCTTCACATAAGTTCCCAATTTTTTGCTCTTCCTCTTCTTCTGGCATCCCTATGATTCGGATGTTGGCATGTTTAGAGTTGTTCCAGAGGTTCCCAAGCCTCCTCATTTTTTCCAGTTCCTGTCTCCTCACTCTGCACTGGTTGACTATTTTTTCCTTCCTTATGTTCCAAATCATCGATTCGGACCCCGGTTTCCTTCCCTTCACCATTGGTTTCATGTGGATTTTCCTTTGTTTCACTTAGTATAGCCTTCCCTTCTTCCCTTCTGCATTTGCTGTACTCAAGCATATGTCAAGTCTGTGAACATCTTTATCACCAGTGTTTTGAACTCTGCATCTGTTGGGTTGGTTATCTCCTCATCTGTTTGGTTGGCTATCTCCTCATCACTTGGTTCTCCCACTGGAAGCTTGATCTGTTCCCTCTTTTGGGCCATACTTCTCTGTCTCCTCAATTTGACAGGCTCCTATGTTTGCCTCTGTGTCTTAAGTAGAGCTGCTGCACCTGTTATGTCGTAAGGGGTGGAGCTTTAGGTATTCGTCAGTACAGGGTGACCCGTTTCACCACATTGTGTCGCTGTATGTGGGGGAGGGGTCTGAGAGGGGCCAATGCTGCCTACTCAGCACTCTCCCCTTTTCCAGGCACTTCTCTCACTTCCCTTATGGGACTGGCACCTCTCTTAACTGTTGCCCTGGCTGTGGTTCTTGGCGTGGGTGGGTCACGGATGTTCCAGGACTATGGGCGCCCTTTAAACAAGCGGACTCTGCTGAGAGACCAGCAGTTTCTGCCTCTGCCCCAAGCCCCACTGGTTTTCACAGTCAGAAGCAATGAGGCTTTATTTTCCCTGGCACTGGGACCATGAGCCATGTGGTCTGGTTAGGAGCTGGGAACGCTCTCCAGGTGTCCCTCCTGACTTTTTAAAACGTGTGACTGCACTTTCCACCTGCCTGCCGCTGCTACTGCTGCTGCCACCACCACACCGCGTCCTCTCCGCCCCTCCTACGTGTCTGGATGAGTATTTCTTCTTTATATCTTTGTTTGTTGGACTTCCATGCAGCTTGATTTTCTGGAACTTCTGGTTGTTTCTAGTTTTGAGGTAGTTGTATTCCTTCTTAGTTGTGGAGGGAGACGCAGCTTGTCTCTCTTAAGCCTCCATCTTGTGTGTTATTTTTTTAGTAGTGACATTTATTAAACTCCCATTCCATTCAACAGTACATGTTGTAAGAGCATTGTCATTGGTGTAAGTGGAGGAATGCGTTCCTTCATTGTATTTGGATCCTTTGTATCACACCCTTGATATTAAATTAATGTGCCTTGAAGAAAAAATAACAAATGTTATTTGTTAGCCAGGATATGGAGAAATTGAAACCTTTTTACATTGTTTCTGAAAATGTAAAATGGTATAGCCACTGTGAAGACAGTTTGACAGTTTCTGAAAAAGTTAAACATACAGTTTGCCATATGATTCAGCTATTCCACTCTTAGATATATATCTCCAAAATTTAAAAACAGGAATTCAAATACTTGTACACCTATTTTAATAGCATTACTTATAGTGATACTATTGAACAACCCAAGTGTCAACCAACAGATGACAAGATGAACAGAAAGTACTATATACACTAAACATATAGTGGAATAGTCAGCCATAAAAAGCAATGGTGTTTCTGATACATGCTACAACATACATGAGCCTTGAAAACTTAGCCTAATGTTCTAAAATTTGACTAGATGTTAGATATTTCAGGAAACATTACATTTTGCAGCTATGAGAATATTGGCTTGTGGTTTCTTTTTTTAAGGACTTTTTAAGAGCCACATATTGAATTATTTATGAAATGAAATTTCTGGAATTTTCTTTAAAAGAACTCTACAAGGGGGTGGATGGACTGAAGTTGGGAGAACTGTGTAGCTGAGACTGGGGTGGCAGTGAGCTGATGTCATCGTAGCTGTACAGTGGTTTATGAGGGAATTCACAGTACAGCTTTGTTTATGGTTTAAATTGTCCATAGTAAAAACATATTTAGGTGTTAAAAATGAACCTGGGTCATCCATCCATGCCTTGATTTTCATCATTCATCTGAATGAGGGTTGAAAGTTTCTGAATCACATATTGATCTGAGGTTTGCCTTGTTGCAGGACCATGTGCTCTTGTGTGAAGAAGACCCGAAATTGGACCTTAAAGGTAAGCTGCTGTTCCCCTGAATGCTCCTACTCTGGAAAAGTTGCTGGTGTACCTCAGAGGATGAGAGGCAATATTCCTGTGCCTCTTGCTGAGAAAAACCAGCAAGATTGTATTTATTGCTGAGAGGATTTAATATTTGAAAAAGCTCAGGGAAATGGGCTCTGTTGTTTCTGATGAGAGCTTTTTAACTGATCACCACTGTTTTTTTTTTCACTTCTTGTCATTGCTAATCAGCCTACGCCTAAGACCAAGGTGTCCTACTCTAGAAGCTGATCTTGTGTAGGGAAGGACAGGGATCCAAAGTCTTTAATTTACTTGTGACCGAGGACAGAACCAGCAGAACTGATGTCGAAAAGCAGGGCATAAGAAGAGCAGGACAGGAAGAGTAGGAAGTGAGAAGAGAGAATGTGAGGCTTGCATGTGGTGGGGAGAGCTGGTATCTCCATAATTCGTCACCCAGGGAGTGAGCTGCCCCCATGGTGGGGCTAGATGTCAGATTTTGAGCTCACCATGGTTCTCTAAGCTGACTGTGAGCACTGATTTTTGCCCATTTGGGTCACCATTTCCATCAGTTGATGACCAAGATACATGGGAATTTGTTCATTCAAAAAGTCCAGAGTAATGGTGTCAGACAACCTGGCCTCACCTTGCCAGATCCTCTTAACTGTCCCCCTCTTTTTTATGCCCACTTTGAAATAGTTTGCTTTTTATACTTAAAGTGAAAAAAAGGGAAATGGAGTCTAACAAGCAAAGAAGTATGAACTTATTTAGGAATATATCAAGGATTGCTTATGCTACATCCCAACTTTATGCCTGGTTCAAGAATGGCCTCTGCTAATAATCAATGAGTGAGTCTTGGTACAGATGGAGGTCTAGCTCTTTGTTTGTCTCCCTTTTCCCATTACAGTATGCATTTCTTGCTAGCTGGTCTGTGTTGAAGACTTCATGTGCACAGCTTGCCCACCCAGGTATTGGGGAGCCTCTAATGGGATCATTTGCTGACTTTGTCCCACAGGCACAACGAACACCTTGCCCAGAGAAGAGCTGGGTGAAAAAGGTAGCCCGAAAGAAGCAGAACGTGCTCAAGAGCCCCAGCCCATGCTCACAGTTGACAGCCATGAGCCCAGGTTGGGCCCACGGCCTAGATCTCACAACAAAGTCCTGAATCCACCTGGAGGCAAATCCAGCATCTCCTTCTACTAGAGAAGCTATTGCTTCCCCTGTAGCCAGATAAGAAACTCAAAAGATAGAATTTCAAATATAGTTTCCTTTAGCCCAAAGGAATGGGGGTGGGGAGAGGGTCTGTTGCATTCTGAAGCCATTGCTCAGATTCCATTGCCACCATGAGAGCCGCAAAGGACCTCACCTTCCAGGCTGCCGAGAAACATTTTTGTGGGGGGGGAATGTGACTCCTTGGTGAACACTGTGATTTTGGATGCGAGAGGAACTCTCAGATGGGCTGGGTGGGGAGCTTGCAAGGCCATGGGAGCCTAATGAAGTAGAATCTTCCATGTCCTTGTTACATCAGCAATCTGCCAGCCAATTAGGTATCTAGAAATCACTTACCATAGTAGCAGAGTTTAAAGCCTTAGAAAGAAATCCAGAAACATTGGGCATAAACCAAAAAGGTTTTCTAAGTCTTATGCTTTATGGAGAGATTTTTACCCCAATCCTCTTTGGTGATCTGACAGGAATCTCTGCCTTTCACTCACGAGGGACTGGTCTTGGTCTATTCACAGACTGGTTTTGCTTGTGAATTGCTTGTTTTTTTCTCTCATCCCTAAGTCTTGGCCTTCACTCTTTACCAGTGATATGGACAGTTCCTCTATCTGCAAGGCCACTGACTTCTGCAAGACTAAAACTATCCAGATATACATCCAGGTAACTGGGTTATTTAAATCCTTCATGTGTCTTACTTTATTCCTGTTGACATTGGGTAGAAGAGATGCTTGAGAACCTTGGATTCTTAGGTTTGAATTCTTTAATAATACCTAAAGAGCTGTTCTTAAACAGCAGCTTTACATAAGTGACTATTGACTGGTCTATTTCTGACACCTTCCTAGAAAAAAGTTACTCAGGTACACCAAAGAAGAAGGAAAGTTTGCTTAGGTCACGCTTTATAAAACTGCAGAACCTCTACTCTTGTCAGGCAGCAGTTTCTCCCATTCAGCCTCCTAAGGGGTATGGTCTCCATCACTCATGCTGGACCAGTAGCTAATGGAAGAGAGAGTTTGTGTGGTAGTGGCTTTTGTTATGAGTGCCTACAGAGCAAATGCCAGGTGGTAGAAGTGTCTTGATCATTATTAAAATTGAGGAAAGAAACAGCTGTGTTTAGTTATAATCACAATGGCTGAGACACTAAGTGCCTGCAGGAGGTGCCTGCCAAACCCCACTTACACTCGACACGTTGAGGGGATCTGCATGTAGCATCGTCAACCAAAGAGTTTCCCTCCTTTCAGTTGTCCTGCTGACTTTGGAGCCAAGAAATACTCATTCCATGTGACTTTTGTCAAGTACTCTGTCTCCATGCTTCAAATGGTCATTTTTAAGAAAGTTGTTTAGAATTCAGAGCATTTTTCCCCATTAAAAAATGTCATAAGTGGTGGTTAGCTTTTAAGTCAAAATACACCTATAACTTATAATGAAATGTGCTAATGGTGGAAATGAATTGCCATTACATTTTGTTTTTTCATACAAAAGAAAATGATTTGTGAATTCCAAATTGGGTTGCTAGAAAGAACCCTGACATTGTACTGCTGGCCCTAGTGGCTTCACCCCCACCGTCAGCCAAATGAGAAGAAGAAGTCTCTAGTTCTGTCCACTGGCAGGGATGTCTGGGGTGGAGGCGGGTGATACCAAAGATGGGAAGAGAGGCCTCTAGGGATGAGGAAAATGAGCTATAGCAAGAGCCTCTGGGCAGCAGTGACAACTCCAGCCTTACCTTTCTCCTGTCTTTCCCCTGTTTTCCTTCCTGGGGCCATAGGAATGGGTTTTGAGTGCAGGGATAGTCTGGTCACTGTAAGAAGCAGAAGAGTTTCTGCTCCTGTGAGCCCAGAGTGGGTGGCCATCTGTATTTGGGAAATTCTCTGTACATTAGGACGGTCTGTATTTGGAAGATTTCATTAACTATTAGCATTCTGTTCTCATGCTCTAAGCGGCTTTGAGAAATTACCAGTCTATGTATTTTATTAAGCCTTAAAACTTTATGTGCATTTGGTGCCAACTTTTTTCTAGGAGTGTATCAAAAACAACAAACCTGTACTGACATGACAATGTAATTTTGATAAGAACATTTTGTTATTTTCACAAAGCAGAATTGGGTATAACAGTTGAATTAAATTAGTAAGCATGTACTCAGAATCTGCCTATTTGGTGTCTTTGTGTCTTTGTGTCCTTGTGTCTGTGTGTGTACACACGCTTTCCATAACATCCATTCTCCAAAGTAAGGATCTCTGCTCCTTCCCTTATAGCTTTTTATTGTGAACGGGATTGCTTCTTGGCCAGACGATGCCCAAATTAATCTTATCTAATGTTATGGATTTAGATTTCTTTTTTCATTTGAAAACCAGAGATTTAGCTTTCAGTAGAATGAGTGGGAATATGCAAGAGTTTTTAGTTTCTCTTAATGAACTTGCCTCTGAATTGGTTTTGAAACTCTTTAGTGACAAGCCTTGTAATGAGTAGATGAGGTGCTGAGCTATTAGGGTTTGCCTATAGATTCAAGCCCTGGAGAGAAAGCACAGATTATATATTAGTTATGTTCATATGTCCTACAAGCAAACTTAATATACTTACATATCGTACATGATGTGGGTTCATGGTGATGAAATTTCTCAGGCTGCCCGCCTGGAGAGTTCCCCTAGAGGAGGTTCCACACTACTCTGCTTGCTGGATCAGAGCCAACTACTAGGACAGCACTTCAGAAGGAAACCTGACTTGGGTTACCTGACATGATCTTTTCTTTCTTTCTTTTTTTAAGATTGATTGATTGATTTTTAGAAGGAGGGAGGGAAAGAGGGAGAGAAACATTAATCAGTTGTCTCCCACATGCCCCCAACTGGGGACCTGGCCCACAACCCAGGCATGTGCCCAGGTGGGGAATTCAACCAGCGACTTTTCACTTTGCGGAATGATGCCCAACTGAGCCACACCAGTCAGGACCAGACATTTTTATTTGTTCATCTAAAAATGTGTTTGGGAGTACAGAATGTGTTCCAAGAACTCGGCTGGGCTCTGGCAACATCACCTATTTGTAGCAGCCTCTCAGCCACAGGTGAGCACTGAGGTCTTGGAGTGTCAGAACCGAGTTTTCTCCAGAGGCAAGGCAATGGCTAAGTCTGAAAGGACCAAGGTAGGTCCACCTGTGTTATGGAGAGGGGCGAATAACATCAAAGGGTTGCCGCTTCCAAGCCTGTATCTTGTCCAGAAATACACTTGCTCTTTTGATGGAACATTAATTTGTTCTATTATCTTTGTGTGTCAAACCTTGCAAGGATGTATATACTGTCTCTTGTGTTATCAAGTTCATTTCTTCTGAACTCATTATGCTCTTAATCCCTAGCATTCTTTGAGATCATGAATGAAGTATGTGTGACTACAAAGTGCTATCTAAAATTCAATTTAGGAAGAAATTAGAGGGATATTATAGGGACCTAGGTGACTAAAGCAGGCATTAGGGATACTTAGAAATTAAAGTAGAACTTTTGAAACCTGTGTGCCCATGTGACATTTTATTAGGGTCTTGTAATGCTAAAAATAAAAAGTCATAATCTAGATTATCTTTACAAATCTGAAAGGAAGTCTCTTCTTTAACAGAAGTTCTAGTTAGGTTGAGCTCTCAAGAGTGTTCTAGTTGCATTCTCCAGTAAGCATCAAGTCGTCATGTTAAAACTTCATTTTGTTTCAACCAATTTCAAGTAACAAATATGTCTAATGTTCCTAATAAAAACTAATAAAGTTGATGGCCAAGCCATTTGACCTCTCTTGGTAGTAGGGGCTGCCCTACTGTATTTACTGTTTCAGGAATTCAGAGGGGTCAAATTTTGAAAAAAGTCCAAGAAGGCAGGGGTCTTAAACATTCCCCAAAGCACTTAATAGCTTTCTCTGTAAGTTGCTGTGATGCAACCTCAGAGAATTGCTTGCCGGTTCCAAAGAAATGTGGAGGACGGGCTGTGAAAGACTTGGGTTTATTAGGACTTAGGTGCCCACTGGTGGCAGCTGCCTGGTGATGTTTTTCCACAACACAGGCTTTCCTAGCACAGGATTATGTAGAGTACAGAAAACAGAGCAAAAGGGGCAGAGGGGAGGTGGCGGAGATGTTCCTGTGCTCAGGCTGTGTGAGATCAAAACACTAGCTGTTTCTCGGCACTTGTTTACAATCCAGGCTCACATCTAGAAGCAGTTCCTCTTTGGCATTTTCTTGACCCAGAAGCTGGCCAGGTTCCCAAGGCCAGCCCCATAATCTGTTTACAGGTGGCCTTCATCCTATTCCCACAGATGTGAGAGGGGGAGTTGGAGCTTGGGAAGCAGCCCAAATTTTTCCATACCATACATTCTATCCCAGCATGGGTATCTTCCTTCTCTGCTCTCTACCATCTGCCTATTACGTCTTCGGCTTATATCCTGGAAAGAGAGGAGGATGGGTGAGACATTGTATCCATACTCTACAGCAACAATATAACACAGAGCAAAGTAATAACGGACTTGACACAAAAGTATCAGAGTATATATAGCTGATAGGGAGTCCCAAGACAACTTTCCAAACCATGTTGAGATGGGATCCTTCTCTAAGGCTGACTGGATTTGTTTTCCAAGGCAGCCCAGCCGTAGCAGAGAGGGGCATCTTCGGACACACCCAACAGTCCAACACATTGCACTGAAGAGCTACTTCATCAGCCCATCTTGCAAAGCTGTCAGCCTGCACTGAACTAAGGGCAAGACAGATGTTTAGCAGGCACCAACAGAGGCAAATCAGCACTGGTGGGCAGTATAACAGGCCATTGCTCTCTTCAGTGTAAGAAGAGTGGCTTGTTCAGGCGGTCTCCCTAGCCTCTCATCCCATACCGGCGACGTCCCGGCCTAGGATAGCAGCTGTGAGGGCAGCAGTGTGACTGCCGCGTGGGACTAATTAAGGTGCCGACTCCGATGAGTTTCCCAGGATTCTGGTAGGTTGTAAAAGCAAGCCCTGGGCAAGACCCTCCCCCCATAGGGCTAGGAGAAAGCACACCAGCAAGTACCAGTTTGAGTTTCCCAGGGCCAGGTTAACACTAGCTACACGGTGTACGTCCTGGGGTGCTGGCAACAACAGGTAAGACCTCCCCCAAAAGGTCTTATCTTAGTATCCATTATTTGAACTTGCACTCTCACTGGGGTTGCCCACTTCTGCAGCATCTGGAACGCTGCAGGTCAGTCTGGTTGGGGGCTTTATTCGTGGTTAGTAAGTAGTACATCAGAGAGTCTTATGATCTGTGTATCCTTGAAACAACTCTCCCTCAGATTTTAGGGCATTGATTTCAACAGTCCATTATAATGCTCTCAGTCCAGCTCCTGTGGATTATAAGAGAGGTGCAGTTGCCATTCACTGTTGTGGCTCTCAGCCCAGCCTTGCACATAATGTCCTGTTGCTGGCAAGGGACATGGATGTTGGTCCACACATACAGAACACTGTTGGCAAGTTGTAACAATGTCAGTCATTTTCAGTGGGTGGCCCCAGGCTTTGGCTGTTACCCATAGGATTTTCTGCCCTACGTGTTCATTTTCCTTTGTAGCCATGTATTCAGGTCTTTTGGGGCCTCTTCTAGCCATTGAATGTGAACGGATGCATCATTCCCTAGACATTGTAACAGTTGATGACCTCTGACATGATATAGGGTCAGCTCCTTAGACTGTACAACCATCCATATGTCAACCCACATGGTTTGTTCCCACAGGGGCCTATTGTTGATGGTCCAGTCCTGAGCATACCATTTGGGGGGCTGCCCTATGCATGAGTCATCAGCATACCGTGCTTCGGGTGGTACTGGAACCATACCAGCTTTCACTGGCAAAGGACCAATAGGCTCTTCTTGAGTCTTCAGCATCTCCTCTGACACAAAGGTGACTGGCCCCAGCAACATCTGCGGTTCCTGGCTAAGAGGGCATGTTGCATGGACGCATCTCTACTGCAGGTAAACACGCCACTTCGTTATAGTTTGTGTCTGTGCTACGCCAGACTTCAGAGTGCGAGACGCATCGCACAGCCACCCCTGATGGGACAGGTGGTCCTCACCGTCACAGCAAAGCTTCCAGGTATAGGCTCGGGGGCTTGCAGGACTTGGTAGGCGGCATAGAACTGTTCCTCTACTAGACTGTATCTTTCTTCAGCCCCTTTCCATACCTGGGACCAAAACTCTATTGGGGTGCAGAGCCTCCCCTGTGGTTGCCAAAGACCCCATGACATCCCCTCCTGGGTTACATGTACATCCGGTTATCCAGGTAGGGCTGGATCATAGATACCAAGGGTCTGTACCTGTTTAACTGCGCCTTTTGCTTCCTCCAAAGCCCGCTGATGCTTCTCCTGCCAACCCTGCTGTTGGCCCTTCCTTATAAGAGCACACAGAGGTTCCAGTATCTGGGCTAAATGAGGGATAAAGGCTCTTCAATAACCTAGTAACCCAACAAATTCTTGCAACATTTTCCTCCTAGGGGGTAAGGGATAAGCTTGTATTTTATCTATAACAGCATTAAGGAATACTTTCATTTTATCAGACCAGATAACACCCAATAACTTGACAGATAGCCCAGGCCCTTGTATTTTGTTGGAGTTTATTCCCCATCTTTGTGCTTCTAGGTGCAATACCACCCATAGAACACACTCTTACAGACTTTGGAGAGAAAAAGAGGTTAACATAATGTCCCTTTCCAGCTTGACCTCTTCTTGGATTCATTCAGAAATAACTATTTTTTTGTTTTTTTAACTACACTTTATTGATTATACTGTTACAGTTGTTACAGTTTTTTTTCCCTTTGCCCTCCTCCACCCAGTAACCCACTCCCTCCAGCAATCTCTCCTCCCTCTTAGTTCATGTCCATGCGTCGTGCATGTAAGTTCTTTGGCTTCTCCATTTCCTTTACCGTTCTTAACATCCCCCTGTCTATTTTGTTCCTACCAATTTTGCTTCTTAATCCCTGCATCATCTCCCCCTTTCTCCCCTTTCCCACTGTCAGCTGATAACCCTTCAAATGATCCCCATATCTATGATTCTCTTCCTGTTCTGGTTGTTCACTTAGTTTTTGGTTTCGGTTTTTTTAGATTCAGTTGATAGTTGTGAGTTTGTTGTCATTTTCATGTATACAGTTTTGATCTTTTTCTTAAATCCCTTTAACATTTCCTGTAACAATGGCTTGATGATGATGAACTCCTTTAGCTTTACCTTGTCTGGGAAGCTCTTTATCTGTCCTTCGATTCTGAAAGATAGCTTTTCTGAAGGAGTCTTGGCTTTAGGTCTCTGCTTTTCATGACTTTGAATATTTCTTGCCAATCCCTTCTAGTCTGCAAAGTTTCTTTTGAGAAAATCAGCTGATCGTCTTATGGGAACTCCTTTGTAGGTAACAAAGGTAAATCTGCTTTTTTCTTGCTGCTTTTAAGATTCTCTTTATCTTTAACCTTTGGCATTTGGTGTGGTCCTCTTTTGATCCAGCTTGTTTGGAACTCTGTGCTTCCTGGACTTGTATGTCTATTTCCTTCACCAAATTAGGGAAGTCTTCTTTCATTGTTTTTTCAAATAAGTTTTCAATTTCTTGCCGTTCTTCTTCTCCTTATGGCACCCCTGCGATTCGGATGTTGGCACGTTTAAAGTTACCCCAGAGGTTCCTAATCCTCTCCTCGTTTGTTTCAATTCTTGTTTCCTTCTTTTCCAGGTGAATGTTTATTCCTTCCCATCACTGTTCGTTCCCCATATATTTTTTTTTATTTCACTTTGTATAACCTTCTCTTCTTCCTTTATTTTATGGCTGTACTCAATCATTTCTCTGAGCATCCTTATCACCAGTGTTTTGAACTCTGCATTTTATAGGTTGGCTATCTCTGTTTCATTTAGTTCTTTTTCTGGAGTTTTGTTCTGTTCTTTCATACGGGCCATATTTCTTTGCCTTCTGAATTTGGCAGCCTCCCTGTTTGTTTCTGTGTATTGGATAGAGCTGCTTTGACTCTGTCTTGGTAGCTTGGCCTTATGTAATAGGTGTCCTGACGGGTCCAGTGGTACAGCCTCCCCAGTCACCCAAACTGGGTACTTGAGGTGTGCCTTTCATGTGGGCTGAGTACACCTTCCTCTTGTAGTTGAGCCTTAGGTGCTGTTGGCAGATCAATTGGAGGGATTTACCCAGGCCAGTCAGCTGCAAGGGTTGGTAATGACCAGTGATCACCAACCTCCGCCCTCTGTGGAGGCTCAGCTGTGCAGGGGCGGGGTGGTGGTGCTCCAGCGTAGTCTGTAGTTGTCTACTGGGTGCACTGGCACTGAGGTTTCTCAGGTGGTGCAGGCCAAGGTCATCCCCCACCTGTGTTTTGCCCATGGCATTCTGCCTGACCTATAAAGCAATCTTAGATGGTTTTAACTTGTGATGGGCTTGGAGATTCCCAGGTGAAGCCAAGCTGTGAATCTAAACTGGCTGCTGATAGTGCCTGAGACCAGCTGTTGGCTCTTTCGAGAGGATAAGAAGTCGAGAGGATAAGAAGTCGTGAAGCATGAGCCAATGCCAGCTATTCATATGGAAAATAAGCTTGGGTGGGCCTGTAAACGGGGTGTAACAGAGTCTCTGGGCATCTCCAAGGTTGGTCAAACAGAGTTAGCCAGGTTGATGGAGTCTCGGATATGACATCAGCTTGCCAGCTCTGTAGGGGGAGTGTTTAGAAAAGGGACAATGGCCTCTGCTCATCCTGATGCCAGACACTTCAGTTTCTCCCAGTATGCCACTGGTGCCTTTCAAGCTGCTACCCCCATGCTGGAGCTCAGAGGGAGTGAGTCTGAGTAGGTGAGTCCGTGTGTGGACTCTTCCAGAGGATCTTCTCGTAGTTCCAGCAGTTTCTTCCACAGACTCAATCCCCACTGGGTTTTGAAGCCAGAAGTTGTGGGGACTTACCTTCTTGGCACTGGAACCCTGGGCTGGGGGGCCTGGTGTGGGGCTGGGAACCCCTCACTCCAGAGATATCCCTCCCAAATTTTTATCCACCATCATGGGTGAGGGACCAGCCTTTTCCACATCTGTGCCCCTCCTACCTGTCTCGATAACGTGGTTTCTTTATTTCCGTAGTTGTCAGACTTTCATTCAACTCGATGTCTGGTGGTTCTGAGTGATGGTTCAATATTTTAGTTGTAATTTAATGAGGTTGTGGGAAAAGGTGAGCTATGCCTGCCTACGCTGCCCTCATGACCAGATCCTCCCTAGAAATAACTAACTTTAGAACAACCTATTTTCCCCTCTCATTTTGTTAAAAATATATTACTATAATTTATACGTTCTATTACCAAAGTCATATACTGTTTTCCAAATTATTAGAATTTTTAATTCTTAGGAACCTTAGTTTTTATGACAACCGAAAATAAGTAATCAGAATTCTTTAAGTTGGCGAATTTATAAATACATTTCATAACTTGCAGAGACAGGCTTTTTTTTCCATTGGCAAATGCACTCACATTTTTAAGAGACATACTTCCAATAAAGACAAGATATATTCTTTAACAGATCCAAAGTTATTTTCTAGCTTCTCTGTAATAAGAAGCCAAAAGTAGGTAAACTTGATCGATTAACATTTTAGTGTTTTGTTATTTCACAATACCTAGTTATTTAATCATTTTTATTAGTAATTTTGTAAAACTCTTAAGTTTAAAGTTACCAGAGACTTTAGAAAACTATATTTAGGTATATATATAATTATTACTGAAAAGCTTTATCAAAAACCTTTCATTTTAGTTGCATTTATTTATTCTTAATTCTATGAGATTTTAAAGTCAATTATTATCTAAGCCTTTGTTAAAAAATATTAATTTATGTGCTTATTTATTTATTTTGCCACGAAGAAGCTTCTTTATTTTCATTGTAAGGCTTCCCAATCAGGTTTTCTTCCTTTCTTTTTCTTTCTTCATATTGTTTTTGTATTACAGTTGTCCCATTTTTTCCCTCTTTCTCTCCCCTGCTCCGCCCACCTCCCCCCTCTCCCACAGTCAATCCCCACCCCATTGTCCATGTCCGTGGGTCATTTATACTAGTTCCTTGACTAGGCCCTTCCCCTCTCCTCCTCCCCCCGCCCCCCCCACATCTGGTCACTGTCAGTCTGTTCCTTGTTTACATGCCTCTGGTTCTAGTTTGCCCATTTGTTTGTTTTGTTTATATATATTTATTTTTAGAGAGAGGGGAAGGGAGGGAGAAAGAGAGGGAGAGAAACATCGATGCAAGAAAGAAACATCAATTGATTGCCTCTCACACCACAACTGGAGGACTGGGTTGGCAACTCAGGCATGTACCCTAATCAGGAATTGAACCAACAACCTTTCCCTTTGCAAGATGACTCCCAACCAACTGAGCCACACTGGTCATTGCCACTTAAGCCTTTTTATTGACAAATTTTGTAACAGATAAATAACATGAACTTATTTCTGTAAACTCAGGCAAAATAAACATGTATTTTATATTAATAACTTTTAAAATATATTAAATAAACTATCCATTTAGATTGTTGGTGATTATTGTATTTGTTTAGTGTGTTTAAAGGTGAGCTGTCTAATTACCTAGTGTCATAAGGAGGCTGGAGGAGGGAAGGGTACCAGGCTTGGGAGACTTCATCACTTAAGGTTTTAAAGTGGCACTTTTTTCCTTCACATTGAGGTGGGGCAGTTGCCCCTGCTGCTCAGGCAGCCTGCACAGGGCTCAGGTGCTGCACCCATTCCCTCATTGTCCCTGAGACCGCAGCAGCCTCCAGGCTTCCAAGAGAAGGATGTAGGGTGCTCAAGACTCATATGTAAATTTTCCTTCCATTTTGCCAGTGGCAGCTTCCACATCACTGATTCCAGGACCGAAAATAGTCTGCTGGTGTTTTCAGGGTGTCCTACCTTACTCACGCAGGGGCCCCTATGTATCAATCAGAGTTGCCACATCATACCACCCAGAGCTCCTTTTCCAAACGGATTTCCCCCATGACATTAGCACAGCCCTTTCATCCTATCTCTACCAGCCCTAGACTCTGGAATTTCTCTGGAACCCTGCCCACTATGCCAATTGTTATGCAAAGAGCTGAGGGTCAAGAAAACCTCAGAGTATTGCTCACCAATTCCAAAGAAATAACCCAGAGGACTGGCTGTGAAAGACATGGGTTTATTAGACTTAAGTGCCCACTGGTGGTGGCTGGCTGGTAAAGTTTTCTGCAACAGACTTTCCCAGCACAGGGTTATGTAGCATACAGAAAACAGAGCAAACAGGGCATGCGGGGGAAGGTATGTTCTTGGACATGCTGTGTGAGATCAAAATGCTAGCTGTTTCTCTGCAGTTGTTTAGTCTGGTCTCACCTAGAAGCAGTTTCTCTTTGACCTTTTCTTGACCCAGGAGCTGGCCAGGTTCCCAAGGTTGGTCCCACAATCTGCTTATAGATGGCCTTCATCATGTTCCCACAGGGTGGGGTGGGAGCATAGGAAGGGGCTCATGTTCTCACATACCACACACTTCCTCACCAGGAAAAAATAAACAAAAAACTTAATTTCTTTGTCCTGACTCATTTTGAGAATAAAACTAACAATTCTATGTAACATTTATTGCATGCTTCCTCTTTGCTAAAGATAGTGCTAAATCCCTTTCATGGATTAGTTTACTTCGTAGCATGCCTAGTAGGTTGGTAATATTTTTAGGCTCAGTTTGACAGGTTTGGAAACTGAATAATTAAGTTCCTTGCTAGAATCAAAGCTCAGACAGTCTGAATCTAAGACTGAAACCACAGTTTATCTTTTAGTGGGTGCGTGTGTAACTGAACACAGGTCTGGCCCCTGCTGCTATGAAAGCCAGTACTCAAGAAGTTTGCAGATGCTGCCCATCTGGAAGATGGGGGACTCATGTCACAAAGCCCATCTCCACCTCTTAGTAGAGGCGGAGGTTTTTTATAAGAAGGGAGAGGGAAACAGCAAAGAGATCAAAGAAGGAGCTCGAAAAGTTCTCTGCGTGAAGACTAGCAGTCCCTTTGGATAAGTAAAGTGATGGTCTGGTATGCATCATACCAGTTTAGTCATCCTGTCTTCACAACATCCTGGTTCCATGGTTGAAGGTCAGCAAATTTCCCAGAGCTGGGATGCCTGAAGGTCGGGATCTATATCCTTTGAAGTTAGTTCTTAGGATTCTTATACAAACATGCTATTCATCTACAAGCTACATATTAGAGTCAGCACTTACAGAAACAATGTCAAAAGAATGGTTGGGTGGGTTATAATTTCCCACTGTTATAGTTTTCCACTATTACAAATCCCACTGTCAGTTTTTCTTCCATTTCTATGGAAGTTAGAAGGTTTGCTGAAACACTTAAGAAAATTTTAAAAATTCAGGATCCATTCTTGTTTATAGATGAAAAATAAAATTTTACAGACAGTTCAGTGGATTAGAGTCTAATTTCCATAATCGTGTGTTACAGATTTTATTGAAACATAATTTTTCTTCTAAAATCACCCTCATTTTTATTGAAGAACCAAATTAAGACCAATTCATTTACTGTATTAAGTCTAGTTTCAATTCAGCCTGATTATTTGCATGAACACAACAAGAATAGCAATTGATCATATAGGCTTTCTTAAATCTACTTTGCTGGAATATTACAAGGAATTTTCAGATGGAACTTTAGCCCCTCAGGATGGAAAAATCAAGCCACACAGTTGGCATCAGGCTTTGCCTGCAATACCTCCACATTTTGGTAAACTCAAGTTCTTGAGGATCTTCCTTGCTATCCCCCAGGGAAGCAACCTTCGCTCCTTACCTGGAAAGATTACCATGAACCGTGTAAATAAGCAAGATATCAGGTCATTTCTCCAAGGGGATTTTCTTGGCTTCAAGGTCAGTCTTTATTCCTTAGCCCTTGTTGCTGACATCCAGAAGCTAGGCATGTCTCTCTCAAACACGACATGACATTGCAGTCAAAGTCTTGGTTGATAAATCCATATTTGGAAACTGGAAGAGAATCAGATTACTATTGAATTCATGTGAACAAATATATTGCCATGAAAATAACAATACTCATTAAGAGTTTCCAAATTCTAGAGGGATCTAGCAGGGAGAAAAATACAAGTGCTTCAAAATTGCTACAATTTACCAAATAGCTCTATGAAAACAAGTTATTTTTTAAGTCAGCAGTATTTTGAACAAAGTCACAAGAACAATATTTTTAGTTCATTCAGTCCCATAATCAATTCCTATTTATGCCCATTATTTGCCAGTATCTCTACAAACCCAATCATTCTCCAGAGCCCTACAAACCCCCATTTATTTCAAAGGTACCATCTGAAATTTTGTTCTGAGAAACATACATTTTAGAATTAAGTAAAAACCCTTTCCATTAATTACTTGGTTTGGCTTTGGTCAGAATTTACCTGTGGGCCCCCCAAGCAGAAAATGTAAGTCTTGGGTTCATGGTGTCCCCATGCCTGTGAAAGAAAAGAAATCTTCAGGATCAACTCATTTTTAATTCTAAAATTTAAAAGTATTTTCATATATGTAGTTCCACAGAATAGTATCTCAAGGGAAGGGAGAAACAGCCTGAGCAAGAGTCAACCAAAAGAACAGATTGCAGGAGTTTCTGGCCAAGATGGATGTGTACATGGACATGCTTCACCTCCTCATACAACCATAAGGATTACAACTACCTCAAAACAAAGAAACCAACCAAAACTGCAAGAAAGTTGAACTACATGGAAGTTCAACAACCAAGATTTAAAGGGGAAGTGTTCATCTAGTCAGGTAGGAGGAGCAGAGCCAGGGATCCAGGGCGAAGAGGACGTGGTGTGGTGGCAACAAGACAGCACTGTGGCTGGCTGGCAGAACAAGCAGTCCTGCACTCGTGTGTGGTAGATAAAAGCTGGGAGGGACTCTTAGGGAGTGATCCCAGCCCCAGGCCAGACCGCGCAGCCCACGGTTCCAGCACCAGGAAAATAAAGCTTCATATCTTCTGGCTATGAAAACCACTAGGGGTTAGGGTGGCGGAAGAACCTCCCATCTCTCAGGAGAGTCCATTTAGAGGGCTCCCATGGTTCTAGAACATAGGCAAACCCATTCACTCTGTAAACCATCATGAGGGCAACTGCTAGAGGGGTGCCAGTCACATATAGGAAGTGGATGGAGTGACTGATAAAGGGGCAAGTGGCAAGCAAGTGGCATTGCTCCCTCTCTGACGCTTCCCCCACATACAGTGCCACAAAGAGGTGAAACTGGTGGCCCCTCACTGACCAATACCTGGCTCCACCCCTTACAACATAACAGGTGCAGCAGTTCAATCTAATAAATAGAGGCAAACACAGGAGGCTGTCATGTTGAGGAGACAGGAAAGTATGGCTCAAATGAAAGAACATGAAAACTCCAAAAAAGAAGCAAAAAGGAGAGAGCCAACCTGTCAGACTCAGAGTTCAAAACACTGGTAATAAGGATAGTCAGGGAGATGACTGAGTACGGCCACAAAATAAAGGAATAAGTGAAGGTTATACAAAGTGAAATAAAGAAAAATATATAGGGAACGAACAGTGATGGGAAGGAACCCAGGATTCAAATCAACAATTTGAAACAAAAAGGAAGAAATAAACATTCAACCAGAACAAAATGAAGAAACAAAAATTCAAAAAAAAAAAAAAAAAGTTTAAGAAGACTCTGGGACATCTCCAAAAGTGCCAACATCCAAATCATAGGGGTGCCAAAAGGAGAAGAGGGAGAGCAAAGAATTGAAAACTTATTTCAAAAAAAATAATGGAGGAAAACTTTCCTAATTTGGCAAAGGAAATAGACATACAAATCTAGGAAGCATAGAGAGTCCCAAACAAGTTGGACCCAAAGAGGACCACACCAAGACACACCATAATTAAACTGTCAAAGGCTAAAAATAAAGAGAGAATCTGGAAAGCAGCAAGAGAAAAGAAGAGAGTTACCTACAAAGCAGTTTCCATAAGACTTATCAGCTGATTTTCTCAAAAGAAACTTTGCAGGCAAGGAAGGGCTGGCAAGAAGTATTAAAAGGGATGAAAAGCAAGGACCTACAACCAAGACTACTCTATCCAGCATAGCTATCCTTTAGAATGGAAGGGCAGATAAAATGCTTCCCAGACAAGGTAAAGCTAAAGGAGTTCATCATCACCAAGCCCTTATTATATGAAGTGTTAAATGGACTTATTTAATAAAAAGGTCAAAACTATGAACATTAAAATGACAAACTCACAACTATCAACAACTGAATCTAAAAAAACAAAAACAAAGCAAACAACTAAAACAGGATTAAGACCATAGATATGGAGATCATATGGAGGGTTCTCAGCAGGGAAGGGGAAGCAGGAGAATGGGGAAAAAGATACAGGGATCAAGAAGCATAATTGGTAGGTACAAAATAGACAGGGGGATGCTAAGAATAGTAAAGGAAATGGAGAAGCCAAAGAATTTATATGCACCACCCATGGACATGAACTAAGGGCAGGGGTAGGGAATTGCTGGAGGGAAGGGGTTTACTGGGTGGAGGGGGAAATGATTGGGACAACTCTAATAGCATAATCAATAAAATATACCTAAAAAATAAAAAGATTGCAGAATCATACCTACAAGGGTTGCAGATATTAATTATGAGATTTTTTAAAACTAGAGATTTAAAATAAGTAGCTAAAAGTGAAAGAAATGAGTCTGTCCAAATTGATAGAAGATAATAAACTTACATAGAAGTAGAAATTTAAAATATAACCATTAAAATTTATAACAAAATGGATAAATTGAATAGGTTATACATATCCAAAGTGAAACTGGGAAATCTGAAAAAGTTATGGAAAATGCAGGATGTCAAGTAGACTAAATGAAAGAACTTATCAACTGGACTTTAGGATGACGGGAAACTTGCACTTAACTGGAATCCCAAAAGGGGCAGTATGGATAGTAGCCACTACAGTATTCCCTCACTTATCGCGGGTATTACTTTCTAGACCCTCCGGCGATAGGTGAAAATCTGCGAAGTAGGAACCTTACATTTATTTTAGTATTTATATATATTTTAAAGCTTTATAACCCCTTCCCACACACTTATATACCATTTCAAGTTCCACACTTTTATAAACACTACTTATGTTCTTAAACATATTCTACACTCTTAAACCTAGTAACTTTAACAACATACGTACAGTATCGCAAAATCCCGCGATATAGGGAAAAACCTGCGATAATTAAATATATATTTTTTTAAAAACCCGATAGTGAGGCCGCTATAAGTGAACCGCGATATAGAGAGGGACTACTGTATTTGAAGAGAAACTCTGACTGCTTACTTTGTAGGCATGTAATAAAACTATCACGGTAAATCAAAGTACACTAGATCAGCACCATGGTCACCTCTGAAGGGGAAAGTGGGCGCACGGATGTCCGTTTAAGTCTCTAAGTCGTACACGGTCGTCTGTATATGTTCTTGGGACATGATACTAAGGCACTTAAAAGTCCGGGACAGTGTCTGAGAGCTGATGGGATCACGCCAAATGTCATAAACGGTGTCGACCGGGTAGCGATGGTGACAGCCTACCCGGAAGTGCTCCCTGCCCTGTTCCGCTGAGCTTCCGGCCCAGAGGCCGACTTTCTCCTATGCAAAGGCCCCTGCGCCCCCTAGCGGCGCGGTGCCGCAGGGGTGCGGCGGGACTGAGGGGCACCACTCCCTCTTCCAGGTAGGCGGGACTTCCTGGAGGCGGGACTTCCTCCCGCTGAGTGACGGGCGTAGCATCAGCATCAGCAGCTGTAGCTGCGACTGAGCCTTGAAGGTTTAACGATAGCTGCTGTAACCGAGGCTACTATCCGCGGCCTGCGGACTAAGGGCATCAGGGGCGGGAGCGCAGACGCGCCGGCGGTTAGCGGGCCGCGCTGGCGGCAGCGGTGGCCGCGATGATGGAGATACAGATGGACGAAGGCGGCGGTGTGGTGGTGTACCAGGACGACTACTGCTCCGGCTCCGTGATGTCGGAGCGGGTGTCGGGCCTGGCAGGCTCCATCTACCGCGAATTCGAGCGCCTCATCCACTGCTACGATGAGGAGGTGGTCAAGGAGCTCATGCCGCTGGTGGTGAACGTGCTGGAGAACCTGGACTCGGTGCTCAGCGAGAACCAGGAGCACGAGGTGGAACTGGAGCTGCTCCGTGAGGACAACGAGCAGCTGCTCACCCAGTACGAGCGCGAGAAGGCGCTGCGCAAGCAGGCCGAGGAGGTGCGTGGGCCGGCCGCGCGGGGGACCCGCCCGTGGACCGCGTACTCCCCGCCCCACCCGGGGACCCTGCCCCGCCAGCCCCTCCCAGCACGGCCCCCAAAGTACTGGGGCCCGTTAGCCCAGCCCACGGAATGAGCCCTGGCCACCCACCCCCTCCCGCTCTTCCTCCTCGCCTGCTGCTCCAGCCCAGTGGCTAGAGCCCCGAACCACTTAGTTTCACCGGTGGAGCTTGTAGCCTGATCAGCCCCTAGCCTCGGACCAAGCCTCAGTTTCCCCTTCGTATCCACCTCTGGCTCCAGACTGCCAGTTCTTTTGCTTTGGTGTTTGTTTTTCGCAAACTAGACCCCAATTGCCACCTCTTGTTTCAATTCTAAACCCTCCCAGGAAAGGGATTTCCGAGATTCTTAGGGTTCTGCAGCAGGAGAGGTCTGTTGTCAGATCTTTTCCTTGTCCCTAGTCCAATGTTTTGAAGGTCTGTGACATGGGTCAATTTGATAATTGATGTAAACACATGACTAAAGCTGCAATTAGGCTGCTTCTCTGGCACCAGGTGAAAGACTCCAGGTTTCCAGAGGTGATTTCTTTGCCCTGTGGTTCCCTCAGTTGGGAAGATTGTTAGTTTAGGTGGAAAAGGTTCAGAAATTTCAGTCTGGCTCTTAGAAGCTAAAGGTAGAGTTTTGAAATACTTATGTTCTAGGATACCTCCATAACCTGGGAACCACTTATTTGTGAACCAGTTAGAAGAACCGTGCATTGTAGGGAATACCACTTCATTCATTCACCATCAGATATTTAGCACTGACTATGTGGCAGACCCAAGCAGATGTGAGATGAGGATTGCCATCCCTGCTTTGCCTTTGTGACCTTGTCCATGTTGCCTGCTTAGTCTGCATTTTGATTTTCCATCAGTTAAATGAGTCAGTTGCCCCAGATGATCTCTAAGACCTGACATTGTTATTCTAGGCATTAGGTAATGCTGTTTGATTTATGAATAGGAAGTTTCTAACAAAATGAGTTAAACTTTTCAATTAATTTGGCTGAACACATTCTTGACTTTAGCATTGAAATAGAGGATT
Organism: Furipterus horrens; assembly: GCF_987537825.1. Lineage (NCBI taxonomy): Eukaryota > Metazoa > Chordata > Mammalia > Chiroptera > Furipteridae > Furipterus > Furipterus horrens. The sequence goes on along the minus strand of NW_028327175.1, from coordinate 118,199,213 downwards.
GTTTCAGTATATTGTTTTATTTTCTTGAACCAGAGTGGTTTATAACCTAGTTTGGTTTAAAGGATGCTTATAAAAATTAGCACTGCCTTGTATTAGTCCTACTTAGAGTGATTTATTTTGCTTTTGGTTTCATGCATCTGTAAAGAAACTGTTGTCTATTAATTGGGGTGCCAAACTCCACCAAAATTGATTTAAAACTCTCAAGGGGATGCAAAAGCTCATAGGATTTTAGAGTTCAGAGTGGCCCTAAGCATTTACAGGGGAAGGAGCTGGCTCTGTGAAGTAGGGGGGCTATACCAAGGTCACATGCCCTGGAAGAGCCAGGTCAGGACCCAGCCTCTTGACTTCTGGCCTCGGTTTTTCTTTCCTTGCCATGGTGCTGTGGAAGATAAGAAAGCTGCACTCCCTGAGGACTGGAGCACTGGGTCTTCCCTTGCTCACACATGGGGCTGTGGCTGCCTCTCTAGTGCTGGGCAGCACCCTCCACTTCTCTGACTACTCTTGCTGGCCATTTGATGCCTAACTGAGATTTCAAGTAGGTTTGTTTTCTTTCATCAGTACCTATGTGATCAACATAGAGGATGAGAAGGAACTAAAAGGCAAAAACCAAGATGGACAACCGTAAGGCTAAGAATCATAACCTCTAGTTTAAGATTAGTTCTGCATAGATTAGATCTCTGCTCTGTTTTGTGCAGTTGAAGTGCAACCACAAGTGATCTCTCACCTCCACTCCCCTGGACTAAGAGAGCTGGGGGGGGTGGGCTTCTGGTTTGGAGGGGAATGCCTTCAAGGCCAAACCCCACCATTGCCCCAGCTATTCGGAGAAACTGCACAGAGTTTCTTGAGCAGAGAACCATGAAACAAATGCCTGGCTAGCCAGCATCAAGGCTGTGATTAGATGTCCACCCTTGGAAAGGCCACAAGTGATGTTACAACTTAAAAAAAAAAAAAAAAAGGACCAAATCTTGTAACCATTTTGGTGTTGTAGCTCATTTATGAAACCCAGCAGGCATTCATTTTCAGTTTTGTGGAAAGGATCACTGAGCATTACGAATTGGCCTCTTTTTCTAGGCAGGAATTGAGATCACAGATGTGTGTCTGATAACACAAGAGCTGGCACGTCATAGGCTGCAGACATGTTCATGTTACAGAGTAGCTCCAGCATCCCGACCACTCCGCTCCAGAAGGCTTAGTCAGAGCTGGGTAACCTGAGCCGCCTGCAGCCTTCTGAGCAGACAGAATCTTCAGATTTTTTTTTAAGTCTTGAGCAGAACAAACAACCCTGTCCTCTACCTCTTGCCCATCGTAACTGCAGTGAGAGATTGCAAGTATGTTCTGGTCCTAGAGTGGCTCCTTGGTCCCAGGACCACTCATTCAATGGGAGTGATGGTAGCTAAAGGTAGTGGGGTCCAGGAAGAGGGTCTGAGCCTTGGAGTCCGCAGATGCAGTCTTGAGCGCCAGCCCTGCCCTTGGGAGCTGCATACCCGGTGACCAATGTTCCTTCCTCTGGCTACAGTGGCTACCTCTGTAAAGCAAGTGGGTTGCCAGACGAAGCAGATCACTTTCATCTTAAGTGCCAGGTCCCATCACTGGCTCTTGTTTTTCTGCAGAATTGCTGCGAGACAAACGTAGCAGAGTCAGGGAGGAACACCTTGATGGATTTTCAGGGCAGCTTTGGTTGGTAAGCACTGGACATCTTAGTCTCAGTCTCCTTGCGCAGGTTATACCCTTGTAATTGAGACCAGTGAATCCTACTCAAGCTTGCAGAGCTAATTGGACCTATTGCTGGCTTCTGTGATTTCTTACGGCGGCCTAAAAAATGCTGAAAGTTTTTCCAAAATCCACCAAGTTCTTTCCCATTAGAAAACGAAGGTTGGAAACGGACAGTTGACTGGGGCGGCTGGAGAGCGAGTAGATGCCCCTCAGTAGTAACCCAAGGTTGGAGAGAGCAGAGGGCTTCACATGCTGTTTCCCTGGGCAGCAAAGAGCCCCCTTTCTTGCAGTAGTCAAGCACTTAGCTGATGAGAGGAAAAATAACATTTGAGAGATAGGTGTGAGTTTGGTAGCCATCATTTGCCTTAAAATATTCTTTGCCCTGAAGAAACCACTGCTCATCACAAGCAACCCAAGTAAATGTCAAAGAAACATATATGTGGCTGTTTGCTGATAACTGCAGCATTTGGTGCTGTATAAGAAGAGCATCCAACTGAAAGAAAGTTTGACCCAAAACTGTTTTCTCGTTATATAAAAGTAATCCATTTCATAGAAGAACATTCAGATCGGATTAAGCTGGAGGTGGGGGGAAAGCTGTAATCCTACTCCATAGATATGATCATCTTGCCTTTTTTTCGTAAGCGAATTACTACATTGAATCCGAAGTTTTTCTTCTTGTTGCCCACATTACAAATAGTAAATTCACCTCTGCTTGGACAAGGTATGTGATTTCGTCTTCTGCCATATTGTAATATTAAGAGCAGTTTTTAAAAATTGTGTGTTTGTTTTAGATGAAGCCATTAAGATTTGGTGACCTGAGCTGCCTTTTCTAATTACCTCCAAATGTTGGCCCATTGTAGCTGTACCAGGGTCACTAGGAGTACACCAAAATTCTCCTCAAAAAATGGGAAAAAGGAAAAAGAAAAGGCGTACAAGAGCAAAGAAAGGCACTTTCCAGCCGGGGTGAACATGTAGGGCAGATGCCCGCTTTGGTATGGAGGCCTCTTGCCTGCAGCCCTGCTGCTGCGCCTCTTCCTGCCAGGGCAGGAACCCTCTGGTGGCCATTAGTGGGGTCAAGGACTGGTACAAATTCTTCCAAAACTGGGATTTCTAAATTAAATTTAATATCTGGTTGTTTTTTTTTTAATTTTTAAAAAACTTTATTTGGAACAATTTATAGAAAGGTTGCAAAAATCATACTTTTCACCCAGATTCCCAGGTGTGAACTTTTTCCCACATTACTCTTTCTCCATGCCTCCCTCTCACTCTGCTAAGACCTTAGAGGACCTGTATGTTCCCGTGGTCTCCTCTCTTCTGGATCCAATCCTCTCTGCTTTTCATGACCTTTGATGATTGTGACATCACAGGCCAGTTATTTTGTGGCTTTCAGGTGACCTCAGACCGAGATTCAGGAAGCCCCCAGAGGTGATGATGAACTTGTCTAAGAATCTCTTAAATCTTTACTGTATGCAAGATGGGTGTTGGGGAGGGGACACACAAGTGTGAAACAGGGTTCCTTTTCTCAGGTTCCCCTTATGTGAGGGTGGGAGGATGACTAGTTAAATGCACAAAAAGATAACTGCAAGAGACCAAACCAGGAGCACTGTCAATAGCAGCACAAAGGGATTTTCTAGGCATTTGTTTCCTGTGCTCTGTTAAAAGTCAGGGCCCCTGGGCCATCCTCATCACCCCCCATATCTATCCGCTCACTAAGTTCCAGCATTCTTTAGGCCCAATTTTTTGTTTCAATATGTCTTTTATTTATTTATTTTTTTAAATCCTCATCCAAGGACATTTTTTTCATTGCTTTTAAAGAGAGAGGAAGGAGAAAGTGAAACATGAATGTTAGAAAGTAGCATCAATTGGTTGCCTCCCATACATGCCCAGACTGGGGATCAGCACCTGGACCAGGATTGAACCCACAACCTAGGTATGTGCCCTGACTGGGAATTGAACCCGCAGCCTTTCAGTTACGGGACGATGCTCTTAACCAACTGAGCCACACCGGCCAGGGCAATATGCCTTCTTTTTTAAATCTTTATTGTACCATCCTGGTTCTAGTTGCCACTATCATATTGGTCTCCCCAGCCACTCTCCCCTCTCCCAGCCTTCTCTAGCCACAGTTAACCAGAGTTAACTTATACAGAAGCAAATTATACCTCTTCTCACTCATCCATTTACTCATTCAACAAAATATTCTGAGTGCCAGGCTTGGCTGCAGGCTCTCAGGATTTAGGTCCCTTCTGTCTTGGGGTAGGCACTCAGGTGGGGAGATATTGGGGGGGATACAGCCATACATCCAGATAGTGATAAAATGGGGGCATAGGTTGTAGAGTGAAAGGAGGAATGAGGACTACTTGAATAGAAAAAGGGACTTCAGGAGGGGCCCCCTTCTGCTTGAATCCCTCTGGGGCCTGGCCTTGGCCTGTCTCCCTCTGCTCCCTGCATCCTGCCCTACTGCTCTTAAACTCCTTTCTACCCCTCTGCATGCTGTTCCCACTGCCTAGACCCCTGGCTGGTGTCTGGCACAGAGACTGCGTGGAACACATTTAGATGGAGTAAGTGCATGTTGAGAGTGAATGCTTGCCATCACTTCAGCTGGTCCACCCCAGACCTTCCACACTGCCCCAACCCAGGGAGCAGGCCCCGCACTGTGCCTTGTACCCCAGCATCCCCACACGTGCTCCCTGCTTCACCCAGGGACAGTGCCCTTCTGTTCTTTTCTCCCTGATCACACACCCCAAAGAGATGCTAGTCATTTGTGTGTGTGTGGACAAGGGGGAAAGAAGCTTTCCGCTATCTCGATGCACACTACACTGAGCTGCCTATTTAGTTCCTGAGGGTCAAGAACTCTTTCTGCAGTTTGAGTGTGAAGCAGCTGTCTCTCCAATACAGCTTCCTGTGGTGATGGAAATTTCTATTTTGTGCCATCCAGTTCAGTAGCCCATGGTCACACTTCAGATGTGGCTCATGGAACTGAGGAAGTGAGTTTTTAATTTCATTTTAACTAGATTAAGTGTAAGTAGCCACATGTGGTTGGTTGGAACTATCATACTGGGCATTCCAGTCAAACACAGTCAGGCTCAGTCACTTCTGTATACGGTCAGGCAGTAAACAGCTCTGCTACTCAACTTCAGGCATGAAAGGATGATACTTAAAGGTGGATTGTTTTTGTTGTTTCAGTGAACATGTTCCAGAAAGAAGGGGCGATCCCAAAGCAGTGGGTTTTTTAAAAAGACTTTATTTATTTTTAGAGAGAGAGGAAGGGAGGGAGAAAGAGAGGGAGAGAAACATCAGTGTGTGGTTGCCTCTTGTGCACCCCCAACTGGGGACCTGGCCTGCAACCCAGGCACGTGCCCTGACTGGGAATCGAACCAGCAACCCTTTGGTTCACAGGCCGGCACTCAATCCACTGAGCTACAACCAGCCAGGGCTGCAGTGGGTTTTGATATAGGAGACCAGACAGAAGAAAATATGTGAGATGAACCAAGAAAAAAAGAATGCCAGCTATTTAGGAAACAACAGAGAGGTGATGAAATCCTTGAAAGGTTGAAAATAGGTCAGCACCTGGAAATTGGTGCTTATGACCCAGAATTAAATCTTTGACCCGGGGCTTCCTTTTCTGTTTTTCTTTCTTAGAAACAACTTTATGCACTAAACCATACATATTTGAAGTGTGCAATTTGGTGAGTTTTGACACATTAACACCCAGAAACTATCCTCACATTCATGACCATCATCCTCCCCAGTTTCCTCGTGCCCTGCAGGAATCTCTCTTCTCCCTGCTTCTTCCATCCCCTGGTAATCACCAATCTGCTTTCTGTCACTAGATTAGTTTGCATTTTATATAACTTTATATGAATGGAATTGTGCAATGTATAGTTTTGGGTTTTGTTTGTTCTGGCTTCTTTCAATCCGCAGAATGATTTTGATGTTCATCCAGGTGGTTGCTAGTTATCCTTTTATCCATCCCCGTACAGTATTCCCTTACTTATTGCGGATATTATGTTCTAGACCCCCCCACCCCCCGCGATAGGTGAAAATCCACGAAGTAGGAACCTTACATTTATTTTAGTATTTATATATATTCCAAGGCTTTATAAACCCTTCCCACACACTTTTAAACCATTCCCAGTCCCTTATTAACCTTTCCCACTCCTTTATTAACCTTTTCCACACTTTTATAAACACTACTTATGTTCTTAAACATATTCTACACTCTTAAACCTACGTAACTTTAACAACACATGTATACAGTACTGCAAAATCCCGCGATATAGCAAAAAATCCGCGATAAATAATTAAATATAATATTTTTTAAAATCCCGTGATACAGTGAGGCCACGATAAGTAAATTGCGATATAGAGAGGGACTACTGTAGTGCTGACAGGTGCCCTGTGGTGTGGGTGTTATCCGTTCTTCTATTGATAGAGCAGCAGCTCCACTGCTCCATAACCTCCTGCATCTGTCAGTTCTCTACCCTGCGGCGCTCCCACAGTAACCTGTTCTGGAGAGGCTAGAATCAGTTGTGACCTTCCTCAGGACTAAGAAAGAATCCTCATTACCAAAGTGAAAAAGTCTCACTCCAAGGAAATGAAATATTTGCACAGATACAGAGTCCGCATAGTCTAGGTATGGACCACCTGTTATGGGCAAGAGATTTGGGAAATGCCAAGGTAAGCGGAACAGGGGAGATGGGGTTAGGAAGTTTCGATTTTGATTACCAACAGTGACAGATTCAAAGGGATACCTTTCATTAAAGTTTCCTAGGTTCACCTACCCAGGCCTCGGGTCCTCCATATTCTCTGACTGCTGTTCCTTCTACTCTACTTCATCTTGGATTCCTGTTCCCTGACCTTACCCCACCAGCCCTCTTACCACTTTTCCCTTCTCAGGGGACAAATACCCAGATCAGGGCAAAAGCCCCTGGGTGCTTGCTTATGCATGTGGCTGCGCGCCTGTCTTAAGTTTACAGTGTTCAGTTCGGGACAAGAGCCTTTGTCTTCAGAAAGGCAAGCTACAAGCATCCTTGGCATGTTTCCTGTTAAACTGTACGAGAAGCCAGTGTAAACTACTCAGATTGCTTTGGAGAATGCAGTTTACTTAGGAAAAATTTCTCCCCGGGGAAATTTTTTTCCAGGATAGACATTTACAGTTTTAGTTTTATCTTCCTTTTTCTTATTTCCCCACATACCAAACATAATATATATGATGCATTTAATATATAAAGTATGTGTTAGTATTATTTAACATATAGTATATAAATAAATAATATATAAATATACACTCACACATATATTTTTTCTGTCTTATTAATTCTCGAAAATTAGTGTGAGTTAAACCAGTGCAATTTGTTGGGATTCTTTTTAGGCAGATGCTGAACCAGCAGTCCCTTTAACATAAATGTGAGGAACCTTTGCTATTTTTTATTAATTCAACCAGGTTCTTGGATTTCTGCGCAGTGGCCTGGTCTCAGACGTGTGTCTCATTCTTGAATACAGAAATGCCCTTCCCTCCCTCTCCCTGTGTGTCACCCAGAGAGCCTCGTGGGCAGCTCTTGTCATTGCAGGGCCCCCAATCCCATGTTTTACTCTACTCACCAGCATTCTAGATCTAAGTGATGACCCAGTTGTGAGAAATGGAAAAAGGAAACTGTAGAGGAACATCTGTGATTTGAGATCTTAGGAGTTCAGTGCCCCCCACGAGCCCTCGATAAATATTTGATCATGTCAGGAAGTCACTGTCAGTACTGGGAATTAGCCATCAGGAGAAGGGCGTCTCCTCCAGGCAGAGAAGCTTGCACCAAACATCCCAAGTGTTTACCACACTGCCTGCCCTAACATAAAAGACCCGCCAAAAGCATTTTTCTCCTGGAATTTCACTCTGCACCCTTGCTCCCAGGAAGGAATTAAATGATCAATAATGCAAAAGAACAAGTCTTTTTTTTTTTTTTAAGATTTTATTTATTTATTTTGAGAGAGAACAGAAGGGAGGGAGGAAGAGAAGGAGAGAAACATCAATCAATTACCTCTGAAACACCCCCAGCTGGGAACCTGGCCCACAACCCAGGCATGTGCCCCGACCAGGAATTGAACCTGTGATCTTCTGGTTTGTGGAATGATGCCCAACCCACTGAGCCACCCCAGACAGGGTCAAAAGAATAAGTCTTTGATTTCTGTTGCACTCATTCCTAACAAGCCAGAGTTGAGTTATTTCCTGTGTGTGACCCTGGCCTAAACGACATCTGAGAGGGAAGAATTAAATTTAATATGTTAATTAACTTTGCTATTAAATAACCTTGAGTTACAAAAGTCTTGCGTTCTAGGAATTGGGACTACTAGCTTCTGTTGTCATAATTTTATATTTGACATGAAAAGTTAGCTTCTTAACTTTGCTTTTATGTGTAAAATGAGAAGAATGGTCTTATTCCCTGGAATACTAAGAAAAGCTTCCTTTGAGTCCTAGATTTTGGAAGAGCCCACACTCAGGTTATTTCAGTTTGTATCTTTAATTCACCAAAGAGCAAATTCTGAAAACTAAGCTTGAATTTAGTTTTAAAATAGCACTTTATTAATGGAAGGAAGAGGGAATTATATCTTAAAACAAATCTAAAAAGGGATTCCTGTGGTATATTGGTCTTCAGAAGCGAAAATTAGGTATTTCATATTTAGATGTTAAGGATAAGCCATGCCGGTGCATTTTAATTGTATAATTGCTGTCATTGCTTTTGGGGACATTTAAAGGTTTGTCATACAAGTCGCCTTAAACATCGATGGGTTTTCATGTACTACATGACATTTTGATTAGACTTGATTAGACAGATGATAATTCCAAATAAACTCAAATCAATAGTATTTGTAATTAACACATATAGGAAGTTTTCACTTTGCTCTGGTCGTGCCTTCTGGAAGACAGATACTACTCTATGCAAAGAGTATTTCAGATATGAGACATGCTTTTTAAAGAAGATTTTATTTATTTTTAGAGAGAGAGGAAGGGGGGTAAGAAAGAGAGGGAGAGAAACATCAGTGGGAGAGAAACATCGATCGGTTGCCTCTTGTACGCATCCTTACCAGGGCCAAACCCACCACCCAGGCATATGTCCTGACTGGGAGTCAAACTGACGACCTTTCACTTTTGCGGATGAACCAAATTGAGCCACACTGGTCAGGGCAAGACATACTTCTTATAATCCAGTGAGCATCATGCAGACCCACTCAACCCAAATGCTGAGAGTTAAATTTTTATTCTTTTCAGTTCCATTCATATATTGTTGTAGTCAGATTCTACTTGAAATTTTTTTACTTTTCTTACAAAAGACTTTCTTTGTAGACTTAACTTAGTTTCTACCCTGTCTCCCACTGCTGTAAGTTCTTGATTCTTTTAAATCTAAAGTAAATGATCTGTAAATAAAAGTATTTTTTTCTTTGAAAACACCTATTGAATTTTTTCTGACTTTAATCCAGTTTAAAAAGTTTCATGCTGACACCTCTCCCCACCTCCCACAGCTGCCCTCCCTAGTGTTAGAAGAGAACTTGGATTTGCAACTTCTTTTCCTCATATATTTATTTAACTACCAACACAAAACTCCTGCTTTATTTCTGACCCCATCAACTACTTACTCTTCACTTATCAAGATAAAATTTTTTAAAAGATTTTATTTATTTATTTTCAGAGAGAGTAGAAAGGAGTGAGAAAGAGAGGGAGAGAAACATCAGTGGATGGTTCCCTCTCGCACATCCCAAGCTGGGGATCTGGCCCACAACCCAGGCATGTGCTCTGACTGGGTATCGAACCAGTGACCTTTCGGTTCGCACATCAGCACTCAGTCCACTGAGCCACACCAGCCAGGGCTTGTCATGATAATTTTTACTTCATTTCAAGTCCAGCCCTGAGCATGTCCTCATAAAAAGCAAAGATTAAGTGTTTAGTTTTGGCCAGGCACTGTTCCCTTCACAATAGTTATTCCTTATAATATTTGATGAGGTTTGCATTGCATAACCATTGTGGTTAAATGGCTAGCTTGCATTTTTGTTAATTAAAATTACCTTAATGACATTGAAATATTTTTTTGCAAGAGGGGAAGAAAGAGAAGGATTTCTTTTAAGCTGTAGAGCACCATATTGTGTTTGTAACATTTTTTTAAACTTGGAGCCCCTAAGGGCCCCTCAACATTGGCTCTGTCTGGTAGAATGCTGACATCTGAGACTGGGAAGGATCTTACACTCAGCAGCAGTGGTCCTCACCACACTCAGGCAGCCTTGGAGCCAGGCAGGGAGGGTGAGGCTGGCCAAGGCCAGGATCCTCTTAAATCTGCTGGTAGTCCCTTGTGGGTTTCTTGGGGCTTTTTGTTCATGTAGGAAGTCATTCCACATGCGTACTCATACCCCTTGTCAGCTGGTAGTGCCTGGAGGATGGAAAGGATGTCAGTTATTAATATCTGAATGTTTCCCATCCCGTGGAAGCCTTTGGCACCAGGATTCCATGTGGCCAGGGAACTGCAGATATCCTGTGCGTCAACCCACCCGCAGTGGGATCCATCTCCCTGCCTTTACTGTGTCTTTGACGTTGAAGCTGTCTGTGTACACAGCTCAAGTAGATGTTATCTCTCTAAGTAATGTCTCCATAGTTCCTGATGCTGAAAGGCCTTAGTGTACCATAGTCAGGGGATTTCTGCATGTGACCTTGTTTGGGGTGAACTTCATCAGGAATATATATGCATGTGGGTTTTATGGCATGACAAGGCTTTTTAGCACATCACCTGTGTTGGATTTTAACGATTACCTATCTGGATAGATTTAGGAAAGTTTGTCTGACTTTAAGAAACTGGGGCTGGGTTTTCTTACATTCATTGTCTTTAGTTTGAAAATCTTTTTAGCTGACTCTCATATACCGGTAATACGATGGACATAGATGGGGAAGACTCCTAGTGAAATGACAGTAGCATTAAAGAACCTTTTTCTTTGTGTAAAACCTCCTTGAGGTAGGACAGTGATCAGTTTTAGAAAATTTTCCATCTTCCAGCTTCAGCTGCCCCATCATAGAGTTCTTCACTGGCTCAAGATGAGTTTTCACCTCATCCCATGTCTAGCCTTGAGCATATGTTGTTTTTGTTTTTTGCTTTTTTGTTTTGTTTCTAAATATATTTTATTGATTATGCTATTTCAGTTGTCTCAATTTCTTTTCCCTTTGCTCCCCTCCTCCCAGTACCCCCCTTCCCTCCAGCAATCCCACCCCCTCTTAGTTCATGTCCATGGGTTGTGCATATAAGCTCTTTTGCTTCTCCATTTCCTTTATTATTCTTAACTTCCCCCTGTCTATTTTGTACCAACCAATTATGCTTCTTAGTCCTGCGCCATTTCCACATTTCTCCCCTTTCCCTCTCCCAGCTGATAACCCTCCAAATGATCCCCATACCTGTGATTCTGTTCCTGTTATGGTTGTTTGCTTAGTTTGTTTTTATTTCTTAGATTCTGTTGTTGATAGTTGTGATTTTGTTGTCATTTTAATGTTCATAATTTTGATCCTCTTTTCCTTAAATAAGTCCCTTTAACATTTCATATAATAAGGGCTTGGTAATGATGAACTCCTTTAGCTTTACCTTGTCCGGGAAGCACTTGATCTGCCCTTCCATTCTAAATGATAGCTTTGCTGGATAGAGCAATCTTGGTTGTAGGTCCTTGCTTTTCATCACTTTGAATACTTCTTGCCAGTCCCTTCTTGCCTTCAGAGTTTCTTTTGAGAAATCAGCCGATAGTCTTATGGGCACCTCTTTGCAAGTAACTCTGCTTTTCTCTTGCTGCTTTTAAGATCCTCTCTTTATCTTTAACCTTTGGCATTTTAATTGTGATGTGTTTTGGTGTGGTCCTCTTTGGGTCTAGCTTGTTTGGGTCTGTGCTTCCTGGACTTGTATGTCTAGGTTTCAATTTCTTGCTCTTCCTCTTCTCCTTCTGGCACCCCCATGATTCAGATGTTGGCATGTTTAAAGTTGTCCCAGAGGCTCCTAAGCCTCTCCTCATTTTTTTCAATTCTCGTTTACTCCTTCTGTACGGGTTGACTGTTTATTCCTTCCTTATGTTCCAAATCATCGATTTGAACCCTGGTTTCCTTCCCTTCACCATTGGTTTTGTGTGGATTTTCCTTCGTTTCATTTAGCATAGACTTCACTTCTTCCCTTTGTGTTTGCCTTACTTAAGCATATATGTCAAGTCTTTGAGCATCTTTATCACCAGTGTTTTGAACTCTGCACTTGTTAGGTTGGCTATCGCCTCGTCACTTAGTTCTTCCACTGGAACCTTGATTTGTTCCCTCTTTTGGGCCTTACTTATCTGTCTCCTCACCTTGACAGGCTCCTGTGTTTGCCTCTGTGTCTTAGGTAGCACTGTTGCACCTGTTACGTTGAAGGGGCGGAGCCTTAGGGATTCATCAGTACAGGGTGACCCATTTTACCACGTTGTGGCGCTGTTTGGGGGGGAGGGGTCTGAGAGGAAACAATGCCATTTGCTCAGCAGTTGCCCCTTTTCCAGGCACTTCTCCCACTTCCCATATGGGACTGGAGCCTCTCTACCTGTTGCCCTGACTGTGGTCCCCGGAGTGGTTGGGCCTGCAGACATTCTAGGACTGTGGGTGCCGTCTAAACAAACGGACTCTGCTGAGAGACCGGCAGTTTCTTCCTCCACCCCAACTTTTACTTCTAAAAGAGGTTTTTGTAATTTAATAGAGGCAGCCTAAAAAACAGATTGATTATTAGTGCTGCTAAAGCCTTTGTTTCCTTTTTTAACATTTTAAGTTGCAGGCACAGTATAAGGAAGAAGTATAAGCTGTGCTATGCGAATGTTAGCAGGTATGATATGATAGCCCGTGGCTTGTGTTATAACTTTGATTTCTTTATTAAAATTAGAGTTAATAACTTCTGGTTGAGTAATAATACCCTTAACAATAAGGCTAGATTGGCTAATTATTAAACCTACGTATTCTTTAGGCAAAGGTTCCTATACTTTAGAAGGAGCAACATAAATGCGATCTTGTTCTTTAAGAGTTAATTGCTGGGTGGTGACCAAGTTCAACCTTGCACTCCCGCTTGTGGCTGCGCAAAGATTTGTGACTGCGCAAAGATTTGTGACTCGGCACTGCCCTGACTCAAAACATTTGATTGCTGGGGCCTTGGGGTCTCCTGTTCTGGTTCGGGGCACCAGAGCTTATGCCCCGCTGCCAGTTTCCCTGGTTATCAGAGGGTACTTATACATTTACTATTCTTATTAAATTTAGATTTATAGTCCTTGGCTTAATGTTTCCCCTTGCCGCAATGAGGACAGTTCTTTCTTGGAGATTTAAAGTTTCCTTTTTGATTATTGTAGCACTCCTTCCTAAGGTGGCCTGTTTTTCTATAAACGAAGCATTTAATTTCTTTTTGATCTTTGGCAGCAGCCGTAGAGATGGCTGCAGCGAGCAGAGATGCTTTATAATTCCTCGTGCCAATATTTTGACAAGCCTGAATAAACCGAATAATATTTTGAAAGTTTTGTTTAAGAGGACGAAGAACTGTTCTACAGTCTTCATTAGCATTCTCAAAAGCCAATTGTTTTTTAATTCTTTTTGTAAAATTTTCTTATTTGACAAAGCTTTCCAAGTATTTTAAAATGTATTAAGCCTGATTAGTTTAATGTTTTCTTCTTTTTGGTAAGAAGAAAATAATAAATTCCTGAGATATTTCAAGGGCCCTTTGAAATATCTCAAGGTTGTAAGGAAGTTTTTTTAACTTTTAAATCTTGGAAATCTTGTCAACCAAGGAATATATATTATAAAATAATATTTGAATATTTATTTAAAGTGATAATAAAAGGTATATAATATTAACATAGACAAAAATTCAGTTCTTAGCACTAAAAGACATGAATTTTTGAATATTACTTGAATATTTGAGTAATATACCACAAGATATATTTTACTAAATAGAACCTTAGTTTTAAGGCAATTGTAGGAAAAACATTTTTACAGTTTTTCTGTCAAGGTTGGATTAGCTGGTGGGCCTGTGTCAGCCGGCAGAGGCTATGAGAGACATTGTGGCTTTTCAGCATTCCAGAGGGAAGGGGTCTGCAGAGCCAATTGTTTGACAGCACTCCACATATTCCCCTTTTCCTCCCCCTTTCCTACTTTTATTATGACTGTGGCACTTTTTAATTTTGAGTTATTTTTCTTAATTTCCCTTTGTTTTTCTGAGACCACAGTGCTTTGAGCCACAGCAGTATGTAGTAAATTAATTAGATGCCTTTCCTTAATCTGGCATCCAGTTCCTTTTATTAGTTGTTGTAACAACCTAAAGTAAAGCTTTTGTTCCTTAGATAACCCTGACCCCATTCTTTCATGGGAAGAGGGTCCTTTTTTGTTGGTTTTGGTTTTTCCCTTTTCTGGAGTAAACCAATAACAATGTTTCTTAACTTGTAAAAATAAATCTATAAGGGCACTTTCTTTAACTTTAAGTTGCAAACTTTTCAATAAAGATTGAATAAGAATAGTATACTCTTCCTTTACAGACGGGGAGTTCCCCATGACTCCAACTCGTATGCCGAGAGGCTTGCGGACTCCGTGCAACCTAATACCCTTCTCGGTTCTCCCTGTTCCCAGTTCTTACCTTCTGTCCCTCGTTCGGTGCCAGATGTTGTATTAAATGTGGTCAAGGGTGCGGAAGTAATTCCAGTAAGGAGAATGAGTCGGTTGGAGGGCTGCTGCACGCTCTGGCAGGTCAGCAGCGAGCGGCGCAAAGACCTCTCCTTTTATTGAGTTTTGCAAGTATAGAAATCAATAGGGAGGGTAAGGAATGAGCTCACAGGCACATTCCAATATTGATTACAATATACAATTACTTACTTGGGATTACAACAAAAAGACGTTAATATATAAACCATAAAGAATGTTTTCTATCAAAAACAAAAAATAGAAATTCATCTATTCTTTTAAGACTATGGGAACGGATACACTGTTCCTTAAACATTAACAGAAAGCACGCAAGGTTAAGCACTACCTGTGCTACCTGTGCTTGGCTTTGTTTGGTTTCCTTGTCAACATCAGGGAAGATGGAGTACTCAGCAAGATTCCTTTTAAGTCACAGAATATCTTGAAACCCTGAGACCTGATCAGTCAAAGACTGTCGGCGCTAGCGAGTCCAGCTCACCAGCTCGGGGCATAGAACACCTGGACCGAGAGGCATGAGAACATGCCTCAGTTTAGTAACCTTGATTTCCAGCATCACACATTCATGATGCCGGCTCTTTCCCTTCCATGTGTAGAAATTCATTGAGTTTGAAGATGCCTTGGAACAAGAGAAGAAAGAGCTACAAATCCAGGTGGAACACTATGAGTTTCAGACCCGCCAGCTGGAGCTGAAGGCCAAAAACTATGCAGATCAGAGTAAGTAGCCAGCCTGAGCGCTGAAATTGCATTGTTTGTTGTTTTCCGACCTGACCTACCCGAGCTGGGCAGGATGTTGCGAGCCTTTGATTAAAAAGAGTGAGAAAACCCAATGGTAGGCTTATTTTATTTTCACTGTGATTCCTTCAGCCATACACTGCTATGTGTTTCTGTAATCAGCCTCCAGTTCTTTGTGGAAATAAAATAAATAGTTAAGGCCCCTTTGATGTCACAGCACTTGTGCGCATACTGCAGTCTGACCCTAAATCACAAGTCTGTGATCCTTGTGTGATCCTTTGGGACAAAGCTCCCCAGCTGCCTACCTGCCCCGGAGGCTCTTGTCTGAATGCCCCTGAGGGAAGATTGCTGTTTTGTGACCTGAAAGTTGGGCTTGATGATGCAGCTCCCTGTAGTGACAGTTCCTAGGATGGGTGCACAGCTGATCAAGGTGCCTATAGGACACCCTCCTTCTTGCAAAGAGGGGAAGAGAGGGATTTTTTATTATTTTTGTGATAAGAACTGTTCTTTTAATTTTCAGAAGTCTTTGTTTAAATTATAATGTCAAAGTTAAAATGATGTGTGTGATTTCAATTTTCTGTAGGTAGAGGTGTTGATGATTGAGACCTAGTTTGCTGCTTTACCTAGTTCCCTTGGATGGCAGGAGCTTTCATTTCTCTGAAAAATTCAGATAAAATTGGGAAGAAAAGTGGTTGGATGTGTTTGGTCTATCCCTATACCAAACCAAGACTTAAAGGCCAGTACTCCATGGTGTTGGTGAGTTCTGAACAACCAGCAGGCTGTTGGCTACATACATGTACAAACACACTTGTATTTGCAAACTGGAAACAAATGAAAAGGCCCAGTTTAGGCATGCATAGATAAACTCTTCTATACTTACACAGACTCCTTAATATTCCCTTTGCTTAGAATACTTTTCATAGTGAAACCTTTTCAGTTCTTCTTAGAAGGAAAGCAAATAAGCTTCAAGTTACAGATTGAAGTTGTTCATTTGGTCAGCACCAAGGAGTGAGAGCCAGAGGAGAGAGGAGGACAAGCACTGGGTTCCTTCAGCCAGGCAGTGGTGTGTGCACCTGCCCCAGCAGAGAGGTTCGCAGAGAACCTGGGGCTCTGACCCCGAAGCCCTCTCCGGGGAGTTGTGGACAGACAGGCAGCCCCTCCCAAGGCTAGAGCAGAGGCCAGGGGTCTCCCTGTGGCAACCAGTTCTCTGTGTGTTATGTGCCAGAGTCTACAGGCACTTTAAGCTCTTCCAGGGATGACTAAGCTGTTACTCTGCTTTGTGTAAATACCTGTTGCTCCTCAAAGTTTGCTCCTCTGACCAACAGCAGCAGCAGCACCTGGAATATTAGAAATGCAGACCCTGAAGCCCCAACTGTTAGGTAGAGAATGACCTAGACAATGTAGCCTCCAAGGATGCTGTTGGGAGAGCTACACCAGGACTCATGGAGCTGGACAGCATGTGGACCAAGTGAGATGTCGAATAATGTCGTTGTTAAATCAGTTTACAACAGGCACCAGAAGGTGGAGCAAGCAGAGAGGCCCGCACACTGAGGATGGGGCAGGCGCTGGGAGGACTGCCACATGAGTCCTGGGTCCATGAATGTCATGGGTCCTGTCCCTGGCTCTGCATATCACCTGTCCCCTATTGGTGGGACTACAAGGACAGAGTTTCAATTTGAACAAAGGACCACAGATGGAAGGTTTTTGAGTCCAGTGACACGCTTGCTGTTGGTGAGATGTAGGGCTGTGGTCACCAGCTGCCACTGTAGCTCCCCAGTGAGGCCTTGCAGCAGTCAGGCAGCAGAACACATGTAGGATGGAGGGGACCATCCTGCCTGTCACAGGGGCTGCCATTTTAGGGGTGACACAGCTGCCAGCCTAAAGGTGGTATAATCATGACTTGTTTTTTTCAGCCCTTGATACACACATGTTAGGGACACTTGTGTGTCTGTCATGTGTCTCAAATGCGTATATTCTTTTGCTCTTTAACACATCTTAGAGGTTATTGACTTATGAATTCTGTCTTTTTCCACAACCACTTACTCACTTCTCGTCTACACTTGCCACACCCTGAGTTTTGCCTGCATCTCTGAAGCTGCCAGCTAACTTAAGCTTAGGCAGTAACACTTTGTGTGTTTTACCCGTCGTATATCTTCGTAGCAGAATTGAATAGCCTCAGATAACCCAGCACACATACGATCCACACCCCAGACCAAGTCAGAATCTGCATTTCAGCCCTCCCAGGGGGTTCTCACCCGCTGATACTACTCTCTGAGCTTCAGGTTCTGCAGCGCCCTGCACCAGGCACCAGCTCACTCTGGAGCCCCTGCCCTCTGTTCAGGAAGCCTAGAGCAGGACGAAACTGTGAGAATTGGGTTGTGTGTGTGGTTGACAAACAGCTGCTGTGCTTTCCAGTTTCCCGGTTGGAGGAGCGGGAATCAGAGATGAAGAAGGAGTACAACGCTTTGCACCAGCGACACACAGAGGTAGGTGCCCAGCCATGATCTGCATCAGCCTCCAGCCCACAAAGGCCACACTGGGAGCAAAACCACAAGAAAGTGGACACGCTAGACACGTGGGGCGGACACTGACCATGGGTTGCAACCTGCTTGACCTTTCTTTTCCTGGTGTTCTACTGCCAAGCCAGAAAGCTGTCAGCCTCATGCTGGTCAGCCTCCATTTTGCTGAGCTCTCGTTATTTCCATCAGAGCACAGCAAGTCAAGAACATTGCCGGTTAGGGGGGAAGGCAGAGAGGCCTTGGTCAGCAGGCATTACTCACCAGAGGTGTCCTTCTCCACAGATGATACAGACCTATGTGGAACACATCGAGAGGTCCAAGATGCAGCAAGTTGGGGGAAACAGCCAGACCGAGAGCAGCCTGCCCGGGCGGAGGTAGGCAGGGCCTGCAGAGCCCAGTGGTACCTTGTCCCAGAGGAGGTCAGAGAGCTGTATCCTCCTGACTCAGGAAGAGGAGTGTCTGGTTGGAGTATATGGCTTAAGCCAAGAATGTGTGCTGAGATTTTCCCAGGCGCCAGAGCAGGGTTGAGGGAATATTGGTGGACCTCTTCTGGCCCGTGTACAGTCATGAATGCTCAGGGGAAATTGTGTGTAATCGATCCTGATGCTTGCAGATTTCGTGTCTGTGAATCCGCCTACTCACTAAAATTTATTTGTAATCTCAAAATCAACACTTGCACTGCTTTTCAGTCATTTACACACACACACAGAGCAGTGAAAAGTTTGAGTCACCCAACACCCATGATGTCCATTAAGGTCGAACAAGGTATTGCTTCCTGCTTGTCTCAGCCTCATGCAGAGACGCCCAGAGGATGGAGATGGAGGGTGGTCCCTGAACCCAAGCACTGCGCTCAGCTGTGGGACAGGGCGGTGCCAATGCCAGTAGATTAGATTCAGAGGTCCTGGCTTATCTGAGCTCAGGAGCTCAGTGCTGGTTTATTAGGGGTGTGGGGAGAAACCTGCAGAGGCCAGGCTCCTTCTCCATCGGTCAGATAAAACCAGACCAAAGTACCCAAGGGGGCAGATTGCCAAAGATCTCCAGGGTGTTGCCAGCTTGAGGGAGTTGGCCTATGAGAGACCAGAGTTATTGACCTGGGTTTGAGGGATTAGTACCAATGTTCTAAGTTTCCATCATGTGGGAGGACAGACCGAGGTAGGAATCCCAGGCCCCACAGATTGCGCTCAGCCATTGGTCCATTTCTAGCTGTGGAACTTTGTTCCTGCAGGCAAGGGTTGACAGCCCCTAGTCAGGTCACATATAGGCCTTGTTCGTTACAAAAGGTTTTTTGTCCTGCCTCCATAGGGGGTTATTTCTGTAAACAGTTGGACTCAGATCCTTCCTTGTGGGCATCCTGTTATTCTCTGGGTCACTGTGGGCAAAGCTATTGTGTTCCTGTACCAGAGTCTTCAAATGTGAAAATGGAAATGAGTACTGTGTATGTGAAGGCCTAGCAGGATCCAGGAAGGGGGGACATCAACGGATGAGCAGCATCTTACAGCTTTTTGTGAGGAGTAGGAACTACAACTGCTGTGGGTGTCTTCCTGAAAACACTCCCGCCCTGGGGAAGGGTATGGAGGCTGTTCCCTAACAGAGCTTGAGGCCCTGTGAGAACTGCAGGGATATGGCTCAAAGACTTTGTAAAACTACAAAACTCTGCAGGTGTTATTCCTGGGCCAGGTATATCTGAAGTGGGGAATACAGATCTCCAAGCTACCATTTCATGGCTTGGGACGCTTTCTCCTGAGCACTCTGTGAAATCCTCACTCCCGGCACTCATCAGTTTCTGAGGGAATTTCCAGAAAACCGCATTGGAATGCTAACCTGGAATCAGGGGTCTTCATGTTGTTTAGTGGGAAGCTGGGCAGGGCAGTCTGAGCTGGGGCATCTCCAATGAGTGCTGGGTACTTGGCCAGTTCCTGAGCTGCAGCATTCTGGAGGCTTAAGGCCATTTCCCCACCAGCTTTCTTCAAGGCAGGAGCACCTCGAAGGTCACATAGTATTGGGTCCAGGGAGAGGGGTGCAGTTTTCCTGGAAGCCAAGGACATGTGACCTGACCTCTGAACTCAGGGCTTAGAGGCCGTGAGCATCCAGGATCCTAAGTCACAGTCGTCAGCCCTCTGGGGCCCAGGGTTGCTGCAGAAATAGGCGTCCTCAGAACCTCAGGATGATGTAGGCTCAGCCAAAGGCAGAAGCTGCCCATACTCCATAGCTGGGTCCTGAGGGTCCCAGTCTTCATCAGGGGCCGAACCCAACCTCCGATTTCTCCTCTGCATGGAAAAGACGCCATGATTGCAGGCTGTGCTGTGCTTTCTGTGGGAATCTCCATGTATGGTGAAGGCAGGACCTTGTCTGGGAACCTGCTGTCAATACGTGTCATGTGGAAGAGTTGAGACGAGTGCAGCATTGGTGCCTCCAGTTTCCTTGCCTCTCAGAGTTACGCTCCAGCCCCCATGGCAGGCAGTCCTATGGGAAGTTAGCATCTTCTCTCCCCAGAAAAGCCCCTGGCCCTGTGGCAGGCGCTGTCTTTTGGTCATGACTCCTGGACCTGCATGGGGTGGCTCGCAGGGTCCCCTCTGAGGCCCCCCAGCAGCTCTTAAAGACTGTGTGGGAGCTCCTGCTCCCCAGGGAATGGTTGCAACAGGCTGGTTGCAAGAAACCCTGTTTCATAAGGGATGCATCTGTGGCTCTTTTTCTGTCCATGCCAGTGAGTCCAGATCCTGCTTTCTGGCCATAGTCACTTGTAGCCACTGGGCGAGTGGGGCTTTTGGAGCCCAGAATAGAGAGCAATGCCTGTGATGGGCCGGGCCAGGCAGGGGCTTTCTCCACACCCAGCTGTGGCCCACAGGGGCTCCTTCGTTTGTAAGACAGGCCCACTGGTTGTCCAGGAGAGGTTGGGGCTCTGGGACAGATTCCTGCAAGCCCTGTGTCTTGCAATCTGATCCTACCAGAGCGGGTGCGTGGGGCCCAGGTGCGCATCTTGTGCTGAGTGCTGACATCATTTCCAGGCCCTTGGTGCTCTCTGTTAATAGACTGTCCCTGTGCAGAGTCGCCTTCTTGTCAGAGAGATGCCTGCCGCAGGAAGAAGATGCCTGGGGCTGCCAGCCACAGTCCTCCTGAGGTCCCCTCGCTGCAGAGGAGCCTGCTCCTGTGGGGTAGTGGCAGGAACAGCACTTGTTTGGGAAGCGTGGCACGGGAAACGGGCGGGGTGCTGTGTGTTTGAGCGCCTTCATTGCCCTGCCGGCCAGCTGGAGGCATTTAGCTTCATCACTAGCCCACGTTGGCTGCCCTGTGGTTGCCGCAGCAGTTGTAGGGGCTCCTGCCTTCCCTGAAGCCTCTTCTCCACGGCCCAGACACTGGCTGGGAGCAAGGTGTTCTGAGGGCTATCATGTGTGTCTGACTCTGCCCCCAGACCTCTTTCCAGGTAAACAGACGTGGATGGCAGCCACTGCCTCGTGTTTTTACAAGGAACACTTGTGGACATAGAGAAAGCATGAGCTTTCTGTCACTGTGCTGATCACCGGCCTCCGTGGGTCTCACGGGGTCAGACGTTCCTGTGTGCCCTTTGCTGCTACATTGGTGTGTCAGGGGAAGGCCCAGCCTATCATCCTGGACCACTGTTCTCTGCGGTGCAGGCTCTCCTGCCACAGCTTGGCATCTTTGGGGGACAAATGTATATGTCCGCCCAGGTTCTTATTCAGACTCTTGAGCTCCTAGGAGGGCTCATCCTTAGTGCTGGGGGGCCTCTTGTTGCCACTGACCCCAGACAGGCGTTGTCCTTCACTCCTGACTTGGTTTCCAGAATTGTGTGTCTTTAGAATAAAAATCAGTGTGTGCTTGAAACAGTTCATGAACATAGGGGTGTGTGGCTGTGCACTCCATCCCTACCTGCCCATGTATACATGTGTGTTGAGCCACCTGGAGAGCACACTTGTCTACCGCCCTATGCTGAGTACACGTGTGACATGCTGACCTGCTGCACAGGCCTTGTTTAGGACCTTTCATCCAAGCCAAGAGGGTCATGTGTCTGTGTGTCACATGTCTGTCACGTATAGATGTGTGCATGTTTCAGCATCCGTTTCTGGAGTGCAGAGTGGGGCACCTGACTGTGTCATTGCATACGTGTTCTCTGTGAGCACAGGTACTCCTGGAGCTCCCTGACGCTAATGCTGTCTTCTTGTCTTGCTCTCTGTGCTGTCACTGCTGTTTGCTGGCCTTGTGTGTGTTGCTGTCCACAGTCCTCGTCAGTCATGGAGGAAAAGGTAAAGCCTTCACAGTGTTTGCACTGTTATGCCAAGTGCTTGGGGGCCTTTGGGGTAGGGAAAGTTAGGACTCTGGGGGTTCTTAATTACAAGCACAGGAGGGTTCTGAACCCACTCGACACTTTTCCTGGAGCATTCTTACACATCACAACCTCTTGATGGGGCGTTTATAGGGCCATGACATTGAGGAAGCAGCAGACTGGCCCAAGGTCCCCAAGGCAACCCCAGAGTAGATACCAGTACAAGGGCTCCACTCAGCAAATGTCCACTGTCCACAGATGGGACTCTGCATCCAAAGCTCAGGACTGGCATTGCCATAGAGGGTGGTGGGTGGGGTGGAGACCTTGTGCTCTGGTGTTAGACAGCCTGGCTTGATCACTTAGAGCCCTGGGCCCAGAGCCTCTGGCATGACTGTGACCCCACAGACAGCTTGACCTTTGCAGATAGTGTGACCCCCTTGGGCTGCAGCCTCTCATGTGGATGAGCATAAGTATCTCCTGAGGGAGCTGCAGGAATGTAATTAGAGGACTCTGGCCAAGTTTCAGACAGGGCTGTGGGCTGTCAGTCAGAGATGCCCAGCAAGTACTAACAGACCTCAGAGAATAGGCCTATTTGCAATTCTGTGGGGAACAACAAAGGGATGACAAGACAGAATTCCTGGTAATGATTCCTGTTGGGGATAGTGGCCTGACTCGCTCTGGGTGCAGTGTGTGTCCACACACAGAGCTGTGGGAGCAGGTTATTAACAGGTGTCCCCTGTCCTTTGAGAATGCCCACACTGTGCCCCTGCCATCATCCTGTAGCTTCTGGTGACAGCCAGGATTGAACTTGTCTGGGAACAAGGGGCCCATGTATGCATTTCACCCAAGGTCAGAGCCCGCGGAGAGGGGCTCCCCATACTAGCATTGGGAGCCCCAAGGAGGAAGCAGATGGAAGTTGCAGCTGGTCCTCACCTGGCCCCCTCCTCCAGGGACGTGCTGAGCTTGTCGCAGAGGTGCCTTCCCAGGTGCCTCCGTCCTGTGGGCTGTGTCAGAGCCCAAGTAAGCGCTGAGCTGTGGGCCACTGATGACTTGATGAATCTACAGACTCAGAGCTTTCCAACCTGATGTCTTTGTTAGGATCTGAGTTTCTTCAACTTTGAATTGACGTGTCCAAGAAAGCATCCTCTGTCACAGGGGATGAGGGCTATGTGAGGCACTTCCTGAGAGGTCTAGGCCCTGAGCGTGCCCCTGTGTTTGACTCCCGCAGGCACTGACAGTGCCAGCCCTGTGGGAGCGCACTGCTCCTCTGGGCCTGTCCCTACCACAGACTAGCTCCCGGAAGGTTACAGCCGGGCACCAGTGGTTCCAGGGGCCCTGCTCTGCAGGAGCAGCATCTTCCCAAACAGGACAGAGGAGCTGGCCATAGAGGGGATAAAGGAGGGTTTGATTCACAGATTTTGTGTTTCATCCTGTGAGGGGGGTGGTGGCCAGCTAGAGGGACCTCTTCCCAAAGTTGGACTTCATGAGGCCATCTACCCAGTCACAGTCAGTTCTGGTCAACAGGGGTTGCTCTGCTCCCTCTCTTCATCACCTGCGTCCACCAAACACCATGAGGAAGCCTGTTATACCTCACTCCAGGATAGTCTAGCCTCTGGACCCAGTCCATTGGAACCCTTGAGGAAGCAAGCCCCACCACACCCCTCCCACCTCTGTCTCTGGGGAGGAGCTTTGAGCATGAAAGGCTGTGGTATGAGGGACTGTCATTTTTGGCCTAAACAGCTCTGAGCAGCGTGGGCTCTGTGGATGACGGTCGCTGGGGTGCAGTGTGTCTGCCCTGGGAGCTGGCCTTGCCTCCACTGCCTGGTGCCTGACTGGCCTCACTGGTACTAAAGTCCACGAGTGTCTTCTCGGGGATGAGCTCAAGCCTAGGCTACCAGACGTTCAAAGAGTTGCCTAGCATTGCTTTGAAAGAACCCCTCTTTGGTGTCAGTGCTCCATGACAATGGGAACAATGCACAGAGCCAGAAAGGTGCCCAGGGGCCTGTTATGGGGGGTGACACCCAGCAGAAGGGTAGTAGGGCCTTCTTACTCTATACTTGGCTCAAACACTTTTTTCAGTGAGGTCTCATGAAAAAACAATAAAGGAGTAGGGACAGGGGCCAACATGGGGTGGAGGCAAGTAACAGAGAACAGAGGCAACAAAAGCTGATATTTTTCTGCCTGGTTCCAAGATGTGAGCCTGGGCTCCACAGCTGTCACTCTGAGAAACTGGTCAGTGCTGGCCCCTCGCTGATACTGCTGCAGGTGTCTTAGCTTACATAGCAGGAGTCTGTTTAAAAATCAAAACTAAATGATACATTACAACATAGCAGACAGGGAAGTCTTGTATAGGATCATAGTGAAGCAGAGATTCCCCGGAACATGCAAATACCTTTGATTGAAGAGTGGCTGTAGATAGGAGGAGTCGGGAGCTTCCTGTATGTGATAGACTTACCAAAAGGCCACGCCCTTGCAATAGCTGACCTCTCTCTCCCTGAGCCAGGCAGGGGATGTCATGTAGGGCAGTTCCATCTGCATAATAGATATCTGCATGTGCAGAGTGTTCAGTTTCCTTTCATGAGCTGTTGTCTGACCATCTGCTTCCTGTCCTCTCCCTCACATTTCAGCAGGAAGGAGCGCCCCACCTCTCTGAATGTCTTCCCCCTGACCGACGGCATGGTACGTGCACAGCTGGGGGGCAAGCTCGTGCCTTCGGGGGACCACTGGCACCTGAGTGACCTCGGCCAGCTGCAATTCAGCTCCACCTACCAGGTTTTGTAGTCGTGCTGTGGAGTGAGGGTCTTCTCCCTGTTGCCCCATGTCCATTCAGGAAGCCCAGTCTTTGCATACAACCCTTTGCAGCTTTTCCTGGGTCAGTGGGACCCCTGCCTGAGCTGTGACAACAGTGGAGAAACTGGACCAGCTCAGGAAGGCATGGTCGTGCACTGGCACCTACTAGTCCAGGCTGAACCCCTCAGCAGTTAGGGTGTGCCCATTGAGTACTGAGCTTAGCACCAGTCCCCCAAATAACCCCCAAAGTACTAGCCTCACAGCCAGACTGTATGCTAACCCAGAGTGTTTTGTGCTTCTGCTATCTGAGGTTTGCACAGCAACCAGGGGAGTCAGGGGCAGGAGGCAGCTTCTCTTCTCTGGGCTCTCCTCACTCGCCTGTATATGCTAATGGCTTCTGGATCTGTGAATTTGAGAAAATGACATCCTGGGTGTGCACAGCTAACCTGGAATGGGGGGCCCCAGGAAAGCCAAGGGCAGGAACTTTCCATTGCCCATCACTTGTTCAGAGCCTCTGGTCACTTGCCGCCAGTTTTGGTCTGTGAGCTCAGCCTGTCTGGCGGAGGCAGACTGTGGCAGGACAGGACACTGACCCCCTTGCCAGGTAAGGATGCCACCCTCAGGCGGAGGAGGTGACCCCAGGGCTGGTGGGTTTCCTGTAGAGGCCATCGGACGACACCTGCAGGAGGCCAAGGCTTTGGCATCTGGGCGGGGTCGGGCTGGGGACATGGGGCACAGATGTCCCCGAAGTTTTCTTTCTGCTACAGCTCCTTGCTGACTGTCCTCCACCTTTTAGTGTCTGGTTTACTGCAAGCTGTGACTCTAGTGGCTTTGGCTTTTGTTCCAGGGAGTGAGCATGTCTGTGTCATTTGACCCAGGCACTCACCTGCCAGTTACAGGCTATCCTGCCAGTGGGTGGGGGCTGGGCAGAAGGGCATAGGACTGTGGGATCCCAGCTAACGCCACCATTCAGGCCAGGTGTGTCCGTTTAAGCTGACTGCTCACACTCACTCACTCTCATTCAAACGAAAACTGGGCTTCTAGCCAGTGCTTCCCTGGAAGCTCTTGAAGAAGCCACATGAGCCTCAGAAAGCCTTAGGGGCTACTCTTGCTCACCCTGGCCTCCTGGACAGCCGTTTCTCCTGCCTGTGTCCAAGCCAGCTTTCTTCTCATGCCGTCTTTTTTCTCTCTTACTATGTTGTCTAACGTAGTCTTTCTCTTAATAAATTACAGTGTTTTGTGTTTTAGTTCTTTGGTGTATTTTATTTATTTTTATTTTTTTAAACAATTATTTAAGTTCTTTTAACTTTGTGCTCTAGGTTTTAAGGTTTTTCTAATTTCTTAATTTTTTTGTTGTTTTTGTTTTGTTTTGTTTTTGTTTTTATGTACTGTATTTTCAGTGTTTTAACCAAACAGTTGTGACTACTCATGGTGAGGGAAGACCGCTAAGAGTTTGGGTTCTTTGCATTTGGAGGTCACTGGTCCACGTTGATGTTTAGGAGGTTGAGAGGTTTGCCTTTAGGTAAGTGGTGGCCCCGGGGAGTGGCCGTGGGTAAGTGGTGGCCTGTAAAGAGCTCGGGGGCGTCCTGGTTATGTCGCAGAATTTCCTGCAGTGACTTCCAGGGGCAAAGACACCCACAGGAAATCCACAGACCCAAGTCTGAGGGTCACAGGCTGGGAACCATGGCTGATGAGGAACAGCGGTCTAGGAGGCGTGCTTCCGTGAGACGGGCCCCTGCGCCTAACCTGCCCTGGTCTTTCTAGAATTCCCGCGCATACGGGCTCCTGGACTCATCCCTTCTCACATGCTAGCACGGGACTGGTGACAGCAGAGCGTCCCTCCCCAGAGGACGCCCAAGTGCCTCTGGTATTTAGAGTGACAGAGCACTTGGGGAGCCATCGCTAAGGTTTCCAGTGTGCGTTGGTGCTACGAAAGAAAAGGATTTCTCCTTCTCAGTTTGGCCCTAAGCTGTAGAACCCAAACCCAAACTGAAATGTTGAGACAGAGGCTTCTAGGGAGGGAAGGACAAGCTCTCAAGCAAGACTTCTCACCTCTGCACGTCGGCAGTCCAGGGCTATGTGCCATCCTGCGCTCTGTGGGATGTTGAGCAGCGCCCCGACTCATCCACTCCATGCCAGGAACACTTACCCTCCCAGATGTGACACCCACAGGTGTCTCCAGACATCACAGGTGTCACCTGGGGACATGGCCTCCCAGGTCAAGAACCCCTGCGTAGAGGAGGATTTGGAATTGTGGGATGCCTGGTAGAGAATGCTCAAGAGCCTGTGAGATGGAGCCAGAAATCACTCCTCCGGAGAGAGAGGCAGTGTCCTACCCTGGGCCTTGCCGCTAACAGCTGGTCGGGAAAAGATAGATCTCAGAAGTCTCCCAGCCAGTTCTGGCTCCTGATCACCAGAGGTCAGCCGTTCCAGTTATAGGCATGCATAGGTTGGTCCCCGCATTCATCCTGCTTTATGGAGGGGGCGGAGTACCCCCTCGTCAGCCCCTCTCCTGTTAGAAAGTTTCCCTTGGTGTGTGTCCTTTGGGGAAACCGTGTGACGTGGCACCGTAGGGGACTGGGATGTGCATCGTGAGCCACCTCTCAGTGGCCCCCCCACCCCAGGAGCTTCAGTCCCTCCTGAGACCATGCCTCTTCTCAGCACCATGAAAGGGGGGACAGGGGCTGAGGGGAACTGCTGCCCACAGGCTTTGGAGAGGCTCTAGGGCACCTGCTCAGGGGTGACTCGGTTATCAATATTAATTAATAGAGTGGGAGCGATTTTTATTGCAATTGTCCAGTAGTTCCATTAGGATAAGACTGCAGGAGAAGAATGTATTTGTTCCACGTCCTGTACTTAGCCAAGTAGCATGTGTTCTCTTCATGAAATTCTTAAGTTTAACTACTGATGGCAGTTTTTAATACTCTGGTCTTTTTTCACTCCTAGAATATTTCGAGGATGTCCCATTCTGTGGAAGTGGAATTTCAGTTTGTTTGTGTTTACGCAGACATTTAGAGTAGACTTTGGTCCAGCCAAGCTGTGGAGGTTAAGCATTATGTGTCCCCTGGTGTCTCTGTTTGGGAGGCCACAATGGGCAGAATCAGAGAGGTGCCCTCCCCTCCACAGCTCCTGAGTGGCCAGGGTGGGAAGCAGGACATGGCAGGGAGTAGGGTAGCCAGCAGAGTGATAACTGAATCAGAAGGCCTCCTCTCTGGCCCCATTATTACAGCACTCTGCCCACCCTGGATTGCAACTTGTTTCTGACCCCCTTGCTGGCTGCAAAGGGTTGCCTGCCATACCCGTGTAGCTCCATGTCCATCACACACAGACTCATCAGAGAGCGTGCACGCTGAAAGCCCAATCTGAACCATTTGGGTAAGGTGGCAGCTGCCTCCGGAAAACCAGAGACAGTAGCTAGATGAGCCAAGTGACTAAGCCATGAGGAATCAGCCCAGCGGGAGAGCAGGGCTCTGCCTGTCTCTTCCAGTGCGGATGCTCTTGTATTATGGTCAAGTGGCAAAGAAACCGAGCGATGCGGCCTCATCCAAAGCCCCGGGGGACAGTGACCCCACAACGAGCTTCCCCTCTTCCTGTGTTTGGCCCTAGTGTCCGCACGATGAGATGTCCGAGTCAGGCCAGTCCTCAGCGGCTGCCACACCCAGCACCACGGGCACCAAGTCCAACACGCCCACATCCTCCGTGCCCTCGGCCGCAGTCACACCCCTCAACGAGAGCCTGCAGCCCCTGGGGGACTACGGCACTGGCACCAAGAACAGCAAGCGGGCCCGGGAAAAGCGCAACAGCCGCAACATGGAGGTTCAGGTCACACAGGAGATGCGAAACGTCAGCATAGGTACTGCAACCATCAGGCGCTCCCTGGGCTGGGCAGGGGCAGGCAGCCACCCATCCACTTGCCACCTGCTCCTTTGCCCTCTCTTCCCTCTTGTCCAAGGAGATTTCTCTTCCTCCTACAGATTGTAGTTTTGGTAGATGTATCAGTCCTCTCGGACTGCCATAACAAGCACCACAAACTGGGCGCTCTACACCACAGACATGTGTTTCTCCCAGTTCTGGAGGCCAGAAGTTGGAGATCAGGGTGTCGGCAGGGCTGGTTTCTCCTGAGGCCTCTCCTTGGTTTGTAGATGCCTCCTCCTCCCTGTGTCCACACATAGTCGTCCCTCTGTGTGTCTGTCCTAGTCCCCTCTTTTCATAAGAACAGAGTCGGATGGGATCAGGGCCCACGCTAATGGCCCCATTTTACCTTGATCAACTTTTTAAAGCCCCTCTCTCCAAATATAGCCACATTCTGAGGTCTCAGGGGCTAGGGCTTCAGCACGGGAATTTGGGGGTTACAACTCAGCTTCTAAAAGTAGACCACCATCATCCAGCAGACACAGTCCAGAGAAAAGGGAGGAGAAAAATTAGGACACTTGTCCTGTTTGGATAAGATCACAAGAAGGAGGCAGTTTTGGGGTACAGTCCCTCACCTGGCCACCAGCCTGGGAAAAACCCTTTCTTGATAGTCTCTGCCTGGCAATAGTCTGCCAGGGTCTCTAGACATCAGGTGAGAGGTCAACCATGAGTAATGCAGGGACCTGCTGGGCACCCTCCTGACCCTAGTCCTACTCTGTCCCCCAGGCATGGGCAGCAGTGACGAGTGGTCTGATGTTCAAGACATTATTGACTCCACCCCAGAGCTGGACATGGGTCGGGAGCCCCGCCTAGACCGCACTGGCAACAGGTACTCACTGGGCCCAAGTCCCAGGGCCCAGGTCTTGGTCAGCTCAGCATTCACCTCGGGAGTCCATGCCTTTGCTAAGGGCACCCCAGCAGCCTCTCTCAGTGGGAGAATACCTGGGGCACTGACCCGTTGTCTCCCACCACACCTGCCCCTGCACAAGTATTGTTGGCATTGAGGACCTATGTAGGGTGTTAAGAGAGTCTCCATACTTGGCCCATAGATGTTGCCCACTCACTCCGCCATTCCCTGCCACATGTCCTCACAGCCCAACCCAGGGGATCGTCAACAAGGCTTTTGGCATCAACACTGACTCCCTGTACCACGAGCTGTCGACTGCGGGGTCCGAGGTCATCGGGGACGTGGATGAAGGGGCCGACCTGCTAGGTAAACATGAGCTGTCTTGTGACCCTAGGGCCCTGGGGCTACTGTTGGTTTTGTTTGTAATAAAAGCAAAGTCTCTCTTGAGCTGTGAACTAGGAACTTCTTTTTATAGTTTTACTGACATAATTCGCACACCATAGCACTGAGACTTACTTGTGCCACTGCCACTATCTAGTTTTAGAACAGGCCGTCACCCAGAAAGAAACCCATGCCAATTAGCAGTCAGGCTGAAACCCTGTCCCACCTCCCGCCCCCTCCCCCAAGGCAGTTCACTTTCTAGGAATGTATTGGGTGGTGGCTCTTGCCAGCTCCTCCACTCTGAAAGGAAAATGCCCAAACTGGCTCAGCGCTCCTCCATGCCCTCAGCACCTCTGTTCTCCACCAGAGCTCCCTGTGCCTGCGTCTGATGTGGGTGCAGAGCTGGGTGCTCAATACAGACTTGCTCTTGGTGCTCCCTTCTGTCTCGGGACAGTCATCAGGCATTAGAGCGCCTGCTTTTGCCAGGCAGCTGTGGTAGCCAAGGGCTGCTCATACGGCTTCCCGGTCAGCCTGGGCCCTTGGGTGCAGCAGGCAGGGAAGTCAGAAGTGTCACCTCAGGAGTCTCCCAGTGGGGTTCAAAACGGCCCCTGACAATGTGTCCATGTGTCTACCCCACCCCAACCCTTGAAGACCCCTTACCCCAACCATCTGTCCAGAGTCTGAGTCTTGAAAAGCAGCCTTGTCCCTAAGTCCATGCTGTGGGAAGAGCTCTAGGACCTCAGGGACTGCAACTCAGTGCTTCCTCCCCACCTAACACCCTGGCAAGGTGGGCTTCAGGGACAGAATATGTCTGTTTCAGGGGAACAGTGGTTATCTTGGTCCCCTCCCCACACCCAGTTCCACTGAAATGGCTCACAGGGAAAGGGCTTCTCTGTTCTCGTCACTTGTGAGGGAGCAGCATCTGCTACTGCGACCATCAGGCACTCCCTCAACTGTGCATGTGGCAAGGGTGGAAACTATTTTACTTCCAGGATCTTTGAGGGCTGCCTTCTGACGTTATGATCTGTATTTTGTTATCTGCCGGGGGAGACAGAGTTATGTCATGTCGAGTTTTGGGGGTTTTTTTTGTTATTTTTTAAAGATTTTATTTATTTATTTTTACGGACAGGGGAAGGGAGGGAGAAAGACAGGGAGGGAAACATCAATATGTGGTTCCCTTTCACACGCCCCCAACTGGGGACCCGGCCTGCAACCCAGGCACGTGCCTTGACTAGCAATCAAACCGGCAACCCTTTGGCTCCCAGGCCAGCACCCAATCCACTGAGCCACACAAGCCAAGGCTCACACTGGAGTTTTTATTGCTAGTCTCTCTGTAGCTGTCACTTCACTGATTAACAGTGAGATTCCAAAATGTGTCTGGGCTCCCATGCTCAGCATTTCTGTGCGGTCAGCGCTGTCCCCAGTGACTTGGCCAGCCTTCCAGCTGCAGCCATTGCCTGGCTTGGGCCCGCATGGAGGGTCCAGTTGGTATTTTCAATCTAGCAGTCGTCGCTTTCTTTGCTTTGGGATAGGCTCTTGGTTGTTTTCCTGTTACTGTCTTGAGGTGAGGGGCACCTCCTGTGAGCGTAATTTTCTGGGTGCCAGCACCAGCTCCGCCTTGTGCCTGAAATGGAAGTTTTTTCAGCCAATGTTTAAATTGTGGTGAAATACACATAAAATTTACCATCTTGGGCATTTTTGAGTATACAGTTCAGTATTGTAAACTCTATTCATACTCAGTGTGAAAGACAGAAGTCTTTTCATCTAAGATCAGGAACAATATGCCCACTTTTGGCAGTATGTATTTTAATGGAATCTTTCTCATAAGTATTAGAAAAAAATTATATTTAAAAATGTACTATGAATATTCAGAAAAATTAATTAGGTGCAATCACTTTTAATATTCTGGCATTCATCTACTCTCCTTTACATAATTCAGATAATGCTGTACATATTCTGTTTTAGGCATCTTTTAATTTTGGAAAAATGGTACATGCATATTATAATATTCAAATAGTATCAGAAATTGCCAAGAAGAGAGTAAAAACTAGAGGAGTCCTCCATGCCGTGTGTTTCCATGTCTTGGTGATACCCTTCCAGGCATCATAGATCACCTGGGACGTGGACTGTCAACTCATGTCTGTCCTTTGCTTTGTGGATGACATTACCATTTTCCTAGACCCCTAATATTCTACACATTTTAACTTTATTTCCTTTGTGAGACTGTAAGCTACTTAATCAGTTCTCTGTTGGTTCTGAGTTTTTGCAGATTGAATACTGCTATTATGGATACCTGTGGGTATACATCTTTGCCCACATCTCTGACATCAGATTTCTAGGCATGCAAACCCCAAGGTGAAGAGTGTGGACTCTTGAGGATGGGCTACATGTTGCCTTCCTAGAGGCTGCTTCCCCTGGGTTTGCACTCACACCAGCGGGGATGGGGCCTGGCTGCTACTTCAGGCAGGTACACCCACCATGCGAAGGCCACATGTGAGCAGAATTAGAAGGCACAGTGGTCAAGGCTGTTGCACAGTCGCACACCTGAGTCCCTGGGCTAACACCTTTCTGCTCTGGCCAGCCCTGGAGGCTGTGCCGCTGCAGCCTGGCGAGCGTGCCTTTGGGGGGCACCTCCCCAGCAAGAGGTGTAGTGTATGCTGAGAACTGACACAGCACGTCATGGTGTGCTCTTGAGTTGTTCGGAGTTTGATAAATACATGAAAGCTTCCCTAGGAAAGTGCACAGGCAGGTGACATTTGCTTTTCTGTGTCTGGGTCTGTGGGCCCAGCGAGGCCCTCCTGCTGCTGGAGGAGGTCTGAGGCTATCGCGGGCCTGCCAGGGGTGGGAAGTGAAAGGCAGGGAGCAGGAGCCCACTGCGCCTGTGCCTATCTCCAGAGTAACGCCAGCGTTTTATGTTCGTGGCCACTGTTAATCCATCATACTCCTCGTGTCCCCATTTTATAGATGAAGAAACTGAGGTTAGGGAGGGTGATGTAAAGTGGCAGGGCCAAGAATCAAACCCAGGTCTGATCCAGAGCAGTAGCCTGGACTCTGACCACCCGCTATGACTTTTTTTTTTAAGTTTTATTGAGGCGGAGTTTCACACCATACAGTTCAACCACTTAAAGTGTATTTTATGGCTGTGAGCATATTCAGAGATGCACACTCATTAGCACGTAACTTTGGGCCATTTTTCCTCCCAAAGGGAAACCTGTACCTGTTAGCAGTCATCCCTGCCCTCCCCCGCCTGCGACACTCACTCTTCTACTTCCTGCCTCTGCACTTGCCTTTTCTGGATGTTTCACATCAGTGTGCCTTTCCTGTCTGGCTGGGTTCATTTAGCAAAATGCCTTTGAGGATCATCCAGGCTACAACAGATATCAGAACTTCATTCCTTTTTTTGGCTGAGTAATATTCAGTTGTCTGGATGTCTCACATTTCCATATCCATTCATCCACTGATGGGCATTTGGGTCATTTCCCCTTTTGCCTGTTGTCACTAGTACTCCTGCCACCCTTTTGGCCTTTCATGTGATTCTCTGTAGGATTTTGCCAGAGCTAGCCAGCCTCCTCACTACACAGTGACTCTGGGTAGCCTGCCTGTCCGTCTGCCTGTGGCCCCAGAGCTTTCCTCACTGGTGGGCCTCTTCTGGTGACCATTTCCCCCCTCCCACCTCGGAGCCCTAGGGGCTGTTGGGTGCTCTAGCATGTCACCACCTCCTGTGGTCATCATTGACCCGATTTAGGCAGCATCACTCCAAATGTCACTTTCATACAAAATCTCCATAAATAGTGAAGGGAGGAAAAAAACAGAGAACTAGAAACTGCACATTAGTGAATTTTACCTGGAGACCACCTTGACTGAATTGGTAATTAAAGATGGGGATCACTAATTCTTAGTCAGATGTAGTAGGTTCCTGGAAGGGTAACAATGTCTGATCAGTCTCCTGGGGTCAGGTCACTAGCACAGGGAGTTTGGCATGATCTTTTCATGAGAAGGCCTAACCAGCGCATTCAGTGAGTCTTTGTTCTAAGGAACTAGAAACCAAAACCCTTTTCTAATAGGGTGACAGTATGAGTTGCTGTGCACTCAGCATTTCCATTGTGATGCTTTTTTATTTTATTTTTTTCAGGATGGTGGTCATCTTGGGTACCACTTAGTTCTTATTGGAATGAGCCCCTTCTCTTGGATAGACTTTTTGGTGCCTTTCCAGAGCCTTGAGCACAATGAACATGTGGAAATCAGGCAGCCTTGAGCAGTTGAGGGGGATCAAGTGTTGTCATGATCTATTGATGAAGCTCTGACACAGGGCGGGGGACGAGCTGGGGTCTGCTCTTGTCCCCTCACCCAAGGGACCCCATCACCAGAGTGTGGCTCAGCCACAGTGTCAGTGACAGGAATTTTGGTCCCCCATTACCATATTTCTGAAGGTACCTGTTACAGGAGTAAGCACCTGACTAGGTTCTTTGTGTGGCTGCCCATTGGGGAAGAGACTGGGACAGTGGGTGGTTCTGTCAGTCTTGGTTTTGTGACAGTTTTCACAGTAGAAAGATCTTGTTGTTTCAGAAACACATTAATGTTCTATCTAGGCAATAAGATAGATGGTTCTTAAGGCAGTTGGCATGGTTAATGACAGCATCCCAAGCTCTAAATGTTTGGATTGGCTAGTTCATGCCTCTCTCACCAGGACTGTGGATCCCTTTAGCAAAGAAGGAAGAAAAAGGACCCTAGATAGGCATATATTACTATATTTCATTGAACCCATCACACCACATTATGTGATATGCCATTATTTTAAAATCTCCAAGAAAGAAACCCTGGCTGGTGTGGCTCAGTGGACTGAGCGTCGGCCTGCGAACCAAGTGTCACTGGTTCGATTCCCAGTCAGGGCACATAACTAGGTGGTTGCATGTCAGGTCCCCAGTTGGGCGCACGAGTGAGAGGCAACCACACAGTGATGTTTCTCTCCCTCTCTCTTTTCCCCTCTCTCTAAAAATAAATAAGTAAACAAACAAATTAAAAAAATATATATCCAAGAAAGAAAAAAAGGCTGCAAATTAAACTATATGTCATTGATTATAAAACCCATTTACAATTTCAGAAATGTTAAGGTATGAAAATAGGCATCATAGAATTGACATAACTGGGGAGTAGGGAATTGATACTTACTGACCATTTAGCAGGGAATTTCACAACGAGCCTACACTGAGATTATGTCTCCATTTCACAAATGAAGAAACAAACTCAGAGAAGCTAAATAATTTGCCTGCATCACTTAGTTAGATCTGAAGTTCTACACAGGTTGATCTGATTTGTTCTACTCTGCTGCTCTAGAGACCAGCAGCAGCTCCCAACTGCTTAGTAACAAGACCTGAAAAATGCTTATAAATAACCCTGAGAAACAGAAAACCTTTGTAAAAAAAGTTAAAATATATAATTGCAGAAAACAAAAGAGGCCTCATGTAAAGAGAGAACTATGACATTTCCTTGGCTCTAAAGACTGAGCTTGGTACGGATCAGCCCATTGTTCATCTATGATTTCATTGAGTACCAATAAAAAGGTCCACACAGCCGGGTTTTTCTTCTGCAACTTTATGAATGAATTCTGAAGGTCATCAAGGAGAGTAAATATGTGAGAGTAGCCCAGAAATTTTTGAGAAAGGACCAGGTTGCAGGATGGCCATTTCGGATATCAAAGCATTTTGTAAAGATACAATGATGGAAACTGGCAGCTCCGGGACAGCAATAACCCAGTGAAAGAGCTGAGGACAAACCTGGGGCCATGTTGGAAATCGTATATGACAAACGCAGCATTTTAAGTCATTGGAAAGTAGGTGAACTATAGATACTGGATTAGTTGATTAGCTACTTAGAGAAAAGTAAAGTCGGATCCCAACCTCACATGATACACAAAAGTAATATCTAGATAGATTAAAGATTTAGCCCTGGCTGGTGTGGTTCAGTGGATTAAGCGCCAGCCTGCGAACCAAAGGGTCACGGGTTCAATTCCCAGTCAGGGCACAGGCCTGGGTTGTGGGCCAGGTCCCCAGTTGGCGGCATGCGAGAGGCAACCACACGTTGATGTTTCTCTCCCTCTCTTTCTCCCACCCTTCCCCTCTCTCTGAAAAATAAATAACATCTTTTTTAAAAAGATCTAAACATAAAAATACAAGGATAATAGAACTGGAGGAGAGTATTGGAAAGTATTTTCATAATCTGGGTCTCTGGAGAGCCATAGCCACAGTGGAAAATATTGACAGGT
The DNA here is from genome assembly GCF_987537825.1 of Furipterus horrens. Classification (NCBI taxonomy): domain Eukaryota; kingdom Metazoa; phylum Chordata; class Mammalia; order Chiroptera; family Furipteridae; genus Furipterus; species Furipterus horrens. Next base: position 118,163,084 of record NW_028327175.1, on the reverse strand, counting down.
GTGACCCCGTGAAAACTGAGTTCATGATCTCCATCATTAAAAGAAGTCAAGTACAGTTAAAAAATGGGAAGAGAATAAAATAGATATTCACAGAAGATACTAATGATCATGAAAAGACACTCAATTTCAGGAATAATATAGAAATGAAAAGAGACTGTAGAGATAACTATTTTTTCTCCAAAGATTGACAAAAACGAAGCAGGCTCTATTTTGCCCCCCTGGTGGAGCGGCACTAGCTGTATGGGTTAGTAGCTGCACACCTCGAGTGAGCAGGGCCATGAGTTCTCAAAGAACACCACCTTGCCCACACATAAGGCTTCACACTGTAGTATCCTGGGTGGTCATGCAAAACCGTAAATGCCCTAAGTGTTAATGGAATGAGTGCTGTAGTAAATGCTGGGACATTCCTGCCAAGGAATACAACAAAGTGTTCTAGGTGATCATGGGTCTGACATGCAGAGTTCTGCAGTACAGTGTTAGGTGAAATGAAGTAAGTTGCTCGAGAAGATGGATAGTGTGGTTGTGATTTTGTTTTTGTTTTTTTAAACTGATGTTTATCTAGAAAGAGGTCTGAGAGGAAGACGATCAAATGTTAACAGTGGTTGCCCTGGGTAGGAGAGATGAGAGAGAAATTTTGAATTGGTGCACTTCTTTATTTGAATTCCTCCAACAATTTCTGTTTTGCCATTTAAGTTAAGTGACTTTTTACACCATTTCCTTTACTGGAACCCAGTGGAACAGCATTGTCTCTTCAAACCTTCAGCTTTATAGCAGAGAGCGGTTTGGACCCATGGAAGATGGCGTGTGCCAGTACGTCCTGTCGCATCTCCGCTCTCTGACTCAGTGTTTTCCTTCACACAGTGGGGCGCTGTCTTCTGGTCACCCCTTACCTGAGGTTGCACCCATCTTGCAAGACCTAGGCTGGCTAGGGGGCCCTGTAAGGCCAGGTGCCTGGCTGCTGCTCACTCACTCAGAGAGTTCCCTCACCCTGTGGGGCATCTTTGGTTGGACACCCTTGGCACCCCACCACACCCCACCCACTAGCAACCACACACATATGTACATAACCAACTGCACTCATGCATACATGCACAGCTGCTCTGGCACACGCACACAACCATGTACATGCATCTGCACACAAACACACTCATCTTTACAGGCCTTAACCGGTCAGGTCTGCAGAGGGGTGAGCAGACTTTAGATTTCCATGCCTGTCCCCCCAGTGTTTTGGGTACTCTGGGCCCCTTAGAGACTGAGGGATGTTCTGTCCTGGCCTCCCTTTTCCTTCAGGGTTTCTGCCTCCAATGGGATTTGCCACTACAGGCCTGGTGACATCTGCTCATATTCTTTCATGCTCTCCAACATGGAAATGGCTGATCATTGTTGCCTTTTCTTGAATAAGAATTTATTTTGTTTGTTCCAGTCACCAATTGATCTTTGTCACTTCCTTTCCCCATTTCTCTGTGCTTCGCTGGACATGGCCCCAGGGGAGTTCTCAGGTGTGTATCTCTCCCGTCTGTTTGTAGCCCCTCTGCTCCACAGTGGAGTCCAGTTGGAATGGGGTGGTGCCCCAGGGACTCTCCCCGCTGCTGTCACACTCCGGTCACCGCTGGCTGGGTAGCCTGTCCCTGATTGCGTTCCAGGCCATTAAGGCACACGTGCTTTTGCTCACCAGTCTGCTGCTGCTTGGAAGCCTATTTTGGTTTGCTCCACTAGCCCACTGACAGTGACCTTGACATCTGAGGGAGAAGCTGTGCCCTGACCCTGTCTTCTCAAATGCTGAGAATCCCCCACAGTCATTTCTTAAGGTTTTACAAAGCTGTCAGAAGCATAGGACAGTTACCTAGACAGGCCTGCAGGCCCAGTCTTCAGTGTCTGCCCTCTGTCAGGTGTACCCCAGAAGTCAGGGATACCATGAGGCCCCTGCCAAGCTCAGCTCAGGGGTCTTCTCCCCATGTGGCAGGTGCACTGAGATCTTGCTTTCTTGCTTTGCAGCAGGAGGCTTTGAGGCCCCCTCCTATCCAAAGGCAGCCTCTGCAGTATGGAAAGGCATGAGGGTCCCAGGCACAGCTCTCCCTCCCTGTAGATTTCTTCCGTCAAGTGACTTTTCACCCCACCCTTCACCACCCAGGCTGTGGTGTAAGGTATCAGTGCATTGCCTTGACCTTCTGCCTCACTGGCAAGTGCTGTTGGCCTGGTAGTCTGTGCAACCTAAGGATGAACTTCCCAGAAGGGGTAGCTGGCTCCCTCCCATCCTGCTCTACCTCCAACACAGCAAGAAGTAACCCTAAAATACTTCCACCTGCTGTCCACATAGGCTTAATGCGCTTGTTTTCTCTCCCTTCCTCTCTCCTGCTCCTTCCTCCCGCCCTGGTCGCCCATCTCCTGTGGGACTGGGACGGCTCCCATAGTGCGCGATGATTTTTTTGGTAAGGCCAAGGCCCCATTTCAGTATGTGCTTCTCCCGTTTGGGGCTTCCTTTGTGTACCTAACACCTTCTCATGCTTCATGAGCCATCTGTTTGTTCTGCATGGTGGGGCAGAGGTGGGGTCAGCAGGGACTTCCGGGATGGGGATGGGGTGCAGGCCTCCACCCTGCCACCCCAACAGCCTCCCTCAGAGCGGACCCTGGTGAGCTGAAGAGGAACAGCCCCAGCCTCTCTGCGCCCCATAAACTCAGGGCAGGCTGGCCCTTGATGTGCTGCTGAGCTCTCTGGGGTGAGCCTGCCTGGCACCTGGTGTGTCCCATCCAAGGGGTGGCAGGCCCCGTGTGAGGCAAGGGTGTGAGAGTGGAGACAGACAGAACCTTAAGCTGAGGACAATGTACACTTGTGTATCTTGTCTCACAGTTGCGTTAGACCATGGAGGGAAGTGAAAATAGGAGGAACAGACTTTGTCCCAAAGGATTATATTCAGGACTTTGGGGGGATTTTGTGATATGCCTGCAGAGAGCTCAGTCTGTGGGGTCCACTATGGGGCCTGGTCACAGATGAGCTGGGTCAGCCCCTCTGGGCACTGTCCTCCTCACTCCCACTCCCTCTTCCATCTCCTGCTGACCCCACCACCTTGGGCCAGGCCCTGCCAGTCCTGCTCCTAGCCCCAGCAGGGGGCTGCGCTTGCCATGGGGCCATCCGATCTCTCCTGCTGTGTGTCCTTAGCATCTCGTGCTGTCTTCTCTGTTCCTGTCACCAAGCTCTAACCTTCATTCCCTGGGGGCAGCTCTGTGGGGTAAAAGGGGTGATGCTGAGGTGGGGGCACAGAGATTGAGGTAGATGCACAGAGACAGTTCAGAGTCTGCTCAGGATGGTGTTATCTGAGCCCCGAGACTTCATGTTGGTAGAAAGATGTCAGAACCCAACCCCAAGGTCCAGAATGTAAGCCCAGGGCTGCTGCATCCCTCAAGGCAGAGGGGACTTGCTCAGTGCCTTCCAGAGGCCATTCTGGGCTCCTCTGGGGCTTGTACGCAGCAGGTTCATCCCTGACTGCATTGCTGGGGGGAGAGCCCACCTGGGCAGCAGAGGTCTTTCCCATGGTCTCCTAAGCCTCCCTTTGCAGATCAGGCCTCTGTCCTGATTCCTTCTCATCAGCCCTCCCTGGAGAAGGCTGCCCGCTGGGGGATGTTTGTTACTCTGAAGTAGGTATGTTAGCAACAGCGGCTGGTTTTCCCAAGCACAATACCTCTGCACCTTGTGTTTCAGGAATGGGCAAGGAAGTGGGGAATCTGCTGCTGGAGAACTCACAGCTTCTAGAAACCAAGTAAGAATGCCCTTCTCCAGCGCCTTGCTTGCTGAGATAGCCCCCCAGTAGGGCCTCCCTGTGACAACTGTGTCAGCCCAGCCCAGAGAGCAGCCCCAAAGGAGGACCTGGAGGCAGATGGCTGAGCTCGCCCCTCCTTGGGAGAGTGGTTACTGCCTTTAATGGGGGCATGTGGTAACCACCTTTAGCCTCATTCTGGACCAGGATGTGCCTTCTCAGACACACAAGTGCAGGCGGACCCCTGTGCAACTCCCATCACATAATGTACCTGCTGGTTCACACACGGCTCCGGTCTTTCTGCCTTTTCAAAGAAATGCTCTGAACGTGGTGAAGAATGACCTCATCGCCAAAGTGGACCAGCTGTCAGGGGAGCAGGAGGTGCTGAAGGGGGACTTAGAAGCCGCCAGGCAAGCCAAACTGAGGCTAGAGACTCGCATCAAGGACCTGGAGGAGGAGCTGAGGAGGTGGGCAGGGCTGGGGATGGGGCTCCCAGGAGGGACAAGAGCTGAAAGTATGGAGGGCGGAGATCCCCTTCTGGCCTCTTCTGTCCCCTGTCATCTCTTCTGCCAGCTACACCCCAGAGGCCATTCCTTCCCACAGTGGCTCACTGTATGCTCACTCACCTCAGCCTCCCACTCCTTTTTCAGTTGCATCTCCTGTTTGACTCCACCTACTCAGCTACGAGTTGTCCATCAGCTGCCCGTTTCTTGTCCTTCCTTGTTGGAATCCCACAAAAGGGATGGTGGTCCTGTCTTTGGTGCCCTTTCCTTAGTGGCCGAGCTGGGCTTTCCTGCTGCTCTCACACCATTACGTTCATTCAGGAGGAGGAAAGGGAGGGTTGAGAGCTGGCTGCTGTCTCTACCCTGTGCTCCCCAGCCCATGATCAGCCAAGGTTCAGCCATGAAGCCCACTTGGGAAGCTCTGGGATCTCCTCCCCAGCAGTCTGCACTTCTCTGTAGCCTTTTTCTTTCAGCCTGATTCTTACCCCATTCTCCCAGACTGGTGATGGGAAAGGGGAGGTATGAGAGAAGGGCCCCAGGCAGGTGGCATCTGTGCCGGGTTTGTGGGCATGGGAGCCAGATCTGCTCTGGGCTTACCTGAAGCCAGCACTGCCTGTGCCTGGAAGTATAGCTGGCTTTGCCTTCCTGTCAGCGCTTGACTGCTCAGGGGACATTCTGTTCCTTGGCTGGAGCAGCCAGGACAGATGTCTGGGCTTCAGAGCACTGGCAGAAATATTTAGGGCCTAGAACCCGAGGGGAGAGTCCTGAGCCTGGCTCAGAGGTGGGACAGTCTGGGCTGGTGCCCAGTGGGTCTTTAGTGGCTTCCTTCTCATCCTGCAGAGTGAAGTCCGAGGCCATTATTGCTCGCCGTGAACCCAAAGAAGAGGGGGAGGATGTAAGCAGCTATCTCTGTACAGAATTGGTATATTCCACTATTAACATGTGGGGCATGGGGGGATGGCAGTGGGTGGGCTACCAGGGATGCACTCATTCTTCTGGGCCTCTGGGCCCCTCACGCCATCTGTATGACAACCACACCTAGCAACATCCTCCCCCACCTCGGGATGTCATGAAGCCAGACAAGCCCTGCTCAGCCCCAGGTCCTCGTGGATGCATTTTGCAGTCTCAAGCAGCGTTTCCCAACCTACACAGCACAGCCACTGCCCCATGCACTCCAACTTGTAGAGTAAGGCTGCAGAAATAGCATCAGTCACCACTGTCCCCAGTAGCTGAGGCACTGTGAGGCCTTCAGACTGCTCCTCTGTCCACACCTCCACCCTGAGGTACACAGAATGTTCTGAGGAAAGGCGGCCCCTCTGCCACCTGAAGGAGCGGTCATGGGTCTTCACCCCAGGTGAATTTTGGACCTAACCAATCATTAGTTGTTAATTTCCTAGTCATGTGACACTCACATCAGGATGCAGTTCACTTAGCAGGTACTCGGGAAACAGTAGCTATTCTTGTGCAGCCCTTCACTCCAAATGCTCTAGGAGAGAAGCAAAGCTGCAGGTGAATTATGCAGTTCCCCTGGGCCCCTCCCACATGGCGATGGAGATGCCTGTTCACATGGAGCCTGGGCTGCATGTGGTGGGGGCCACATAGGGAGACTGCATGCACTCACTCACCTGGCCACTCCACTCTGGGCCCCCTCAATCCTGCACCAGCTGCTGGTCACCTGGGACACAACTTCAGAGAGTAGACTTGGTCCTGCCACAGAACTCACCAACAGCAGACTACTCATAGATCCACCAAAACTTAACAGCATTCAGCCTGGATGTGGTGACACCAGGTTCTACTCGCGGGGCCTTCCCTAGAACCTCTCTTCCTGTGATTTCACCTTGGGCCAGCCCTACCTGTTAGGGTTGACTGGAGGCATTTGGGATTGCTATGATGTCCAGGGGTTTATAGGAAAAGTCACTGTTGTGCCCTTCAAGTGTATCCTGTGACCTTCTGAAAAGAAGGTGGCACTGTTGGTGGGTAGATTTCTGAGTCTACACCCTCCCTACCCATTTGCCTGAGTCTGTGGGAATCCATACTTGGGTTTGCCCACACCTGGAGGCGAGCCCAAGAAGAATCTAGGTGTGACCTGGCCTCGGGGTGCACTGGACTGACCTGCCAGCTGGTCCTTCACTGGTTGAATAGCAGTGCCTCTTCGCTGCAGGACAAGATCCCCATGGCACAGCGCCGTCGCTTCACGCGGGTGGAGATGGCCCGTGTGCTTATGGAGCGCAACCAATACAAGGAGCGGCTGATGGAGCTTCAGGAGGCTGTGCGGTGGACTGAGATGATCAGGTAGGTCCCCAAGACTGCCCTCAGGGTCTCAAAGATGTGCTCCTGTCTCCATATATGAAACATGGTTGCTGTAAGAGGTCCTGGCAATGGACTTGAGGCTGACCTCTACTCGACCCACCTCCTCCTTTTCTAGAGGATTGGAGGGTTCAGGGGGCTCCCAGGTGGGAACCTGCAGGGGTCCAGGAGAGCCGGGCCTCATCTGCAGCCCTGGCCTGGCAGGGAGATGCCCACTGGACTAGAGCTGGTGTGAGACATGTTTGGGCTAAAGTTCTGAGTGACCTGCCCAGGACACCCTCTACTCTGTTGCTCCATTCCCAGTGTGTCCAGTGTGAAGGTCTTCTGCAAGGGAGGCAAGAGGGAACCCTGGAAGAGTGGGGCCTAGTCAGATTGGGTGGGGCCAGGCCTGGCCTAGGTGGTTGGCTGAACAGTGGGGGGAGCAGAGTGAAGTGGGTGGGACATGGTTGGCAGGTTGTGGGGTGGTAGACTGGGCAGTGGCTTAGCTGGGCTCCTTTCCTGCCTCTCCATTGTAGAGCATCCCGAGAGCACCCATCTGTCCAGGAAAAGAAGAAGTCTACCATCTGGCAGTTGTGAGTTGGGGCGCTGGGCTGAGGAGGGTGCAGGGAAGCCTACTCCGGGCCCACCCCTCACCTCCCATGCCTCTGCTGGCAGCTTCAGCCGCCTCTTCAGCTCCTCGTCCAGCCCTCCTCCAGCCAAGCGGTCCTACCCCTCAGTGAACATCCATTACAAGTCGCCTACTACAGCTGGCTTCAGTCAGCGCCGAAGCCATGCCCTGTGCCAGATCTCAGCAGGCAGCCGGCCCCTGGAGTTCTTCCCAGATGAGTGAGTGTCCCACCCTCCCCTGCACCTCCCTCCTGGACAGCACAGGGCTACTGAAGCAGGAACTGCCTCACCTCCGTGCTCTGGGGCTGTGCTGGCGGATGGAATCCATGGTGGAAGGACACTGGCTGAGGCATCGGGTCATGACCTCTTCCTGAACACACTTTACACCCCTCCACCCCCTAATGGGAACATTGGCTGTCCCTTTGCACTGCCCCCCGCCAAGTCCCTGTTTTAGTCCCAGTGGGCTGCGCCCCTTTCTTGAGGATCTCACTGCAGCAAGCTGATCTTGGAACCCTGCAGGAAGTTTTCTTCTTGTTTGTAGTTTGGTTTTTTCTTTGTTTTGAAACCAAGAAATCCAGGGCTCCAGGGCAGAGATAGGGAATTCTGTGCCTTTTGTCAGAGCTGTGGAAGTTTCCCTGGAACGCCCAGGGGGGTGGGAGGCTGCACTGTAGGTCCCTGCCAGCAGGCCCTTAGTGACAGAGACAGCAAATTGGGAACATGGACGATGGCAGGTGCTGGGTATGGTCTCCAAGTTCAGTGCTGGGAGAGCCACCCTCCTGTTTGATGGCAGCCCAATGGGGTCAGTAAGAGCCCTATCTCGGTGGCTGGGAAAATAGAGGACAGACTAAGGAGGGAGAGCTCCCGGACATAGGATGCTCCCTGCAGAGCAGGCATCTGGGCCTGTGGGTTACAAAAGACTAAGAAGTACCCCATTGTTCCTCCCACTCAGCGACTGCACCTCCTCTGCCAGGCGGGAGCAGAAGCGTGAGCAGTACCGCCAGGTGCGCGAGCACGTGCGCAATGACGATGGGCGGCTGCAGGCCTGCGGTTGGAGCCTGCCGGCCAAGTACAAGCAGGTGCTGCGGGGCACAATACGCATGCGCAGGGCGGGGTGGTGGCACAGGGCGGATCCACAGCCTCAGCCCCGATTCTGGAGGGGTTGGTAGCCGAACCACTATCCAGGCACCTGAGCCACCTGAGGCCTCGCACCCACAGTGCCTCTCTGCCTATGGTTGCAGTTGAGTCCCAATGGGGGCCAGGAGGACACGCGGATGAAGAACGTGCCTGTCCCAGTGTACTGCCGTCCTCTGGTGGAGAAGGATCCGACCATGAAGGTGAGCCCTGGCCTGACGGGGAAGTGGGTGAGGCAGGAAGACATTCCCATCCAGAAGCTGAGTCCAGGCAGGTTTGGGAACCTGGGGAAGGCTCTGTCACACGTTTGCAGCAGCCTTAATGTCCCTGTTCTCTCAGCTGTGGTGTGCTGCGGGTGTCAACTTGAGTGGGTGGAAACCCAGCGAGGATCACACTGGGAATGGAGTCAAGCTCGAGCCAGGCTTTGACCCTTTGACCTGCAACCAGGAAGTGGAAGGAGAGGCCAAGAGCAACCACACATCTCCTGAGAAGAAGAAGGTCAGAGTGGCAGGAGGGACCAGAGCTGCCTCTGCGTGTACTGTCAGCCTGTGTCTGCTCTCGTTTGCATGCCTAGCCTGTGCTCAGCACCAAAATCGGGGTGGCAGTGATAGAAACAGGAATTAGGGACAGTGCACCAAAACTGGGCTGATCTGAAGTTCCCTTCCCCTCCCTAGGGCAGGCCCGGGGCTGAGCTGTCTCTGGTTCTAGCCCAGCACCCAGAAAGTAGGAGCTGTGGTGGGTGGGGAAGATCAGAGGGGTCAAGACTCAGCAAGCAGTAGGCTGAAGGGGTCAGGTTCCCCCAGGGGCTTCTCTCTCCTTGCAAGCAACAAAGTTCACTGCCTGCAGAGGAGCATTGGAAGGGACTAAGCAAGGAGGGTGGCAGAAGATGCTTCACACTTGGAGTCCAAGGCTTCATTTTATGTTCTGGCTTGATTTGGGAGCCAGTGACTTAACGGCTTGGCGCTCATGGTCTTCTGTGGAAGTAAGACCATATGTACCAGCAATCTAGACACAAAGTGCAGTTCTGAGTACTCACCGTCCTGGTTATGGGACAGGACAGCCGTGTCCCCTAAGGCCATGGGCAAGGCTAGATCCTAAAGATTCCAGGAGGCTCCAAGGACCCCAAGTGACTGCTGGAGTTGCCCACCCTTGGGCACCAGCCTGGTCTCCTGTGCTTTGACAGGCAAAGGAGCTTCCTGAGACAGATGCCACCTCCAGCCGGGTGTGGATCCTCACCAGCACTCTAACTACCAGCAAAGTGGTGATTATCGATGCCAACCAGCCAGGCACTGTCGTGGATCAGTTCACCGTCTGCAATGCCCACGTCCTGTGCATCTCCAGCATCCCTGGTGAGTGCAGCCCCACACTAGTGACAGTGCTCAGGAGGGTGGGGTTTGTGCTGCTCAGAGGACACCTGGGACGTTAAGTAAGGAGACTTGCAGAGCAGCACCTGCTTTCTGTGACACACTGTGGACACACAGGAGCTGGTGGGGGAGTGTCAAGGAGGGCCTCACTGGTGGTCTCGTCCTGCTCAGTCGTAAAGATGCAGTGTGATGCTCACCTGATTAGAAGTAGATAGAATGGCCTCAGCAGGTGACCCCCATTTCCTCCTTTGTACCCTCCTGGGACATGAACTCTGGGTGTGGTCTTTCAGCGGCCAGCGACAGTGACTACCCTCCAGGGGAGATCTTCCTGGACAGCGACGTGAACCCTGAAGACTCTGGTGCAGATGGTGTGCTGGCCGGCATCACTTTGGTGGGCTGTGCCACCCGCTGCAATGTGCCACGGAGCAACTGCTCGTCCCGAGAGGACACCCCAGTGCTGGACAAGGGCCAGGGTGAGTCCTTGGCGTGAGCCCCAGAGCAACCTTCTTCCTGCTCCCTTGTTCCTCCACCTGCCCAGCCAAACTTAACCTCTCCCTTCCACAGGGGAGGTGGCTACTGTTGCCAATGGGAAGGTCAACCCATCTCAGTCCACGGAGGAGGCCACGGAGGCCACAGAGGTCCCTGACTCTGGTCCTAGTGAGGCAGAGGCAGCTGCAGTGCGGCCTGGGCCCCTCACGGAACATGTCTTCACCGACCCGGCCCCTGCCGCAGCCCCCAGTGCGCAGCCTGGCAGGTGGGCTCTCAGACAGGGCAGAGACAGAGGGGAGGGAAGGCTGGTGGAGGAGGGCAGGGATGGACCTCCAAGGGCTGCCCTGGAGCCATCATCCTTCCTGCAGTGAAAATGGGCCAGAGCCCAACTCGAGTGGTGTGCAGCCTGAGCAGGAGCCCAATGGAGACCCCAAGGGGGCCAGCAGCAGTGCCTTGCCCACCATGTGGCTGGGAGCCCAGAATGGCTGGTAGGTGGGGCTCTGGGTGCATGGGCGGGGGAGGGCCCCTTGGGTGAGCCACTGCCTATTTCAGCCTCCTCCTACAGGTTGTATGTACACTCAGCCGTGTCCAGCTGGAAGAAGTGTCTGCACTCCATCAAGCTGAAGGACTCTGTGTTGAGCCTTGTGTACGTGATCCTTAGCCAAGGGCCAGGCATGGGAGGGGGCCTTGGACAGCCCAGCCTGAGCCTGGCTCACCACCTTCCCCCTCTAGGCATGTGAAAGGACGAGTGCTGGTGGCTCTGGCAGATGGGACTCTAGCCATCTTCCACCGAGGTGAAGGTGAGGCCTGGAAGCAGTGGGCAGGTGGGCGACACCTGATGGTCCTGCCAGAGTATGAACCACCCCTGCTATGAGCAGAGGTGGGACCTGGCCAGGCCTGAGCAGGTGTGGTGGGCACTCTGCAGATGGCCAGTGGGACCTGAGCAACTATCACCTGATGGACCTGGGCCACCCACACCACTCCATCCGCTGCATGGCAGTTGTGTACGACCGTGTCTGGTGTGGCTACAAGAACAAGGTGCATGTCATCCAGCCCAAGACGATGCAGATAGAGGCAAGTGCTAGCGGCAGGGGCTTCAGGGAAGGAAAGGGGCTCTTGCTGCCAGCATTTCTCCCAACACACCTAATAGATGTTGGGGTCATGGGAACTGCACTAAGGGAAGTGACTCATTTGTCCAAGGTCATAGGCAGGCAGAAGGCAACTGGGCTGTGAATGCCAAACTGGAGTTAACCTGCTGCTTCACCCTGAAACAAGTCAGGTTGACAACTGCATGGGACCCATGCACCTACCCTCAGCCACCTGGATGCAGGCTCATGGTGTGGGATGGTTGGCTGGGGCCCTCCAAAGAGCCTAGACCTGTGTGAGCAGTCAGGCACTAGAGCAAAGGTTATATTGAGCTGAGCAGACATCAGGGTGAAGCCTTGCCTGTGGCACCTTCAGCTCCCCTTCCTCTGATGGGCTGCTGTGACCTTACAGAAGTCGTTTGATGCCCACCCACGGCGGGAGAGCCAGGTGAGGCAGCTGGCGTGGATTGGCGACGGGGTATGGGTGTCCATCCGCTTGGACTCCACACTGCGGCTGTACCACGCCCACACCCACCAGCACCTGCAGGACGTGGATATTGAGCCCTATGTCAGCAAGATGCTGGGTAAGGCTGTATTGGGCTGGGCCCTAGTAGGGCAGAGAGGAGGGCCCAGGAGGCAACGCTGATCCCGCCTACTTCTCCCCCAACCCCAGGCACAGGCAAGCTGGGCTTCTCTTTTGTGCGCATCACGGCCCTGCTTATTGCGGGAAACCGTCTCTGGGTGGGGACCGGCAATGGAGTCGTCATCTCCATCCCACTGACCGAGAGTGAGTGACCCCAGACATCAGCAGAGATGGTGATGGCAGCTGCTAAAGGGAGCATGGCAGGGTCCTGGGGTGGGCATGCTCTGCCAGGCCACACACAGGAGGACACTGGGCTGCGCTGGCCACAACTGTCCCTCAGCCTGCCCCTCCGGTGACGCTTCTTTCCTCTCCCCTCCATGCTCTGCCCCTTACCTCTCCCAGCTGTGGTCCTGCACCGAGGCCAACTCCTGGGGCTCCGAGGTAAGTCCAGAGGCCTGCCTCCTGCTCTCAGAAAGAAGCCCACAACTCAAGATGCCCTGAGGGGCCTGGTGTGCTCCTACCCTCTGCCCTCGCCTGCTGGAAACTTCCCAGTTGGTGGGCTCAGCCCTTCCAGGTACTCTCTCTATCTCCAGCCAACAAGACATCCCCCACATCTGGGGAGGGGGCCCGCCCAGGGGGCATCATCCATGTGTATGGAGACGACAGCACTGACAAGTCAGCCAGCAGTTTCATCCCATACTGCTCCATGGCCCAGGCCCAGCTCTGCTTCCATGGGCATCGGGATGCCGTCAAGTTCTTCGTCTCCGTGCCAGGTGGGTGGCTGGGTCCCACTCCTTCCAGGGCAGCACCTGTGGCCTCCCTTCAGGAACCTGCATGAGTTCTCTGGCTGTCCTACTAAGGTCCCTGTACCCCATGACAGGTAATGTGTTGGCCACTCTCAATGGCAGCGTGCTGGACAGCCCATCCGAGAGTCCTGGGCCTGCTGCCCCTGCTGCAGATGCCGAGGGCCAGAAGTTGAAGAACGTGCTGGTGCTGAGTGGTGGGGAAGGCTACATTGACTTCCGCATTGGTGAGTGGGTGCTGCCTTCAAGCCTCAGGGACTCACAGGTAGGGACTGCCCCTCACAGCCAGCTATTCTCTCTTCAGGTGACGGAGAAGACGATGAGACGGAGGAGAACGCGGCAGATGTGAGCCAAGTGAAGCCCATGCTGTCCAAGGCTGAACGCAGCCACATCATCGTGTGGCAGGTGTCTTACTCCCCTGAGTGAGGCATGGCCTGCACTGCTCCCTGCCTGGCATCATCATGTACATATGCTCCACCCTGCTCGCCTGCTATGACTGCCCCATGGGGCAGCCCAGCAGCCCCTCTAACCTCTCAACCTGCAGCTTTCACCTTAGGTCTGGCCTGGGAGGTGACAGGGGCAGCAAGCAGCAAAGCAGGTCTGACTGGAAGGGGGGATGTGGGTGGGAGAGGCAGCCTCTGGGACACCCTTTTCCCAGAGGCTCCTGGCCAGCCCCTAGCCCAGAGTCCAGAATTCTGGAATAAGCAGCCCCCAGGAAGCTCCCAACTGCACCCTGGGCTCCCCATTCTCATCATTCCCAGGACACCTAGGGCAGGAAGCAGGGACTTTAGTCTGCCAAATCTTCCCACCTGGGGCCCCCTTGCCTTTGCCTGCTGTCCATGAGGGTGGGGGTCTGACCCTAAGGGAGCCGGCCCAGCCACTAGCCTGCCCTGGGTTCCCTCCCCACCCAGCCCCATCCATGCCACCTGAGGAACTGGCACGAAAGCATGCATCCAGGTTCCTTGGGGCAGCTGTTTGAGAAGACAGATGCCCTCATTCCGCTCAAGCCCCAATTGTCCTGTGTGGCAGGTTCTCACGAGCCCTCATTGACCCATGTCCCCTCTCCCTGTCCTGAGCAAAAGACCACCTTATAGAAGCAGGCCCTGCAGCCCTGCCCCTCCTGGAATCCCCTAGGGTGGAATTTCTCAGTCTACCAGGGCAAGCCCAGGCCTCAGCATAAAGGCAGGGGGTGGGGTGGGGGTGGTGGCTATTGGGATGCAGGCTCAGCCTCAGGGTGATGGGGGAAGTTGTGATCCAGGGCCAGTCTCCAAGGAGCTCGGCTCCCAAGACAGGCTACTAAGTGCCTCAGGCTGGTGGTGTGGGCTTCTCCCTTGAGAGCAACTGACAGCAGAGGCCCTAAGGGCTAAGGACAGGGACCACCTCCCCAGCTCTAGGAGCATGCATTTGCCTGCTTTGAAGGACACTGCCCTGGACTGCTGCCTCCCCACCTGCCCAGGCCTTACTCCTGCTCCAAAAGGCACTGATCAGGGCAGCCCCAGGCCTTGCTGCCCACCCACCTCCCACCAGAGAAGCACAGATATCGGGCAGCCATCCCATATCCTAGCCAGACACCACTGCAGTCACATGCAGCTGCAGGCTTCTTCCCATTGCCCTGCCACTCTCCACTGTGATGTATGTTAAGTCCCTTCTGTGTTCCCACAGGGCCATGAATGACTGGGGGTTATCTGGATGGACGCAGTTGGGGGAAGGGGCTGGGTGACTATTTTCCTCAGGCTTTGGCCCTGCAAGCGAACCCATGTATCTGCTTTGTATGTAATAAATGTCTTATCATGGTACTTCTGTGTCCCTGGACCCAAACCAATACGAGCTCCAGATTTTCTTCATTTTATTATAAAAAATACTGGACCAAACTTGAGTCCCAGGTCACCGCCCTGGTGTATTTCCAGACATGCTGTAAACAGTGGCATGCCAGGGCTTGGGCAGACCCACCTGCCCTGTTGGAGGTCCTAGAGGGGTACTGTGAACCCTGCCACATAAGAGGTGTTCTGAGTAGCACTCCAGTGCCACCACCTATTGCAGCATGTGTATTCCAGAGGCCCTGGGCTCCTGACGTTGGGTCCTCTGCTGCGGAAGGAAGACGGGCCCTGCTGCCCCATTACTCATACAGCCAATGCTCGCTGCTGTCCTCCCAGCAGAGGAGCTCGTTAGGACGGAACCAGAGTGCAATCTCACGGCGGGCGCTCTCCACGGAGTCGCTGCCATGAATCACGTTCCTGCGCAGGAAAGGCGCGAGTAAGCGCCGGTGGGGCTTCCATGATGCCCAGCTGGGGTGGTTGGGACTGGGATAAGAACTTCCCCGGGGGCCGGCCTTACTTGCCGACCTCGATACAGAAATCCCCGCGAATGGTGCCGGGCAGGGCATCCGCCGGATCCGTGGCCCCTATTAGCGCCCGCGAGGCGCCCACGACATCCAACCCCTGCCACACCTATGGACAGGATCAGTGGAGCGGGGTCGGTGAAGCCGGGTCCAGCACGCTGTCCAGCGCGCCTCCCGCCCTCCAGCACTCACCATGGCCACTATGGGCCCCGAACCCATGTACTTGACCAGGCGATCGTAGAAGGGCCGCTCGCGCAGCTCGGTGTAGTGCTCGCGCAGCAGCTCCTCTGAGGCCTGAGGAGGGAGGGGTCGGGCTGGGTGCTGCGAGGCACCGCCCTCTCCCGCGCCCATCCGTTCTGCCCAGCCTCCTCTGCGAACCCCCGCCCCCGCCTTCACCTGTACCAGCTTCAGAGCTACCAGCTTGAAGCCTTTCCTCTCGAAGCGCCGCACGATCTCTCCCACGATCCGCCGCTGCACACCGTCGGGCTTCACGGCCAGGAAGGTGCGCTCACGCACGCCGGAGCAGGCTGCTGGGCCAGTGAGGTGGCATGCGTCAAGCGCCGCCGCAGCCCCTCCCCGCCCAGCCTAGCCCCCTGGCCTCTGCCGCACTGCTTACCTGCTGGGAAGAGGTTAGCAAAGATGGTCAGCACCAAGCAGATCATGATGGCGGCAGGCAGTGGGGGTGGCTGAGCTGAAGCTGAACGCTGACTGGGGTGATGGGGGAGGGGTGGAGGCGGGGCCTGTGCTTAAAGGGGCCGTGGCCCGACTCTGTCGCCCCCAGCCTCCGCCCCCTGCCGGCCTTTCGGAGTGGCTACCTCCGTGAAAGTGTCGAGGAGAGCAAGGGCTGGGGAACACGCACAAGGTAGTGAATCCTTGCCTGTAGTCCACGCCCGGCCACGGGGCCCAGAGGCTTCCATGCGACAACCACATCTGTGCCACCCCAATCCACTCCAGTGTCTCCATCCATCAAGCCAGATACACCACGGTGTCAGTCTTTTTCTCCCCACACTCCTTCCTGCACACCATCCGCCACCGTCTCCCAACCCAAACTAGAAGAAACCACAACCCGGGGCTGCTTCATTTGCCTTTATTCGAGTTCAAGCTTCGGTCCTGGTGGAGGCAACGCATTGACAGGGAAGGGAAGCCATCCTGGAAGTGACAGATGCCAGCGCTGGCCTCCACACCCGCTAGCCCTGATTTCAGCTTTCCCCCAGCAGCTGCCTGTGTGGCCTCCTCTGTGAGATTTGGGTGTTAGGCAACAGATAGAGAAAAAAGACAAGGTGCAAGGTGCACCTTGTTCAGTGGAGTCTCAGAACAAGTCACGGAGGTTGGATAAGATAATCAGCACCCAGGGAACTGTTCAGGTGTAATCCAAACACATTTTGTTTCATCAAAATGGTACCCACTGCCTTACACCCTTCAGGCAGCCTACCGGTTCTGGCATTTTAGACTGCAGTGTTCTTGGCCTTACTCTTTGCCTTTTGTTTCACAGGGTAGTCCCAGGGATCAGTGCGTATTCTCCCCAGATTCAGCATGGGCTCCTCGGTGCTGTTATCCCCATTTTTCTGTCGCTCTGCTAAAATCATGGCCCGGAGCAGCGGAGGGTAGGGCACAGAATGCAAAGTGTCCTCCGGCACCGGCGTGAAAGCGGTGAAGGCCTCCTCCTCATGCCTGGGCACCAGCCGCCAGTCGTGGTACATGACCTGTTCGATCTCCCGGGACTCGCCCTCTGTTTTTCCTGAGAAAAAGACGGGGGTGGGGGTCGGGATTGATTGCACATGCTCGCGGAACAGTCTGTTGCCAACAGTCTACCCTACCCGTCTCCGACTCCTTACCTTTAAAGGTCAGGATACCCCAGGCTTTACCGTGGTCCAAGTTCTGCAAAACAAATAGGGAGGGGATCAGCTCACAAAGCTTTCTTGCCCCCAAAGATTAGGACGCAGGAGACCCCGTCCCACAAAGCCGCGTGTAGAGGGAGTAGTGCTGGCCTGCGTTGCTCGGGAGCGGTTAGGTAAGGACCGGCGCACGAACCTGCGCCGTGTAGTCCGGCCGGACACGCGTGAGGCGCCAGTAGCACGGTTCATCGTGCCTCCACAGCCAGGACTTGCGCGTGACTAGGCGGCCCAGACCGAAGAAAGGGAGGCGGCCGAGCAGCTGTAGGAGGCGGCTCTCGCGCTGCACGTCGGCCCAGGCCCGCACGGGCAGCCGGCGGCCCGAGTACGGCCGCGTCACTGTCTCATAGTCCAGGGCAAAGCGCTGTGAGTCGCGCGGCCGCTCCCGCTGTTCGCGCACGGCCCGCACTCTGCGGGCCAGCTCGGCAATCAGCCGCGGTCGCACTTTCTTGCGCGCCATGGTCAGTCCTTACCTACGTGCTCCAACCGGAAGCCGCCGGCGTACTTCGCGAGGCCCGCTCGCCGCCGGAAGCGGCTGGTGTTCTCAGTAAAGGCGGCCGGGTGCGGCCGGAAGCGGAGGAGAGCGTGGAGGCAATGGCGAAGATTGAGCGCCAGAGGGTCAGGCGCTCGTGTCTGGGCCGGGGAAAGCGGCGGCTTCCGACGTGGGAGATCTCGGACTCGGACACCGAGGGCCCTGCCGGAGTGGAAACCGACTCGGAGGCCGCCACGAGGACGCGGGACCCAGCGGAAGACAGCAGAGCGGCGGCCGAGGCTCTGCGGCTGCTGCGGCCCGAGCAGGCGCTGCGGCGTCTGACGGTGCGCGTGGACCCAGGTGCGCCCAAGGTCTGCTGTGAGTAGCATTCTAATGTGGAGAGAAAGGAGTGACAGCTGTCTATTCTGCCCACCCCAGCCATTCTGGAAGATGCTGGTGCTGACATCCTGATGGAGGCCTTGGGCTCTCTGGGCTGTGAGTTCCACATCGAGCCCCAGAGCCCCTCCCGGAGCCTCAGATGGAGCACAGTGAAGCCAGAACCTTGCCCCAACAGTGTGAGTGCCCCAGCAGCCTCGTTTTCCTGGGTTTACATAGCGCGGCCCTGGGTTGGGTGTTTTACCTCTGTGACTTCATAGAAGGCAGCTGCTGTAATTTATCATGCGTATAAGCCAAGAATGGGTAATACGGAGCTGGTGATGCCCAAGCCACTTTGCTGGTCAGATGCAGGCCTGGGTCCAGGGTCTGAACTCAGTTGTTGCTGAGGAATATTTTAACCCCACTCATAATGTGGTCAGTGCTCCTGCCAGCCCATGTGGACCAGGGCTGGTCTTGGCCTCAGCAGGAGACTGACTACATTGGCTTCTGTGGAGCCGTCCTAATGGACATGGGCTTGCCTGTGGCCGTGAGCCTCAGAGCTGCTGTGTGGTACCCAGCCCGAGGCCCTGGAGCACTTGAGGCTGAGGGTGGGCAGCAGTACCCCTGGATGTTCCCTTAGGTGCCAGCTGAGCTGTTGGCCGCGGGTGAGCAGGAACTCCTTCTGCTGCTGGAACCTGAGGTTTTTCTGCGGGGTGTCTTCCAGCTGACCCAGGTGCTTGGTGGGGACTGGGTTTCCAGCCTGGGTGTGATGTTTTGCCAGTCCTGATCCACGGCAGAGGGGCTGGAGAGGGCATGCAGTGGGCTGGGCATCCTCTGTTCAGCAGCCAAGATGTTGTGGATGTGATGGGGGAAGCCGGCTGGGCTCTTGGCCTGGGAGCAGACGGGAGCTGAAGCTGTTTCTGGAGGGCAGAAGCAAGGATAAGGAGAGCTTTCTGAAGAGCTGAGTCAGAAGCCAGAAATGGGAAACTGGTGAGAAGGGGCCTGGGGATTTGGGCTGTGGGTTGGCTGTGCAGTCCAGCTGTAAGAGCCAACAGCCCAGCCCCAACCTGACTGAAGGAGCAATAGGGATTGCTCAGCTAATGTTTGCACCAGTGTCATTAGGTTAGGTGCTTTGTTGGGTCTCGGTGTTTGAGGTTCAGCATTTATCAAGCATCTGTTGCCAGGCAAATGCCAAGCTATGGACTCTTTTTACGAGCCTGGGGCACGCCCCTAGGCTTTCATAGGTCCCTTTGACCTCATGGGAGGCACATAGCGGTTTTTCTAAAGAGAGCTGGCTGGGAAAAGAAGTCTGCCCCAGTCTCCCCCCGGGCATCACTGGGCCTTTCTTGCTCCCTATCTTTCTGCCAACGGGTAGTGGCCTGGTGGCCTGTGAGCCCCACCCGCAGCAGCCCTGAAGGACAGCTGTGGTAAACATTCTTAACTTGCAGCTCTGTGGCCCAGCCTGCTCAGTGCCCTGGATCTCTCCTGAGAGCCCCACCTGTGCCCACCTGGCTGTCATCGGACTGGATGCCTATCTGTGGTACCGGGCCACCCTTATACCCTTAGCAGGCCTGGCTAGGGGTGGGGAATTCAGGGGAAAGGCCAGGGTAGCTGTGGGGCTACTGTGACATTGCTAAACCCCTCCCTTGGGTGGGCTCTGGGGGAAGCAGGGGAACTCAAGAAGGGTGGGACCAATGGGGTATGGAGAGCTGGAGGGATAGTTATCTCTGTTCAGGTCTCGACAGCCCAGTGCCCAGGAGATGCAGCAACCAGAGCACCCAGAGCTGGCTTGTGCCGAGGTGGTGGTTGGCAGGCCTGAGGTCGAAGAGGTGAGGGCAGGGCAGGTTGGGTGAGGTGGTTGGCCTTGGCTCTGGCACTCAGGCTGGTCTCTGAGGCTAGCACCTGGGTTTGGTCACAGGGAGACATGTGGAGTTGGTCTCAGCTGTGTGTCCCCCAGGGGAGTCCTCCTCTGACTCACCCCCATGGGTTTATGTCTCCCTCAGGCCCTGGTGCTCCTGCAGCTCTGGGCGAACCTGGATGTGTTGCTGGTGGCCTCCTGGCAAGAGCTGAGTCAGCACGTGTGCGCCTTCACCAAGGCCCTGGCCCAGCGCCCCTTCAAGTGTGTAACCCCTACTCCAGCTGGTGGCTGTTGAGGGTGACAGGAACACCTGAGGGTGTGATACCTCCCTGGTCTCTTTAGCAGAGGGCTGATGTGGGGGGCTAGGTGATCAGGAGAGATGAAGCCTCTAGAAACCTTCCTGAACCCTCCCCATCCTCAGGCAGTTCCAGGAATCCAGGGCCTTTTCCTTCTGCACAGCTGGACGCTGGGTGGCAGGCAAACGAGTGAAAAGAGATGGCATAGGGCTTCGGGGGACCTGGTGGCAGCAGATCAGGCAGTTCAACCGGGTCAGCCCAGCAGTAGCTGACGCTGTTGTCACTGCCTTCCCATCTCCTCGCCTTCTCCAGCAGGTGAGCCCCATCCCATTTGCACTCCAGACTTCCAGATGCGGAGGCCAGGTCCCTGAGGCCTGCCCTGCTTATTCCTGTGCCTAACCTAGGCATACTTGGCCTGTGGCACTGAGCAAGAGCGCCTGGCCCTCCTGGCTGACCTTCCTGTGAAGGTGGATGAAGGTGCTCGGCTCCGAAGGGTGGGACCTGACCTTTCTCGCCGAATCTGCCTCTTCCTGACCTCCACCAACCCTGACCTCCTGCTGGATCTGAGCTCCTGACCATGCCTGCCTGACCTACAGGGCCTTCTCCTGCCACTAGCAGGACAGCAAGCAGCCCAGCCAGGGAGTGGCCAGAAAACACAAGGGGTGGGAGGGGGAGAACTGTCACCTAGCACAACCTGTCCCTCAGCTTGGGGAGGGGTTCTCTGTCAGGTCTGAACCCAAGTGGAGGACATGGAGAGCAGGAAAGGTTTCTGGATAACTGGGATGACTCTCCAGATGGTGGGCCAGATGATGGGAGAAGGGGCCTGTACACACTGGCTGCAGGCCTGGTGGCCAACTGGGACAGTCAGTAAGGGCTGGGGAGCACCCAAATCTCTGCTGGAGGACAAGTACCAGGCCCCTGGAGGCTTGGGGGGGCATCTAAAGTATGGGAGAAAAGAGAACTAGGCTGCCTCTTCCCAGGGCAGAATCAGGCAACACTACCAGAACCACAGGAGAAATGCTGTGAACACCCATGAGTCCCAGGTCTTGATGTGGATTCCTTTTAATTCTACCAGGCATAAACTCTTAAGTTTATTATAGTTGTTTCAGTCTTGGACAGGAGAAAACAGTTGACAACATGCAAAGCAAGTATGGACAAACTCAAGGTTCCCCAAGGATGGCAGCTACAGGAAAGCTGACCTCTGATGAGGCCCAGACCGCAGCCTCCTAGGCCGGCCGTCTCGGTCCAGAAGAGCTGGAGTGGCCACTCCCAGAGACTGAAGGAAGCAGTGGCTCCCATACCTGGCACAGGAAGCAGATGGACTCAAGACAGTCCTGGTGTCAGGACCCCAGGGCCTATGTCCCTGGACCCCTATGGCAAGGCCTGTCCCAGCCTCTGATGGCAGGGGGACAGCCCAGACAGACCTGGGCTCAACTCCGCCCTCTCCTGCTACCCAGCAGCATGGCCTGAGGAAAAGGATGGAGAAAATGCTGTCTCAGCCTCAGAAGGCAGTTTTCATCGGAAAATAAGTTAGGTCCTTCGGCAGCGCTTCCTCTGGCAGCGCCGGGTCTCTGGACTGTTGGTACTGGCTGTGGCCTTGGGTGAGGGCACAGAGGACTTGTGGTGGCCACAGCTCATGCTCAGGACCCAGCCCAGCTTGTGGTGTAGCACCTGCTTGAGGCCAGGTGGCAGGGGCAGGCCTTCAAGTGTGTCCCCAGAGTTGGGCCGCAGCTGGCGCAGGCGGTGGCAGCACAGGTACTGCAGGGAAGTGGCACTGGCACAGGAGCGGATGACCTTCATGCTGCTCTTGGCTGCCGTGGAGCACACCATCGGATAGAACTTCCTGTTCTGCAGCTTGGTGGCTGCCACTCCTAGAGGAGGGGGACAGCCTGAACCCTGGACCAGGAGGGGGCTTAGCCACTCCTTGGATATCCTCCTAGGGAAACTGAGGTGGCCCTTGTGCAAGCCTACCTTCAGGAGGCCTTGGGACTTTAGGCTTCTTTCTTCAAGGGCACCTTTTGGGGAAGCCATGGGGCCACTCAGCCTGGGCCCCAGTCTCTGCTTCCTGCAGTACCTCAGTAGCAGCCACACCCCACAGGCATGTGTCTCCCCTGGGGTCCTGGCCACCCTTACCTATGCACTTCCTGTTCTTAAAGAAGGTCAGTGTCCCGTGCCAGGTGTCCAGGTGCACGCCGATGATGGAGCCCTGACCAAACCGCGAGGAGAAGCTCGTCTTATCACCCTTGTGGTGGAGGAGCCCTGGGAGACGGCAGGGTGGGTGTTAGCTGATGCATGGGAGCCCTCCCAGCCTGCTGGTCCTTAGGGACTGACCCCACGTACCTGTGTAGGAGAGGCCCCAACTCTCCTCATCCCTGCCAAGCAGGCTGCAGAATGTGTGGTGGTACTTGTCTAGGTCCACATCCGATGTCCCAATGCCCACCATCTGAAAACAACAGGCCAGGCAGAGAGGACCCAGGGCCAGGGCACCCAGCAGCACAACCCCCCTTGTCCCCAGCCCTGTCAGCCACTTACCATATCAGTGCCATAGACAGGTGAAGTCATCTTGATCTCCCAGAAATGTTGCCCTTCCCCTAGCTCCTTGGTGCCTCGAATGGCCGCTGTGCCACAACTGTATTCCACATGGAAGTTGACCTTCCGGTTGTCACAGCTCAGCAGGGTGGCCGAGGACTTATTCAAGTCATCCCAGACCCAGTCAAAATCTGGGGGAGGAAAAGCCAGGTTGGGGTAGTCTCCTGAGCCGTCCTCCTCATCTGGCCTAAGAGGTCTGTCCCAGCCAGCCCAAATGACCCCTGCCAGGCGCTTACATTCATCTTCCTCCCCACAGCGGCAATCCTTGCCCCGGTGGGCCGCTGTGTACAGGCTGCTGCAGAAGGAGGCTTCACTCTGACTATCGCAGTTGCAGAAGGACTCTCCTGTCACAGGCACAGCACTGGGGATGGACGGCGGCAGGGACAAGTACTCTGGGTCAGAGTCAGAGTCACTGTGCTGAGAGAAAAGGGAAGGATTTTCTGAACCCCTGCCATGCCTTCTGCCCTCCTCCCTCCACAACAAAGGCCAATGGATGAACTGCTCTGAGGCCCCAAGGAAAGGATCTGAAAGTTTGGCCTCAAAGGGCTTCCCCAGGACCTGAGTACACAGTGGGCCCATGCTTCTACAGAGCCCCCAGAGTGACCCTTGATACCTGGCTCAGGGACTGGGAATGCCTCCTCCCCAAAGGCCTACCAAGCCACTAGCTTCCTGAGAGGGTGTAAGGGCTCAACCCTATTTTTGCACATCCAAGGGGGTCTGGAGGCCCAGGCACTGGGCTATCATTCTTCAGGCAGCTTCTAGATCATAGATTAGCTGTGGACCCACCAAGGGTGGCCCCAAGTAGAGTAGCCTCTTGGCAAAGTCCACTGGTTGCCTACTGGAGGTAACCCAGGTCTCCCCACAGGCAGAAGCTGGGCTCCAGTAGGGGCTCCTAACTGTGGCAGTGCCTGCACACAGTCCTGGACTACAGCTTCTTTGTCATCCTTACAGGGGGTGGCTCTTAACCCCTGTCCCAGGGCCCTAATGAACCCAGAGGTTTCATGCTGTTTCTTCAAGCTTCTGTCATAAAAAAACATTGAGTGGATTCCTAGCTCTCTACCTGGGGGCCTCGGTCCTGGGCTTCATCTCAAGCTGAGCTCATCAGGTTCTGGAAACTGCTGCCCCACCTCTCGTGAGAGCTGTGCAACTAGTCATTCCTACTCTGAAGCCACACAGGCCCCTCTGGATACCCACCTTGGCTCTGGACCCCAGGCCAACCCTGGTCTCGCTGCCCACGGCCCAGAGGGTACAGACAGCTTCTGCCTGCCTGCTCTGCCAGCCCTCTCGGGTTGGTGCAGGGGTCCTGGTCCGGCATTAAGCCTCCACACTAGTCTCTGGCTATTCCTTTTGCCTCCTTGAAATGCCCTCTGCACATCAGCCCAGGTGAAATTCAGATCTGGGACAGATCATGCCACCCTGAGAATAAAGCCCACACTCTCCATCAAAGCTTACTAGGCCCATTCCCTTGCCCTGATCCCTCTCCCTCTGCCCCTGGATGGCAGCTTTCAGATGTCACTTCAAAGATGCTCTTCTAGCCCTCCCTCCTGGGTCCTCTTCCTTCCATCTCCCCTCTGACAGTCTCCTTTGTCCTGTTGATCTGTCTCCTTCCACCAAAACTGAAGTTCTGCAGGGAAAGAGCCTTATCCTTGTTACTTTCCTATTATACCCAGGGCCCACATAGAAGCTCATGAATCAACCAGAGACTAAGCTAAGGGGGTTGATCCCAAGTCAGAGATCCCAGTTAGGAGACTGGAAACAGGCCCAAATCACACCACTAGCATGGAATGTGATTCCCCCAAAAGCCAAGGCAGGCACACTGTCAGTAAAGGCAATCCCCTTCCCAGAGTCAGGAGCCAGGGGTACAGACCTGAGCACCAAAGGCCTGGAGGTCAACCTGGGCAGGGGACAGCCCCAGCCATACAGCAAGTCATAAGGGCAGAACGGAAGGGAAATACCAGGGTTCGGTCTTCTGACACACCCACCTGTCAGCCCACACACTCAAGTACTCCAGACCAATTAGGTGATGGTGCAGGCTGCACACAAGCATGTGTCAAACACTGCACCCCAGCCCCACAACACTGCCTGCATCCCAGAATGATGAGCCAGCGAGGCAGGGGCAGATACAGGAACACAGGCTGCTTCAGGCCACATGGTCAGGGTAGGAGATGGATGCAGGACAGGAATGCAGGCCAGGGCAGAGATTTTGGGAAGGCCCCAGGATGCTATCAACCTAGAACAGTTTCCTCCAATTCTCCTTCAAGGCCTTTAGTTCCACAGGGCTCAGCCCTTACTCTAGGGAGGAGGGGTGCCCACCACCCCACCCCCAGAATGCTTGGCTAAGCCAGGGCAATGTGTATAGGGTGGGTGTGATGGAGCACAGACAAGTCACCCAAAGATCAGCCTTGCAGGAAACAGTGGAGATGACTCAGGGTAGAGCCTACCCCGTGCTCTGATTCAAGAGATTCTGGAAGATGATTGAGAATCCACATCCCAGTCACCCTAGCAATAGGCGCAAATTCCACACAGCCCAGCCCTTCCTAGGATCAGAACAGCCAACCTCTGGCTGCAGAACCCTTGGGTACATCAGGCAGCCTGCACAGACAAACAGCTGAGTTGTTCCAACCTCAACTTGGGAGCAACTGAGTGGGAGAAGGCACAGGAATTGTGGTTTTCAAGATTAAATGGGTTTTTTTTTACATGAATACACACAATATAGCGCACATATTTGTACAGACAGAGGAACTGTCCAGGAAGCTAACATTGAATTAACAACAGCTACCTTTGGAAACTGGCTGAGAAATGGAACAGAGATGTTCTGTTGAATGAACTGACCAAAAAACCAACTGCTACCCTCTTCAGTGGAAAGAGTATAAAGAGGAATGTGGTATCTGTCCTGAGGTCCTGTCACCTCAGGGCCATGTGGGTCCTTAACTAGGGCAAACCCAGGACGAGCAGTAAGGTCCTATTGTCCCCATCCTCTGCCCTCAGGGAGTTCTTGCCCCAGGGAAAGGCCTGCCTCAGGGGTTTCTGCACTTTATTCCAGTAGTACCCACCTACCTGCCCATCGGAGTCATAGCCCCAGTTAGTCGTCCCTGTGAGAGCCATGGCCCGGGCATCTGCGTCTCGGTGGGCTGCACTAAGGACAAAATGCCATGCTCTGCTGCTACGGGGGCGCCTGGCCATGGTGAACAGGATCTGGAGGGAAAAAAACAGGTTTTGAGCAAAGAAAATACCCAGCACATTGGAAGGTCTCCCAACAACCCCTGCATCTAGCCCTTGGCCAGCAGTGCCAGACCATCCCCCCAAAAGGTGGAGGATTTCTTGAACCATGTGGTGCTAAGCTAGGGCTCCAGAACTCTCCTCACAAGCTCCTACCTCACTCCAGTGTCCAAGCACCTTAATAAGACCTAGGTACAGAGTGTGAAAAGCCACCCCGACATTCATGACTCTCAAATGCATATCAGCCCTAGTCTGAGCTCAGCCTAGGGAACTCCAATGGGCAGCCTGTATATCCCTCAGGCATCTCAAGTCTCACCTGGCTCCTCCTCCATTGTCCAGTTCGACGAATGGCATCTCCAAGTTCCTCATGCCAGACTCATAGCCGTCACCCCACCCACCCACCTACCTGCCATCCTCCTTCCCACCATGGCCTGAGGGCCACCACCACCCCCACCTCCACAGGGACAGTCCCACCCCACCCACTTCACGTCCTACAGTCAAGCTGTTTTTGAAACAAATCTTGAACATTTAAGCAAATCTTAACAAATCTTAAAACTTCTCAGGGCTTACTACAGTTCTTAGAATAAAAGGCAAAATCTCACAAAGCCTATCAAGTCCTCCTGTGCTGCTCCAATCTGCAGTGGCCTTGTCCCAGTTGCTACCTCTTCCCTGCCCTCTTCGGCTCTCAGCCTCCGTATCCAACTTAGAGTAACACCTCTATTTCTGTGATTTTCTAGAGCCCCGCTATCCCCTGGACTGGAGTCCCCAGGGGGGGCCGGAGCTGTCTCTCCCAGTGAGGATCCCGCCAGGCACAGGCCAGCACTGTCGGTGAATGAGCGTAGGCACTGCTTTCCAGGGTTGCGAGCGCCGTCTGCAGAGCCAGATTACCCTCCCTCCAGCAACGCCGCCCCACAGCTCCTTCACCTGCCAGCCCGAGCCAGTCCATCAGGCGGCTCCAGTCAGCCTGCCTAGTCACCATCCGCTGCGTCTGCAGCGCACAGTAGGCGCCACGCGATACATACAGACTGACGGGCCTGGAAGTAGGGGGCCTCTTACTAAGTCCAGTTTCGGCTGGCGTTGCGGGCCCCCCCACCCCCGAGCAGAGCGGCGGGCCTACCGTGGGGGCCAGCCCACCCGCCCGCGCCCCAGCGCCGGCCACGGGAACAAATGCATGGCTGGGCCCCGCCGCCGAGGATCCCCGCAGGGCCCCGATCCCGGCGGGCGGGCAGGTGCGGACGCGACTCGCCCTCACCTGCACTGCTCCGCCGTCGCTGCCGGCAGTGACCCACTTTCCGCTCCAGAGCAAGACGTAAACAATCCCCGCCCCCCGCATCGCATTGGACAAACAGCCACAAGCGGGCGCTCCTGGCCCGGGGCTTTGGCTGGATCCGCGGCACACGCCTCTTGCCGGGAGGCTGTTGAACCTGTCAGTCCTGAATCGGCATCCCCATTGGTCACATCTCAAGCGGTCATAACGCCTGCCCACCCATGGGAAGAAGGGAGAGGTGGGGAAGCTACCCTGCACTCGGGCGTTGACTAGGCAATTGGAATGGGTTCACCTCCGGTACGGCGTACGTGCCGGAACTGCGTACACCCTTTGTGCAATTTGATTGGCTAGGGCCTATCAATAGAGGGGAAAGGCTCGAGCTGCCCATTGGCCGGGTGGCTCTTTACTCTGGCTGGAGACGGACGGAGAGAGGAAACTGATGGAAAGCTTGCAACCTGCGACAGGGATGGAGGGGACTGCCGGTGAGTGTGCGATTACCGGAGGTAGCGGGAAGAGGTCGCCCCGCATTTGCTGGTCGGGACGCGGATGTTTAGCGAATTGTCTTATTTGCAGTGAAAAGGTCATGAAGACGCACGTGTACTTACGCGTGTATCGTCCTCAAGTTACAAAGCTTTCGCGCAGCTGCAGCGCTGCTTGGGAAAGTGAATACAGGGGAACTCAGGAAGAGCCCGTATGCTGTTTGTCGTTAAAAACACAGTACAGTACCTCTTCGATATATGCCATGGTGTTTTTATTTGGTGATGCCGCAAGAAAGCAGGAAGAAGTCGTTTAAATGCGAGGTTCTAAAAAGAAGACACCAACACTTTAAAATTGTTTTTGAAAGTTTTATTCTAGCTTTCTAAACCTTGATACTTGAAAAAATGAAAGTTGAGTTGGACAGAATACAAGTAGGTATAATAAGATTTGCATAAATTAACCAAAATAGGCTTTTATAATTAGGGGTTTGCCACATTATCTTTTGAAAGACCTTTAGTTTGGTACATTGGGTTACTAAGCTCTTATATGGTAAATTCATCCATCAGATTGTAAACAACACTGGAGGGGAAAAAAATCTGAAACGGGTTGTTAGAATAACGGCAGACTTGCTAAAAGTTAAGAATATCTTCTAGGTTGATTAATTTTATTACAAAAAGCTAGCTTCTTTTTTAACCAGGGGGAAATGCACATAAAAATTAAAAAGGCCTAACCAGGTATCCAGTTAAAAATTTTTTTGACCTCTCTGTACCCTGTACCCAGAGAGAATCCCTGGCGTCAGTTATTTGTATCTTTCTAGAAAGATTCCTTACATACAGAGAGTTACAGACTTGTCCAGTGTATCAAATAATCATGATTGGTTGGACTTAAGGATGAGACCAAGTGCGGGACTTGATATCCGTAAAGGGGCTCCTCACTTTCTTCTGGGGGGAGAAACTGCTTCCAGCACAGCCTCTCACATGTAGTAGGAACTCGGTAGTTAGGAGTTAAAGGTTCTGTGGTTAACCCCTAGGGATTGTTGTCTGAGAAGTTCTTACAGTTACCAGATGAGACTATCAGTGTCCTATTTGATTCTAAGCTAAAATTTACCATTCCTACAAGTGAGGAAAGTGAGTCATAGGGACTAGAAACTTGACTGAATTGACTGAACCAGGATCCACATCTGGCTCTTCCTGTGTTTCCACCTCAGCCCTTCCCTCCACCCCAGCGAAAGCAAAGTTGACTTCCAAATACCTTTTGATGTTAAAGCAATTAATCTTTTAAACTGCTACAGGGGTGACCTCAAGCCATGGTCTGGGGCTTCATGTTTGCAGGCAATGATCCAGGTTGGGGTTGTGTCCTTTCCTTGTCACCTTACAAGGTGCCCCAGCCCCAGGTGCTGGAAGCATATCTAGGAAAGGCATTGGCAACAAGGACCAGTCCCAAAAGCCAGGGTAGCCACCCTCTGAGTTCTTCCTAGGGAGGCTTTGGAGGTGGGGGCCTTTGAACATACCCTTGAGAGGTGGGTCAGGAGGAAGAACTGTATTTCTGTGTTGATCGTTGAACCCTCTGCATGTGGGAAGGGTGATGGAGAAAGCAACTTCTTGGGGGCGTGGTGAGGTCCTGAGAGTGCTGGGGCAAGAACATGGGGGGTATTGCAGAGGGGCTAAGGATTCTGTGTATGCAGATGATAACCCCTGTAAGGTGCAGGGATTGAGTTGGTGAATATTCATTTGGTGACATTTGGGGCTCATTGGTAGGAAGAGAGCTGGGTCAGAGGGGTTGGCTGCCAACAGGGGTCCACAGAGTTGCTGGGCCCAGGACCTATGGGAGTCACCAAAGACAGCAGGGAAATCCTGTGGCTACCCTTGTGTATCTAGTGTTTCTTAAGGCATAGCTGGTAACCAGGTGACACTGACATTCACAGACATGCATGATTGCAGCTGCTCTGGGTCCCCAGAGCTGTAAGGGTCCCTCCTGAGAACTGGAGTCCAAGGCTGCCTTGAATGCCTCTCTGACCCCAGACAAGTGGGCTGGGCCCCAGCAGATCAGACCTGGGTTTGAGGAGCAGGGTGGGAGCTGCTCAAGCACAGAAGTGTCTTGTGGCTGTAACAACTCTATTTGCATTAGTCTCCATCTGTTTGCATTGGAATCAGCTGGGAGCCAGCAGTCTTTGGCTCACTGCATGCGTACACACTACAGGGAGGAGCAGTTTGGGGCATTTCAGACAAGAGTGGGAGCAGCAGCATTGAAGGAACCAGTGGGTCTGGCCTGGGCCCAGCAGAGAGACCTGCCAGTGAAGCGGAAGCTCTCAGGACTACCCTGGTCTCAAGGCTCAGGACAAAGGAAGAACTTTGTGGTAACCTGGTGAGTGAGCAACGAAGAGCATCTGTGTGAAGGGTCTCCTTACATTTCCTTCTGAACAGACCCTGGAAACCTGGCTGGCGTCCGGCACATCATCTTAATCCTCTCTGGAAAGGGGGGAGTTGGAAAAAGCACCATCTCCACAGAGCTGGCCCTGGCTCTGCGTCACACGGGCAAAAAGGTGAGCACATCCCACCCTCAAGCACAGTACCTGTCCCCTCCTGAGCCACTTCTGCCTTCCTCTTGTGGTTGGACATACAGTGAAGCCAGCTGGTTTCTTCCTGCCTTGGAAGACCCCTACACACGATGTGGACATCCTGGCTCGTTGCAGGTGGGGATCCTTGACGTGGACCTGTGTGGCCCCAGCATCCCCCGCATGCTTCGGGCGCAGGGCAGAGCCGTGCACCAGTGTGACAGTGGCTGGGTGCCCGTCTTCGTGGACCAGGAGCAGAATGTCTCCCTCATGTCTGTGGGCTTCTTGCTGGAGAAGCCAGATGAGGCTGTGGTGTGGAGAGGCCCCAAGAAGAATGGTAATGACCAGGCAGGGGACTGCACTGTCAGCCGTGCAGCCTCCCTCAGCTGACCCCTTGATACTCAATTAAAAAGCTGAGCAAGAGCCCAGCGCTGCTGGCCCTCCCCTTCCCATGGGCTGCCTGCTGCTCGCTTGACCAGTCAGGCCCCAGCTTGGCGTGGGTGTCCACGTGGCAGGTATGGGCCATGAGTGCCAAGTAGCTATGTGGCCATTAGCAATGGAGTCCCCTTCCCCTGGGCAGGAAGGGCGGGTCTGCTCAGACTCAAGCCCAACCTGTGTGTTTTGGGTGGGAGGGGGCACCAAGGTTGGGCTCTTGTGCCTCTGCACCAACAGGTGGCATTAAGCCCCTCCACTGGCACTGAGGCTGCAGGCGTATCAGGCACAGGGCGGGGGCTGCTCCACTCAGGTTACCTTCTCTCGGGCCTTGAAAGCTGAGGTGTCCGCACAGGCATCCCAAAGGGTCACAGCTCCAGCTGGCTTTACTGAGGCCTGAGCAGAAGCCCTGTGGGGTTGGGTGGCCCCTGCTGGGAAGAAAGGGGCACTTGTGGGGAACAGGGATGGGAGTGCCTCCCTGCTGCACTGTGTTCCCCCTGCCCTGGGTGAGGAGCAGCTCAGGGACCTCGTGCTCGCCATACCTGTAGAGATGCTCCACACTGGAGGCCGGGTGGAGGCGGTGGGCATAGGGAGATGCCTTCTGAGACCCTTGTCCTGCCTGGGTCTTTGCAGCTCTGATAAAGCAGTTTGTATCTGATGTGGCCTGGGGGCAGCTGGACTACCTGGTTGTGGACACACCCCCAGGGACCTCTGATGAGCACATGGCTGCTGTGGACGCCCTCCGCCCCTATAGCCCTCTGTGGGCTGTCGTGGTCACTACACCCCAGGTACTGCAGAGCATCATCCCATTTTCTGTGTGCCACCTCACCCAGGCAGGCACCTCCCCTTGCTCTTTACACTCATCGTGGCTGACTGTGCAGGATTCCCATTGGTCTGTCCCTGCTCTTTCCTGGTTGCTAGGCCGTGTCTGTGGGGGATGTGAGGCGGGAGCTGACGTTCTGTAGGAAGACAGGGTTGCGGGTGATTGGCATTGTGGAGAACATGAGCGGCTTTGTCTGTCCACACTGCACAGTAAGTTGTGGAAAGTTGTGGGGCAATTACCCATGATGGGTGGGGATGAGGCTGGGGGAGAAGAGGATGCTGCACCCTGTTCCCCCAACCTGCTCCCTGGGCCTGGACCCCAATTCCCCAAGTGTGAAGAATCCTCAGGTGTACCCTGCGCCTCTGTCTTAGGAGTGCACCAACGTCTTCTCCAGGGGAGGTGGCGAGGAGCTGGCCAGACACGCTGGAGTCCCCTTCCTAGGTGAGAGGGTCAGGGCTGCCCTCGGCCTCTGCTCCAGGTGGTCCCACCCGCCCATGCCTACTTGCCCAAGAAGGGGGAAGATATGAGCAGCTGTGTCCACTTGTCCTCCTCAGGTTGTGGGTATCAGTTCATCTCTGATGCTGATCACTGCTGACCAACTGGAAAGAAACAGGCTGAGGGGAAGGCAACACCCCCCAGGCTTTGAGTGGGCCCACAGCTGATGCCTGCTGAGACCCCATCGAGAGCAGAATGGCTGTGGTTCGGGCTCTGGGAGCGCCTCTGTGGGCATGGCCACGTGTTACTAGTGCTTGCCTTGCACTTTCTGCAAATGGGCAGAGTCCGAGGTGGCAGAACTGGACCTGCTAGGTGGGCTGGTGGCCATCCAGGTGGAGATTGAACCCAAGAGTCCTTTCAGGCACCTCAGCCAGAGCAAGGCTGATGGATGTCTGCTCTGGGCTAAAGCAACACTGACAGCGGCTCCTGGGCAGTGGGAGGTGTATGGATGTGGCCTGCCAGGCCTCACCCTTACCACCTCACCCTTTCCCTGGCCCCTTTCCCTCTGACTTCACAGGCTCTGTGCCCTTGGATCCCGAGCTCACGAGATGCCTGGAAGAGGGACGAGACTTCATCCAGGAGTTCCCCCAGAGCCCTGCCTTTCATGCAATCTCCACTATAGCCCAGAAGATTTTGAAGGAGACACCTGCTCAGCTGTCCTGACTGAAGCATCTCCTCCTGGTGCCACTGTGGGGCTCAAGCTCACAGACTCGAGGCCAGGTCCTGGGTGTGGTTCCTGGAACCGGCAGGGCTGGCCCATGGGACTGTCACTGTCCGCACCTCTCCCTGCCTGGGCCCTTTGGAGACATTTCAGCCCTTCAGCAGCATCTGGGCACCAGAGCCGCTGACTATGAGTGGTTCTGCTGGGTTGGTCTGTGGCAGGTCCCAGGGGTCAGTGTGAGGTCCTAGTGCCACGATTTGCACACTCTCTCTTCATGTCGTGGAACTCACATGCCCCAGGTAGACAGGCCACACCTGATACCCAAGTCTCCATGTTGTCCACAAAGCTTGTGGGTCTGGAACCTGGCAGGGACTTTGTCATCCTCAGATGCTTTGCTGTAGGTGGGGTTGTGAGTGATTATGATGATAGTCACAGAAGGGAATACCCTGTAAGCTATTAACTTCAAAGGTGCCCACAATTAAATGTGTCCCGCCACCACAGTTACAAGTCTGACCTTTCTGGGTCATTCCCCCTCCGTCCTCTCTCTGCCTTAGTATAGGGGTGTGTCTTGTAGCAGATGGCGTTCACCCTCCGTCCCGGAGGCTGGGTCAGTAGTTCTGTTATCCACAGGGCCCTGAATATACTAGGGTGAGGATGTGTTTGAATGGAGTTTGCAGAGGAGTCTGTGATGTCAGAAATGTGCATGGGGGCCCTTGGCTAGCAGGTAGTGCTAACACTGCCCCGCCCTCCACACTGCAGGGACCTGAGGCAGAGCTCAGAGCAGGAGAGGTGACTATGAAATGCAGCCAGTCCCAGGGCTCCTCCTGCACCTTTACCAGGAAACTGGGAGAGAAGAGCGTTCTGGAAAGCAGAGTTAGTGGCAGGAACGCCACTCTTTCCAAGGGAAGAGGGGCTGTCAGCAGAGAAGGTGTGGCAGCTCTGGGGTGAGGGTGGCAGGGGCGTCTGGGGAGACAACCTCAGGTACCACTTCCTGGGAGTGTTGAAAGTACTAAGGTGGGGGACTGTGCCAAGAGGAAGAAGGGAGTGGGGAGGAATCACCATGAAGGGCTTTGGCCAGGAGTAGGGTATCTGGAAAGAGGACTGCACCCACTTAGGCCCCAGTTGACACTAACTGCTGGGACTCTTGGAGCAGAGGCTGCTCTGCTGTGCTCTGGCTTCCCAGGACTAGGCTGCCAGTGGGAACACTGCCTAAAGAGATCCTGAGTAAGTACCCTCTGCTCCTTGGGTGGAGGTGGGCATCCTGGGAGGACACAGGGTGGGAGAGAGTGAAGAGAGTCGAAGTACAGGAGAGGAGAAGGGTGTGAGGGGCTGAGGCAGCCACAGGGGTGCGAGCTGAGCTGGCATCAGAAAGGGGTTCCACAGGTACGCAGGCTGACACTTTACTCTCCTCCCCCAAGTTTCATCCTTGTGGTCACAGGCAGTGTTTATTAGGTTGCTTTTAATGAATGACAACTGGGGGCCTTGTACCCTCAACCCTCCTGATCTGGCCCCCCAGGGACCAGGTCAGCACTCACAGGTCCTGATCCCACTCCAGCAAAGCCCCTGGGAAGAGACCCCCAACAAGTGAGCAGTGTGGGGCCTGGCCACTGGGAGCTGAGAGGTTGGGTGCCCACCAGGCTCCAGGGGTGGCAAGGGCTCGTTCTGACTTCATGGCAACATCTGGCCAGGTTAAGCCTCAGATCAGCAGTAAGCAAAGTGGTCCTCGCCAACATCACGTAGGTCAAGTCCTGAGAGGCTGGGAGGGCTGGCACAGGTGATGTTGTTGTAGGCATACACAGGTGGCTGGCAGTCGTCCCCTTCCGAGGCAGCCTGGACAAAACGGGGTACAACAGTCGGGTGCTGCAGGGCGAAGGCCCTCAGGGCCCGGAGAGGGCAGCCACAATGCCAGGGATTGCCATCCAGCCACAGGCGTTCCAGGCCAGGGGACTGTGGCACAAAGGTCCGCAAGGAGTTGTTCCTGAGGCTAAGGTAACGCAGCTGCCCCAGTGGCAAAAGGATGCTCTCAGGCAGGGCCTCCAGGTGGTTGTACGAGATGTCCAGCCAGAAAGTGTGCTGCAGGGGACTCAGGACTTCTGCTGACAGTGCTGACAGCCGGTTGTGGGACAGGAGCAAGTACTCCAGCTTGCCAAGGCCCTGGAAGAGCTGACTGGGCAGGTACGTGAGCTGGTTGGACGTGAGGTCCAGTTCCAGGAGCTCAGGGAGCTCCCACAGGCTCTGCTCCTCGATGGCCGTGATGCCATTGTCCTTGAGGAAGAGCCGGCGCAGCCCGGAGAGGCCAGCGAAGGTGTGCTGGCGGACACGGCCCAGGCAGCTGCCCTCTAGGTGTAGGCTGTGCAGCTTGGCTAGGCCCTGGAATACTCTCACTGGAAGGTTCCGCAGACAGTTGCCGGAGAGGTTCATGATAGCCACGTTCAAGAGGCCGAGGAAGGCGCCCACCTTGACCTCCTGGATCTGGTTGTTATTAAGTGTGAGCACCTCCAGCTGGCTCAAGCCCTCAAAGGCCTTGTCTGGCAGCTGCCGGAGGCGGTTGTGGCCCAGTCGCAGCTCCTCCAGGAAGTGCAGGTCCTTGAAGGTCCGGGGTCGCAGGCTGGTGATAGCATTGTGTGAGAGGCGCAGGACATGCAGGCCCAGCAGGCCTGGGAAGGTGTCTTCCAGGAGGCCACCCACACGGTTATGTGAGAGGTCCAGCCAGCGCAGTGCTTTCAGGCCCAGGAAAGCACCTGGAGCCACAGCGGCAATGAGGCTGTGGTCCAGGTAGAGCTTCTGGAGTTTGGGCAGCTTGACAAAGATGTTGGCCTTGATGCTTCGCAAAGCATTCCTGCTCAAGTCCAACTCCCGGAGCTCACCGAGGCCATAGAAGAGCGGGGGTTGCAGGTAGGTCAGCTTGTTGCCTGCAAGAACCAGCTCACGCAGGTTGGCCAGGCCGTGGAACACGGTGTCAGGAAGCACAGCTAGGCTATTCCAACCGAGATTGAGGTCCCAGAGATTGGCTAGGCCCTGGAAGAGGCCCTCATCCAGCCTGCTGAGGAGGTTGTTGTTGAGGCCAAGCGAAGCGAGACCTGGTGTGTGCAGGAAGGTGCTGGCTGCAAGGCTGCGCAACTGGTTCCGCTCCAGGTGCAGGTGGTACAGGTTCTGCAGGCCCAGCAGTGCCTTGGGCTCCAGGCTGACCAGCCCACTGCCCTGCAGATTGAGGAAGCCCAGGCCAGAGCAGTTCTGGAAGGCTGCCTCGGGGATGGAGGAGAAGTTATTGCCATCCAGCCACAGGGCCCTGGTGCCATCTGGGATGCTGTCAGGCAGCTGTGTGAGGTTCCGGGAGCTGCAGAAGACGCTGAGCTCATCCGTGTAGTCATCGTGGCCACAGGTGCAGACGGCCGGGCACTGCAGGCCCTCGGAGTCCCCAGGCACTCCGTGCTCCACTCCCTCCAGGCCACAGGGGCCTAATGCTGCCCAGGAGACCAGCAACACCACCAGGGTTAGGCCTCCTGCAGGGAGAGGAGCTTGGAGAGAGGCGGCACTGAGGGGCTCAGAATGCAAACCCCAGGGTGAGTGAAGCATGGAAACTTACGGTCCTCAGCCCATACATGTGGGCCACCCAGGCCACAGCAAGCCATGCTAAAGCGATGCGCTGCTGAAGGGACTGGAGAAAAGTGAGTTGAGGTATGTGGTCACCCCACGTAAATCAGAAACAGAAGGCAGGCAGGTCAACTGTGGTGTTCTCCAGCTCAAAACTATCACAGAATTAACAGGGTAGTGATACCTGTTCCAGAATAAACTGAGGACTGGGCACCTGGCAATTAGGCCATGTGTCCATTTGTGTCCCCAAGGGGGACACTCAAGCCAGGCCAGGCTGCCATGTAGGCCTGGAGAAAGGCATGAGCAAGAAAGTATCCTGGAGCTGACCTGGGTGGCTATGCACTTGTTGCCTTTGGGGGTTGGGCAGCACGTTCAGCCTGCACCCAGGTCCTTGGCCCAGCACCATTGTGGGGAGAGCAACAGGGTGCAAGCCTCTGTGGCAGGCAGGGTCCCAAGACTCAACTCAAAATTGTTGACTCGGTGGGGTCAGGTTTTGTCTCTGAACAAAGGGCGCCAAACTCCCCAGCAACCATGCCCTAGAATTGCTGCTGGGCACTGGGCTGCTCCTCACATTGTCCCATCCCTGCCCTTGGAGAGCTCAGGGTGGACAGAGGCAGCACTGGAGAGGGCCCTGTACCCAGCCGGTTGGGAATAGGCCCTGAGATGGGACGAGCTGACAGTGGCTTGGCTTCCGAGTGGCTAAGGGGGCAGCAGGCCCTAGCCCAGCAGAGGATCCAGGGCAAGGCCCCCAGGTGGGGGTATAAGGAGACGCCCACCCTGCCACCCTCCTGTTGCTGTCCTGGGCCTCTAGACAGGGAGAGGAAAAGGAGACCCTCTGGAGCCAGGTGAAGCTGCACCCTCCAACACCCTGCAGTCCCATTCCCCCCATGGGCTCCCAAAAGTTCAGGCCTTCCCAGAGCTGAGCCA
Source organism: Furipterus horrens (assembly GCF_987537825.1). NCBI lineage: Eukaryota > Metazoa > Chordata > Mammalia > Chiroptera > Furipteridae > Furipterus > Furipterus horrens. The sequence goes on along the minus strand of NW_028327175.1, from coordinate 118,126,192 downwards.
TCCCTGGGGGCTGCAGAGCCCCAGTGGGCTTGGGGACACAGGGAACCTCACCTTTCCTCAGGGCCATCCCGCATGCAAAACAGGCCGCAGGTCTGCTGGGGGCTGGCTGTTCCTGCCCTCTGGATTTCCCCACCTCCAGGGCAGTAGGCAGCCCTGTCACAGGCCAACCCATCCCCACTACCCTGGGCTCCATTAACCCCCTCCTGTCTGGTGGCCAGGTGCCCTGGTGGTAGATGGCACAGGGGTTAGGCTGGGGGCTGCATCCACCCTAAATCCACCTTCAGGGTCCAAGGTGGGCCATGGTGCAGCTCTTAGAACCAGCAGGGGCCGGTCCTGTCTGCACCACCCCATCCAGCCCAGGCCTGTGGAGTTGGGCCAGCAGGCAGGTGAGGGATGTGGGAGTCCCTCGGAGCAGCCTGTGAGGGGCTGCTGCTTGGCTAGGTTTGGGGAATCCAGGAAAGGAGGCCCCTGTGCTCAGTTACCCTGCCCATGGGTGGGCCTCCTTGGGCAGCTCCTGGGGGCCTTCCACCTAGCGGATGGTCATGTGAGGGTTAAGCAGGAGCCACCACATTTCCCAATGGGCCTGCCCATCTGCCCTGGCATGCTGACCACCCCCTTCCCATTTCCTAACAGCCTGGGTGGGGTCGCCCAGCCCAGCCTTGGTTTTTTCTGTGACCTCAGGGTCTGCTGGTGTCTGGCCACTGCCCCTCCCCCAGTCTTTCTTCTAGAAATGCCAGGTAGAGCCCACCCACCTTGTAATTACTTTCAACATGCACCTTCAGCAGGTGGGCACAACTTTTCCTGGAAGAGAATGGCCAGTGATGGGGTGGGGGGGTGGCTGGCCTTAGGACCAGCCTCCATCCGGTGGGAGACCCCATGCTGTCCTGTAAGGCTCCTGTGGGGACACGGCCACCCCGTTCTGTACATAGGCCACTGGGGTGTGTGCCCAGTGCCTGGCCTGAGGTCAGCTCCAGGTCAGAAGGTAGAAGAAGGTGTCAGCTGGCAAGGCTATTAAAACCTAGGGAGCCCCATCACGCCCTTATCTGCCAGCCCCTGTCTCTGCTCTTCCTGCTCACACCAGGTATAATCTGGTCCTCCAGCCATTCCTTCCCTCCTCTGTGGGGGATCCTTCCTCTGGCTGTCAGCTGCACCCACTCACTGGAGTCCCTCACTCTTCCTGGGTTGATAGGCCTCTGGTTAGAAGAGGCTAGAGAAGGCACAACTGGGTCCGGGGAAGAGCAAGGCTCGTTGAAGTTTAGGGGACTCTCAAATGGAATAGGTCTGCGTCCAACTGGCTGGAAAGCGGGGAGAGGAAGAGGTGAGGTAGGCAGGAGCTATCCGAACCCTCCCGTGGGGTCTGAAAGCTCTGCCTGGCCACTGGGTCAGCTATTCACAGGGCCCAGAGACTGGAACCCTCTCCCTGCCCGTCCCCTGCCTCACCAGTGGTAGGGTATGGGGAGGCAGCTTTATCTCCCTCCCTTTATTGAGCTTTGATATTTTTCCAGGTCAGTTCTCAGCTTCTGAGAAATTATAGATCTACCAGGGAGAAAGTCCACACCCAGAAATTTACAGAGTAAACACACATTTACACAGTAGAAAGTGCAGACTCAGCAGGACTTCTAGGGCCAGTGGGGCCTCTTCTGGAAAGTTCCCTTACTGGATGGCCTTCTGTGCTGGAGAATGAGGTTGGAGCAGGGTGCACATAGGTAAGTGTGGAAAGGATTAGTGGTCCTGTCATTGAGCATTTGAGGGTTGGGACAGAAAATTTCTGTGACTCTCAGTCGAGTTTGTGTGTCTGGGAAACATGGGATTCTGGGAACTGGGCTGGGCATTTTAAATCTTCCTCGAGTTCTGCAGTAACACCAGTGCTCAGTGTTCTAAAGAAAACAACTCTGTCTCCTCTGCCTGGCCAGCTCTGGTCCCTGCTCCTGCTAGCAGCCTAGCTGGCCTCTTTCTGGTTGACCAGCTAAGGGTCTCCCTGACTTTTTTATTTATTATTACATTTTATTGATTATGCTATTACAGCTGTCCTGATTTTTCCCTCTTTGCCCACCTCCACCCAGCATCACCACTCCCTCAGGCAATTCCCTACCATTGTTCATGTCCATGGGTCATTCGTGTAAGTTCTTTGGCTACTCCATTTCCTATACTGTACTTTACACCCCCATGGCTCTTCTGTAACTACCTATTTGTACTTCTTAATCCCCCAACTCTTGACCCATTCCCCCACACCCCCTACCATCTGGCAACTATCAAAACGCTCTCTGTATCCATGATTCTATCTCTGTTCTTGTTTGCTTAGTTTGTTTTATTTTTTAAATATTTTATTTATTTTTAGAGAGCGAAGGAAGGGAGAAAGATGGGGAGAGAAACATCGATGTGCGAGAAATACATCAATTGGTTGCCTCTCGCACACCCCAGCTGGGGACCTGGCCCACAAACCAGGCCTTTGCCCTGACTGGCGACCTGACCTTTCAGTTCGCAGGCCAGCACTCAATCTACTGAGCCACACAACCCAGGGCTTAGTTTGTTTTTTAGATTCAATTGTTGATATGTATTTTTTGCCATTTTATTGTTCATAGTTTTGATCTTTTTTTTTCTTAAATAAGTCCCTTTAACCTTTCATATAGGAATGGTTTGGTGATGATGAACTCCTTAGTTTTTGGGTTTTTTTTTTTTTTTGTCTTGGAAGCTCTTTATCTGTCCTTCAGTTCTAAATGATAGCTTTGCTAGGTAGAGCAATGTTGGCTTTAGGTCCCTGCTTTTCATGTCTTTGAATATTTCTTGCCAATCCCTTCTGTTCTGCAGTTTCTTTTGAGAAATCAGCTGATAGTCTTATGGAAACTCCCCTGTAGGTATCTAAGTTCTTTCCTCTTACTGCTTTTAAGATTCTCTCTTTATCTTTAACCTTTGGCATTTTAATTATGATGTGTTTTGGAATGGGCCTCTTTGCATCCATCTTGTTTGGGACTCTCTCTGCTTCCTAGATTTGCACATCTATTTCACCAAATTAGGGGAGTTTCTTTTGTTATCTTTTCAAATAGATTTCCAATTCCTTATTCTTCCTCTTCTTCTTCTGGCACCCCTATGATGCAAATGTTGGACCTCTTGAAGTTGTCCCAGAGGCTGCTTACACTTTCCTCATTTTTTTGGATTCTTTTTTCTTCTTGTTTGAATTGGTTGTTTTTTGCTTCCTTATGTTACAATCATTGATTTGATTCTTGGCTTTATCCACTCTGCTGTTGATTCCCTATAAATAGTTATTTCAATTAGTGTGTCCTTTGTTTCCAACTAGATCTTTTATATACTGTTGAGGTCCTCACTAAGTTCTTTGAGCATCCTTATAACCAGTGTTTCGAACTCTGCACCTGATAGATTGCTCATCTCTATTTCACTCAGCTTTCTTTCTGGAGTTTTGATCTGTTCTTTCATTTCGGTCATGTTTGTCTCCTTGTTTTGGCAGCCTCCCTGTGGTTTTTTTCTGTGTATTAAGTTGAAATGCTTTGACTCCTTCTCTTTGTAGCGTGGTCTAATGTAGTATGTGTCCTGTAGGGTCTAGTGGCACAGCCTCCCCTATCACCTAAGCTGGGTACTTGAGGTGCACCCTTCATGTGGGCTGAGTACACCCTCCTCTTGTAGTTGAGCCTTCGTTGCTCTTGGCAGGTCAATGGGAGGGATTTACCCAGGTCAGTCAGGTGCAAGGATTGACTGTGACCACTTAGCACCACCCTCCACCCTCCATGGAGGATCAGCTGTGCAGGGGCAGGGTGGTGGTGCTCTGACATGGTCTGTAGCTATCTGCTCGGTGCGCTGGCCCTGCGGTTTCCTGGGTGGTGGAGGCCAAGGTCAGCCCCCACCTCTGCTTTGCCCAGGGCCACCCTGCTGAGCTATAAAGCAATCTGAGATGGCTGTTACTTGTACTGGGCTTGGAGATCCCAGGAAAAGTCAAGCTTTGAATCTAAGCTGGCTGCTGCTAGTGCTGGGCCTGGGGCTCACTAAGGCCACTTATTGCTTGTTTAATAGGATTTAGGAAGTTGTGTAGCATGAGCCAAGACCAGCCATTCATATGGAAAAGCCACTTGGGTAGGTCCATAAGTTGGGTGGGTCAAACAGCATTAGCCAGGTTGATGGAGTCTCAGATATGGCACCAGCTTGCTGGCTCTGTAAGAGAAGGGTTTAGAAAAGAGATAATGGCGTCTGCTGGCCTTGATGCCAGACACTTCAGTTCTTCCCTTTATACCACTGGTGCCTTTCAAGCTGCTACCTGGTGCTGGAGCTCAGGAGTGAATCTGAGTAGGTGAGTCCATGTGTGGGTTCTTTAAGAGGAACTGCTTGGGGCTCCATCAATTTCTTCCACCGACTCAACCCCTGCTAGTTTTTCCAGCCAGAAGTTGTGGGGACTTATCTTCCTGGCACTGGAACCCTGGGCTGGGACTCACCTCTCCTGAGATATCCCTCCCAAATTTTTATCCACCACACGTGGGTGTGGGACCAGCCCATTCCATATCTGCACCCCTCCTACCAGTCTGGATGGATATGGTTTCTTTTAATTCCATAGTTGTTAGACTTCCATTCAACTCAATTTCTGATAGTTCTGAGTGATGGTTCTATATTTTAGTTGTAATTTTGATGTGGTTGAGTGAAGAAGCGAGCCATGTCTGCCTGCACCGCCATCTTGACCAGAAGTGTGGTTTGCCTATTTTTGATCTTCCTGTAAATGGTGGTACACAGAGGCACTGGGTCTGGCCACTTGTCAGACACAAGTGTGAGGTCTGTGAGATTAGCCAGATCTAGCTGGACATAGCTGTCCCTGTGTTCTCATTCAAGTCACAGGAGGCATTTATCCATCCACCCAGGGACATCAGGGTGTTTCCAACAGTGCTGCTCAGGCTCTCGGGCCTGCGTCTCCTGTGGGCTAGGTACACTTCTGTTGGTCCTGGATGGGTGTGTCTTAGCAGGTGATGACACCCTTCTGGAGCACCACAGGCATCTTGACTCCATGTGCTACTCATTTGCACTTATCCTGGAGTGGAGTAGACAGTGGGTTTCATTGTTCTGTGTCTTCTCAATCACCAGTGAGATGGCAGCTCCTCAGAGGCTCACTGGCTGGTGGGTTGTCCTATCCTGTGAAGTGCATGTTTCAGTCTCTGGACAATTTTCTATTTGGTTATCTGCCCAGTCTGATTTTTAAGCCATTTCTCAGGTGTGTGGGGGCATGTTTTCTGCTCTGTAGCTTGCCTTTTTGTGCTTGTTATCATGGTTGTGGCAAGAGTTCTTAATGTGGTATCATAAGATATTCCCTAAATGTTACATGTTGACCTTGATTTTGCAAATACTGGGTTGGCCAAAAAGTTGGTTTAGTTTTTTCCACACAAAGGCTCTAGTACTGCTGAGCTGTCGTTAACTTTGTTCGAAACAAGTTTGTTAGATTGCTGTGTTAGCAGTCATATCAGCGTGCATTAAAAAAAAAAAAAACTTATCAAAATTGGTGAATTTTTGTGCAGCCATTTTAATATTGAAGATGTAAGAAGATACATGACATTTTTGGCATGTTGTGCTTTATTATTTCAAGAAAGGTAAAAATGCAACTGAAACATAGAAAGAGATTTGTGTAGTGCATGGAGAAGGTGCTGTGACTGATCAAAAGTCTCAAAAGTCCTGGCTGCTGTGGCTCAATGGATTGAGCGTCGGCCTGTGAACCAAGTGTCGCTGGTTCGATTCCCAGTCAGGGCACATGACTAGGTTGCATGTCAGGTCCCCAGTTGGGGGTGCGTGAGAGGCAACCACACAGTGATGTTTCTCTCCCTCTCTTTCTCCTTTTCCCTCTAAAAATAAATAAACAAATAAATTATTTTTTAAAAAGAAGTCTCAAAAGTGGTTTGCAAAGTTTCTTGGTACTGTTGATATTTTGGCCAAATAATTCTTTGCAGTGGGGCTGTCTTATGCATTGGAAGATTTATAGCAGCACCCCTGGGCTCTATGCACTAGGAGACAAAAGCAGGAGATAGCAGACATACTCAAAATACCCAACTCAGTAAATTTATTGCTGAAAAGAAAAATGTATCTTTTATTTTATGGACAAAAACTAAATGGGCTTTTTGGCCAACCCAATACCAACAATAAAGATGGAAAAAATACAAAAAGATTTTTCTTATGTAGTCCAATTTACCAAACTGTGGTTTCAAGTCCTATTTGACATGACTTTAATTTCTCCTGTATAGATTCTTTGGAGTGGATTGCTGACTCATATAGGATTTAAGTCTAACTTAAAAAAAAATTTTTTTTTTGCACTGAGCAGCATCCGCTGAGCAGATGGATTCCTCTCATTTGCACACTTTGCTTGGCTTCCTCAGCAACCGTGTGTGACAAACTCGATATGGCTGAGGCTGAGAAATTTGGTGAGTCGGGATTGAAGAATACAGAAATGCAAGAGAAAAATCCACTACCTTCAAAAGAAGGGATTGAACAGGAGAAGCAAGCAGGCAAATTGTAATGTGGGCACTACCACTATGCACTGTACAAGTCTTATTTTACTTCTTTTAGCTTTTTAACTTTGTAAGATGCAAAAAGGTTACATCAGTTTAAATGACTGTGCTGCCCCTTTTCACATCAGAGTACTAACAAGGAAGGCAGCACCTGTCTCTCCCATCTGCCTGTCTGGCTGGCAGGGAAAGAAAAGAACTTGCATGTTGGTACAGGAAGAAGCTGGGTGGGACAAGAGTGAAATGTAGTCCGAGCTGGTCCAAGTAGTCCTGCAGGCTGTAAAATGCAGTTTAATCAGTGCTATTTTTGTTATTGTTATTGTTCAAGTGATTTTAATTACTGGGACACATGATTTTTAAAATATGCAAATTAAAGTTTTAAAACCTGAAAATTTTTTTACAAGTCAACTTTTCCGAAGTGATTGTATCATATTACAAAGTATGTGTTTTCTCTGACAATTAATGTTGGCCCCTTTTCATATGTTTATTGGCCATTCTTATACCTTCTTTGGTGAAATATCTGTCTATTCCAGTATTCTGCCCATTTCTTAAAGAATTTATTGATGAGAGAGAGAGAAAGCGAGAGAGAGAGAAACATCAACCTGCCGTTCTCCCCATCCATGCATTCATTGGTTGACTCGTGTATGCACCCTGACTGGAGATTGAAAGCTCATTCCTGATACTCCAACTGAGTACCAGGCCAGGGCTCTTGGCCCATTTTTAAATTGAGTTGTCTTCTTATTTAGTTCTGAGACTTTATACATAATGGATACAAGAGTATATTTTCAATTATCAGATATAACATTTGTAGATATTCTTCCCAGTCTATCGCTTCTCATTTTTTTAAATGCTGTCTTTTGAAGTGCAAGTTTTTAACTTTAATGAAGTCCAATTTATCCCCCACCTTTACTGACTCACACTTTTCATGTTGTGTCATAATGCTACCTAACCCAAAATCACAAAAAATTTCTCCTATGTGTTCCTCTAAAAGCTTGATTACTTTTAGATTTTACATTTAGGTCCATGATCCATTCTGAGTTATGTGTATAGTTTGAGGTAAGGGTCTCAGTTCACTTTTTTACATATAGATACCCAATTGTCCCAACGCCACCTGTTGAAAAAACTATCATTTACTCCATTGAAATATCTTTGCATCTTTGTTGAAATCAGTTGACCATAAATAAAATGGACTTTCAATTCCATTAAACTACATGCTTATTATCCTTGCATATATTTTATTACCGTTGATTTATAGTAAGATAACAAAAATTTCTTGTTTATCCTCACCTGAGAACATTTTTCCATGGCTTTTAGAAAGAGAGGGAAAGAAACATCAGTGTGAGAAATATCGATCAGTTGCCTCCTGTACGTGCCCCAACCAGGGATCAAACCCACAGCCTAGGCATGTGCCCTGACCGGGAACTGAACACGCAACCTTTTGGTTACAACACTCAAGTCAAACCACGCCCACCAGGACTATAGTAAATTTTGAAATTAGGCAATGTAAGCCCTCCAACTTTGCTCTTTTTCAAATTAGTTTTGGCTCTTTTAAGTCCTTTGTATCTCCATATAAATTTTAGGAACTGCTTGTTACTTTCTTCCAAAATCCTGCTGGGATTTTGATAGGGATTGCATTGGATCTATAGATCAATTTGAGAAGTGACACTTTTTACTTTTTTATTGAAAATTTAAAAAGTTTTTTTTTTTTTTTAAGAGAGAAAGGGAAGAGGAGAGAAAAAGTGAGAAACATTGATTGGTTGCCTCTCCTATGTGCCCTGACTGAGGACTGAACCCTCTGCATCTGGAGCGTCTACTATCTGTCACATCATCAGTATGCAGACATTTACTAAACTAATGAAGTCAGAATAAATGTCAGTGTCCACTTGCTTTGGATGTCAGGGGGAGGGCTGGAGTTCAATCATGTGGGCAGTAATTCCATGGCTGACACAGCGACACCCCAAATCAACTTGATAGAGGATAGTGAGGCTCGTGGCGTTCCCTGTAGCTGAGCACCCTGATGTGCCAGCAGGGAGACCTATCTGAAGTTCACAGAGAGGGCACACCTCAGTGTTCTGGACCCTCCCAGACCTCACCCTGTGGGTCTCTTCACTTAGCTTGTCCTGGTTTGTATCCTTTATACCAAATAAAACTTTTTATCATATCCTTTATCATAAAATCAGAAGTATGGTGTCTCCCTGAATTCTTTTTTTTAAGTGACTGTTTTTATTATTTTTTAGCGAAAGGGGAAGGGTGGGAAAAAGGGAGAGAAACATCAATGTGTGGTTGCCTCTCACATGCCCCCAATGGGGGACCTGACCCGCAACCCAGGCCTGTACCCTGACTGGGAATCGAACCAGCGACCTTTTAGTTCACAGGCCAGCACTTAGTCTACCTAGCCACACCAGCCAGGTGGTGTGTCCCTGAATTCTAAGACATCCTAGTTAGTTGCTGAACCTGAGAGGTTCATGGGAACCCCTGAATTTGTAGCTAGCTGGTCAGAAGTGCTGGTGGCCTTGGGGGTTCCCAAGCTTCCAGGCAGTGTCTACTGTGAGAGTGGTCATGTTGGGGACCATGTCCTTCACCCATAGGACTGCACTAACACTGGTGGTCAGCATCAGAGGTGCACTTTAGTGGCACAGCGTGGATGGCACCAGAGATACAAGTGGATGTTCAAAACCTGAAACTGTCCATATCACCAGGTCATTTCTTCCCAACCTAGTGAGTCAATATTACTCCACTCCACATCTCAGATATCAATATCCTAATATTTACAAGTAAGAGCAAACAGCCAACACTCTCCTGAAGGATGAGGTTGGGTCATGTCCCTTCCTGGAAATGAAGAATTATTCTAAAGCTGTAGTGACAGGGAACATAAGGCCGGCGTCAAGACAAACGGACATACCAACAGAATATGGAGCCACGAATGCACCCTGGATGCTCACCAGGGCTGGCAGTGCTGACAAAGGAGGGACACCCAGGTATCCTGTAACCAGCATAAACAGCATTTTCACTTGAGTTATAAACCTCAGTGTGAAAAGCAAAACAAAAAAATGACTGGATGAAATTATAGGAAGGCATCAGAGGAGGGAAGTTGTTGTTAAACAGGGCACAGAAGCATTTACCATGAAATTTTAAAAAAGATGAATTTGACTATAATAAATTAAGAATTTCTTCAGCAAGACACCAGAGTGTGAAGCCGGCAACAAACTAGGTGGCAGCTGCACACATGAACAACCAAAGCACTCATGAAGTGCTGTGTATGAAACGGAAGGCCTCCTGGTCAATAAGAAATAAAACCTAGTCTTGACTGGTACAGCTCAGTTGGAGAGTCGTCCCACAACTGAAAGGTTGTGGGTTCAATTCCTGGTCAGGGCACATACTGAGGCTGCAGGTTCGATCCTAGGTCTGGGTATATATGGGAGGCAACCCATTGATGTTTCTCTCACATCGATGTTTCTCTCTATCCCTTCCTCTCTCTCTAAAAGCAATGAAAAAAAAAAAGTCCTCGGGTGAGGATAAAAAGGAAAGGGGGGGGAGAGAGAGAGAGAGAGAGAGAGAGAGAGAGAGAGAGAGAGAGAGAGAGAGAGAGAGAGAGAGAGAGGAGAGAGAGAGAGAGAGAGAGAGAGAGAGAGAGAGAGAGAGAGAGAGAGAGAAAGAAAAAGAAAAAAAATAAATAAAATCTAGTAGAAAACTAGGGAAGAACCTAAGAGAGGCCATTCACAGATGAGGAAATCCCAATGCCAATAAGCGTGTAAAAAAATACCAGTAAACAGGTAGATGCTGGTGAAGCCTCCATATAGTGCTGTCATTCCACATTCTCCAGAGGGGCAAAAACAAGCAAGTTTAAACCCCAGCTGTGGCACTGGTGTGGGCTTGCCCACTGTTGCAGTGGGTCAGCTCACTGTACTAGAGGGGCCAAATGCTCTCCTGGGTTGAAACGCAGAGCTTTCCGGCAGCATTCCACTACCAGTTGCAGCAGGGGATAGAGGAGAGGGCTTCGAAGCCGAAGCCAGACCCAGGCCACAGGCCACACGTGCAACCTTGACTGTGAGAACGCTGGCCCCACAGACCAAGTACAGCGCCACAGCCCACCCCGCAAGTCCTGAGGGCAGCTGCAGGGTCCCATCGCATGAAGGGAAAGCCCCCAGAGCCCAGGAGGAGGGATGGCCTTGGACAGCTGCATGGTGGGGCATGTTTTCCTTATGTTCCCTACATGTTATAAATGTTTTGTTTCTACTCTTTGACATTTAAATGTGCAATCAGGAACAGAGGAACTGAGTGAGGCAGGACCATGGAGGAGAGAGGCAGGATCATGGAGGACACTGGCAAGAGGGGGATCTGCTGGCAGCTGGTCAAAACGAGAACCACTCCTGAGTGCAGCCTTCCTGTAGCCAGGGAACGGGCATGCTGGTGGGAACTAGCAGTTACCTCGGTGTCCATGGGGAGGGACTGTCAACACACAAGGTGCCTAGTGAAACACGCACCAGGCCCAAAGGGCCACCTGGACCCTCACAATCTCCAATGTTTCCAGGTTTCATAAAGCAACAGAACACTGTGTCCAGAGACATCTGCAACAGTATTTCCACAGTTGGTACAAAGTTGTAAAATGAAGCATCTAGAAGGACCCATGTAAATCCCGTTCCATGACACCCTTACACATGTGGGGAGGCTGCTGGTCACAGAGAGTTTTGGCTCTATCTAGAATGTCCGATCTCTGGACAAGAATGTTTCTATGTGGTTTTCATGCAATCTTTAAATGTCCTGGATTCCCAGACTCAAAGCATCATGGCCCATGCAGGTAACTGCAGAATGACATGTGCCCCAAGCTCAGCCAAAAACAGGGACAAATGATCTCTGGGATCTGAGGACTCTAGGGAGAGGGGCGATAGACAACCATGCTTTGTTATCACCTGTCTGGGACGAGGAGTAAATGTGACATCAACAGAGGTGGCGGCACACAGTCTGCATATCGTCACAATGACAAAGACTGACCAGAGGCCGCAGTGACAGGCTTCAGCAAGCAGAGCCTTGCCTGGCACTATTCTTTTGTCACAGATCGAAGCCAAACTGAAAATGTCAAACACAGAAGAAAACTTCCAGATCCAGGAAAAAGTTATTTGGGAACAAACATCCCTTCTTCCTTCCACCAACTGTCCTCTGGGTCTGGGCCACACACCCTGGGACCCGTCCCTACCCTCTCCCATCTAAAAACCCTGAGTGGCATCAGGACATCCCATGGCTGTCCCACCCCATTCCTCCTTGCTTGGACAGCCCACCCTCTCTGCCTGGGATGGGACTCAGTGCATGCACAGCTTACCCTGTCTGCTCAGGCCGGAAGACCAGGCTGCCATTGCAGCTAAGGAGCCATGCCTAGTGTGGTGCTTTCCCAGAACGGCCGCAGTTCAAATTTTCTCAGGCAAAGGCAGAGAGTATAGCTGCAGAGTGGGGACACCCACAGAGAGCTCGGCCTCGGGCTTTCCCACACTGCCACTGGGAAGGACATGGAAACCTCTACCTGTCCAGCCCTGAGTGGGGCAGACCTTGAACAGAGCTGCAAGGTGCCAACATTCATGTCTCACAGCCATGTGGGTGCCCAGTGACGCTCCGCCATAGATGGCATGTAGATGGCATCTTGACATCCCTTTCATCAGCTCTTTTGCCTACAATGGTCCCTGGGAACGTCCCCAGGATGGGCCAGACTTTGCAGGGATTGGGGTGTGTGAAGTTTGGACCGCATGGGTTCCATATGGCAGTAGTTCCCAGCCTAAGCCCCCAGGCCTGGCCCCAGCCTCTAACCTCACTGCACAATGACCCAGCCCAGGGAGGTGCTCCAGGCCTGACTACAGCAACACAGCAATGACTCTGTGAAGATAGTGACACAGGACTCTTGAGAGAATGACTTCCTCTGGAAGTAACTAGGGGAGGAAGGTGGAGGAAAAGAACAGTACACCCCCACCCAGTTGCCCTGTTCTGATGAGCACAGGGCTGCTGGCCTTGACAGGGGAAAGAGGGACAGGTAATACTGGGGTGTCACGCAGGGGCCCCACAAAAAAGCCAGAGAACACACAGTCTGCAAGCAGAACTTCCAGGAATAAATACTTTCTAAATTCTTCTCTTATAAATATGCATTAAAACATTTCATAATACAAGCAAAGGACTCTGAAGTTAATTTAAACTTACACTAAGACTCAATTTCCTACACTCCCAGCAGGAAGTTCACCTAAAACATCTGAACACCCAAATGCACTTGAAGGCAGCAGCCACGGGCACGCCAGGCCCCTCAGACACCTCAGTCCCGGGGCACCTTGAAATGGTCCTTCTCTTTGCGGATGGCCCTCATGGTGGTGACAGGGTCCGTCTCGCCCGCATGCTGCTGCACAGTCTTCTCCCTGCAGAGCCAAGCATCAGGCTGCAGGCCGCAAGCCCCGCCCACCACCCCTCCCAGGACGCCAGGGAAGAAGAGTCTGGAGGAGTCCGGGCATTCTGAGAATTGGAATGCAACAGCACATGGCCAACTTGGGTGCGCCTAACAGTGGATGGCATGCTCCCCAAGCCCAGTCCTGCTGGCAACACGGGAAGCAGGGGCACTGGCCCCACGCAGGCGCCCACAACTGCCCAGCGCCATGAGGCTCCCCAACAACGCACCTCTCCCACCTATGGACCCTCGCCCCATCCCCTTGCTAGGGGCACCAAGGAAAGTGTCCTGCTGCCATCACCTTTAAGAAAACAGGTCTGATTCTATGGCTATACTTAATCAAGATTTCAGGGCAGTCTCCTCCACCATTGGGGATCTTCAGAAGGAGTTTCAGTGAGCGGACAGTGCGTGAGTGCAGCAGAGGCCAGGACACCCACGGCCAGCGCCACCCGCTCACACCCTCACCTCACTCTCATGAACGGATTATAGGTGAACTCTTCTGCAATGGTGGATGGCACCGTGGGCTCCCCAATACTGTACTTCTCCTGCAAAAGAAACACATCACTTTAATACAGAAACTTCCAAATACCTTCATTTTTAAATACCTTCTCATGATCTTAAAACATCATCTGACAGAAGGCACAGTGAACAGCCAGGTCAGTGTAAGGCTGGGCCCCTTCCTGCTTGTCGAGATACGAGCTTTGCAGCTGCTACCAGCAACTCGTCCTCCTTCCTTTGCAGTCTTGGAGGTGGAGGGGAACATGGAGCTTTCTTTCCATTAATATGAAGTTCATGTTATAGAAGTAATAACCAGCAAAAATGCAGAAAACACCACTGTCCAACTCCCAAGGCAGTGCATGGGTTGTGTGCAGCTCATTGCTGGGAAAAACGGTAGGACAACAAATGCCCAGAGTCCCTCACTGGGATGACAGCTCACTTCAGAGGGTGGTAAGTTCTCATCATGAGGGGTTCAAGCCCTACACAGGATCCCAAGGGAGAAGCACCCAGGAAGGGCCCTCAATTGGCACTTTATCACCTCCAGTCAGGATGATCTTGCCCCTGATCAAAAATGACCAAGGCAAACAGAGAGAAGATGCAAACAAGGCTGTCTGGCCAACTGTTCGCTTCTAAAGAAACTCTACGGGAAGATCAGAATTAACAGCTGGGGGTCTTCACCAACCCAGCAACCCTTGCCCTTCTGCTTGGCTAACCCAGAGGATCACAGGGCCAGAGCTTGGACAATAGCTGCTGACACCCAAGCCCAGGCATCCTGACCATTGGGGTTCTCAGACCAGAGGGTCAGGATCTTGCCACCCCCAACACTGATCAATGACATCAAGAAATAATGCTCCCACTAATTTAAAAGCATTTATGCACTCCTATGTTCCCTGCAGCATTATTTACAATAACCAAAATTTGGAAGTATCCCAAGTGTCCATCAGTAGATGAGTGCATAAAACAGCTATGGTTCATTTACACAATGAATACTACTCGGTTGTAGAAAAGAAAAAGCTTTACCCTTTGCAACAGCATGGATGGACCTGAAGAACATTATGCTATGTAAAATAAGTCAGTCAGAGAAAGACAAGTACCATATGATTTCACTCATATGTGGACTCTAATGAACTGAATTAGCAAGCAAAATAGAGACAGACTAAGAGAGAGCAGGATGACCCCTCTGAGGGGGGGAGGGGGGAAGCAGGGTGGAGGGATCAAGCAAAAAAGAAAAAAAGAGAAGGAACACATGGACATGGACATGGACATAAGTGTGGTGACTGCAGAGGGGAGGAGGTGGTTGACGGTGGAAGAACGTATAGGGGAGATAAATGGTAATGGATGGAAAAAAATACAATAAAATAATAATAAAATAATGAAAATTAAAAGTGAAGCCTTAAAGAAAGAAAAAGAAAGAATCCTTCAACCATGAGAGGTGTGTCCCATAGGGATCTGGCAGGTAGATCAAGATGAAGGTTGACTGCTAATCTCTGTTTTTTCCCTTCTGGTAAAAACAAGCTTAGGATGTTTTATAATATCCTCCGTGCTTCTCCAGTATTCACTTCTAAAAATTCTTATTCTATCTCCTATGAGGGAAGAAAACATGTTAACACTTCTAAGTTTAAAACAGGTTCTTACATGTTTAGCTGGTGGAATGGAAACTGTCATAACCTTTTAGGCTATCTATTAAAGTGAGTGTTAATGTGTAGTGATTTTCCTACAGAAGCAGGAAGGATGCAGAAATGTAAATACTGCAGCACAGTTCATAAGAGCAAGAAAGTTGGAAACCCTCAATGTCCTCCCTAATGGAACTGGTAAAATGATATATGGGTGACATTCACACATCAGTATACAATATTTGAAAGTAAGATGGATGGACAGTGATAAAATAAGTATAGTAAAATATTAGTAATAGAGAATAGGTGTTAGGTATATGAATATTCACTATGAAATTCCTTCAATGTTTCTATATATGTGAAAATTCTCATAATAAATGTTTAAAAGGCTAAAAAAGTTTTACATAATTCATTACAAGTCATGTGTCAAAGAAGAAATCACAAGGGATTTTTTTAAATATTTCAAATTGAAGATAATGAAAATACAACATTTGAAAATTTGTGGGATGCTGCTAGAGGAGTACTGGGAAGTAAGTTTTTAGCTTTCAATGCTTATATTAGAAAAGAAGAAAGGTCTAAAATCAATGAACTCTAGTTCCATATTAAGAATCTATTCAAAAAAAAAAAAAGGCAAAGTACATCCATAGTAAGTAGATGGAAGGAGTTTAAAAAAAAACAAGAGCAGAAATCAGTGCAATGGAAAAACAAAAAAGGAAAATTAAGGCAAAAGTTCTTATTAAAAATCAAAATTGATAAGAATGATGAAGAAAAAGAACACAAACTACCAACAAAGGAGAAAATTTGTCCTTGGGGAAAGCAGAGATTTCTTATTTAGGAGACAAAAAGTATGAACCATAAAAGGAAGTTAATATTGCTGGACTTCATCAAAATTTAAAACATTCTTCAAAAAACATTGTTGAGAAAATAAAAGGCAAGCCACAGAATGGGAAAAACTATTCACTACACATATATCTGACAAAGGACTTGTATCCAGAACATACTTTTGAAAAATCCTCTTATTATTCAGTAAGAAGAAAATAATCCAATGTTTTAAGTGGGCAAAAAGATTTGAATAAACACTTCACAAAATAGCCAGTATGCATATAAAATGTTGCTCAGCATTATTGGGCCTAGGTAAATGCAACTTAAAACCACAATGGAACACCACTACATACCCATTAAAATGATTAAAATTAAAAAGACTGACAATACCAAGTGCTGATGAGGATACGGAACAACTGGAAATCTCACACTTTGCTGGTAGAAATGTAACATAATACAAACACTTACAAAAATAGTTTGGCAGTTTCTTTACAAGTCAAACATATACCTAATAGAACCCAGCCATTTCACTCTTAGGTATTTACTCAAGAGAAATCAAAACACATCACACAAAGACTTGTACACAAATGTTCATAGCAGCTTTATTTACAACAGCCAATTACTGGAAACAACACAGATGTCTATTGACAGATGAATGGAAAAACGAAATGTGGTATATCCAAACAATGGAATTCTACTTAGCAATAAAAAGGAATGAACTACTGATACATGCAGCAACATGAATGAATCTTAAAATAATTCTGCTGAGTGAAAAAAAAGTACATACTGTATAGTTCCATTTATATAAAATACTTTATTAGAAAATGCAAACTAACCTCTAATGGAATACAATAAATCAGTAGTCCTCTTGAGACAGGGCAGTAAAAGAAAGGGGCATGAGGAAGATTTGGGGGTGATGAAAATGTTCTGACTTACTTGTAGTGCTAGTCATTTCACTGGTATACACACCTGTCAAAATTCACTCAGTTCCTCACTTTAAACTGGTGCAGTTTATTACATGTTAACTAAACCTCAACAGGCTGGTATTAAAAAGGGAGCAAAAAGTATGAAAACTCTGGCAATAAACTTGAAAACCCTGATGAAATGGACAAATTCCATTTCAAAACTAACTCAAGAAGATATAAAAATCTAATAGCCCTACACAAATAAATTAATTCATAACAAAAAAAAATCCACAAAAAGAATTCAATATCCACATGGCTTCAGTGATGAATTCTAACAAATATTAAAGAAAGAAAGAATAATGGTCATAGAAAACGCAGAAACTAGAAGGAGGAAACACTTTCTCATTTTATGAGGCCAGTATTACCTTGATATTAAGAACAAACACAACGCAAGAAAATAAAACTAAACCAATATCCCTTAAAAACACAGACACAAAAATAGACTCTAGCAACATATGAAAAGGATAATAATAGATTATGACTAAAGTTTATTCAGAAAGCAAAGTTGGTTTTACACCTGAAACCAATCGAGGTACTCCACCACATTAACAGAATAAAAGAGAAAAAAATACATGATTATATAGTAAATGAAGAAAAACCATTTCACAAACTTCAACACCAACTCATGATAGAAACTCTCAGAAAACAAGAAATATAAGTGATTAAGAGGATTTATGAATAACCCACAGCTAATGTATTTAATGGTGAAAACTGAATGGTTTGTCCTTAAGACTGAGAACAAGCCAAATATATCCACTCTCACCACTTCTGTTTAACACTGTACTGGAGATCTTAGCCAGTGCAATAAGGCAGGAAAAATTTAAAAAGGCACACAGATTTGAAAGGAAGAAATAAAACTATCTGTATTAGTTGATGACATAATTGTATACTAAGGAACCTATGGAAGATGCTAGAATAAGTGAGTTTACCGAAGTCACAAGGACATGAGGTCCAAATACAAAAATCAACTGTATTTCTAAAGACTATCAACAAATAATCATTTACATAAAATCCACAAACATCAAGTACTTAGGAATACATTTAGCAATATGTGCAAGATCTTTAACAGTGAAAATTGTAAAATATGCTGAGACCTCAACAAATGGAAAGCTGTATCATGTTCATGGAAAGACTCAAATTTTTTAAAAAGATTTTATTTAGCTTTAGAGAGAGGGGAAGGGAGGGAGAAAGAGGGAGAGAAACATCGATTGACTGCTTCTTGTCCACCCCTGACCGGACATCAGAGACCTTTCACTTTGTGGGATGATGCCCAACCAAGCCACATCAGTCAGGGCAAGAATCAATATTGTTAAGATCTCAATTCTCTCCAAATCTTTTGTTACAACACAGTTCCAATCAAAAGCCAAGTTGACTTTTTTGCAGAAATTAAAAGATGATCCCAAAATTTACACAAAAATGCAAAAGGCTTTGAAGAACCAAAATCCATTTTAAAAAAGAATAAAGTTAGAAGATTTGTACTATCTGATTCCCAGACTTACCATAAGGTATAGTAATCAAGCCAGTATTATTGATACAAGGATAAACCATACAGATCAATGGAACAGAAGAGTGCAGAAGTAGATTCCTACAGGATCCATTTTATTCAGCAAAGATGCCAAGGTAATATACTGAGGAAAGGAGAAGTCTTTTCAACAAATGGTGCTGAGCAACTGAATGGCAATATATAAAAAAGTGAATTTCTACCTTTACCTTACACCATAAGCAAACATTAACTTGAAATGGATCACTGAGCTTATGCAGAAATCTGTATGAACATAAAAGCTAAGACTATACAACTTCTAGGAGAAAACATAGGAGAAAGTCTTTGTGATGTATAGGTATACAACAATTTTTTAGGTAGGACACAAAAAGTATTAAAAAATTAATAAACTGAGCTTCAACAAAAGTATAAACTTTTTAAAAGATTTTACTTATTTTTAGAAAGAGGGGAAGGGAGGGAGAAAGAGAGGAGAGAAACATCAATGTGTAGTTGCTTCCCACATGTCCCAACAGAGGACCTGGCCCGCAACCCAGGCATGTGCCCTGACTGGGAATTGAACCAGCAACCCTTTGATTCACAGGCTGGCACTCAATCCACTGAGCCACACCAGCCAAGGAAAAGTATAAATTTTTATTCTTTGAAAGATACTGTTAAGAAAATGAAAAGGCAGGCCACAAAAACATTTGATATCTATATCTAACAAAGACTTAATTCCAGAATATACAAGGAATTCTTACAGGTCAGTATGAAGACAACCCAGTTTTTTAAAGGGACAAAAGATCTGAACATATACCTCACAAAAAAAAAGACATATAAAGGCCAATAAGCACACGAAAAGACACTCAATTTCATTAGCCATCAGAGAACACCACAAGAAAATATCACTATACACCTATTAGAATGGCTAAAATTTAAAAGATCAACAATTCCAAATGTTGGTGAGCATATGGAGCAACTGGAAAGTTTATGCATTGCTAGTGAAAATGCAAAATGGTACAACCAATTGGAAAACAGTTTGGTAGCTTCTTAAAAGTTAAATATACACTTACTATACAACCCAGCAATTTTACTCTTAGGTATGTTCCCAGATGTGTCCACACAAAAACTTGTACATAAACATTCATAGTAACTTTATTTGTGATAAGGAAAAACTGGAAACAACCCAAGTGTCCACAGATGAGTGGGTAAACAAATTATACTATACCCATATGAGATACTACTCAGAAATAAAACATGAATGAATCTTAAAAACATTATGCTAAGGAAAAGTGCCAGACACATCAGAGTAATGTTATATGGAAGTCTAGGAAACAGTAATCTATAGTGACAGAAAACAGACCAGTAGGTGGGAGCAAGGAAACCTCTGAGGATAGTGTAAATGTTTTTATTGTGGTTGTGTTTGGGCTCACAGAGGTACAAACATTGTCAAAATTCACTGAACTGTACAATGCTCACTTGGGTACTTTTCATTACGTGTAAATTATGCTTAATAAAATTTAGTTTTCAAAAACCAGATAACCGTGAAAAGAATGAGCTCAGTATATATAAATTGCTATGGAAAGAGCAAGTATGGTAAGACCCAGTATTAAGTGAAAAGAAAGCCACAAAGCAGTATGTACAGGCTATATACAGGATGAGCTTTTTATATTAAGAAAAGTATTCATACACAAGTACTGTTAAAAAATGGGATACAGAATATCACGGTTCACTTATCACGGCCTCACCATATTGCAGGATTTTAAAAAATATTATATTTAATTATTTATCATGGATTTTTCACTATATTGCAGGATTTTGCGGTACTGTATACATATGTTGTTAAAGTTATATAGGTTTAAGAGTGCAGAATATGTTTAAGAACATAAGTAGTGTTTATAAGTGTGGAAAAGGTTAATAAGGGAGTAGAAAAGGTTGATAAGGGACTGGGAATGGTTTATAAGTGTGTGGGAAAAGTTTATAAAGCCTTGGAATATATAAAAATACTAAAATAAATGTAAGGTTCCTACTTCGTGGATTTTCACCTATTGCAGAGGGGTCTAGAACGTAATACCCGTGATAAGTGAGGGAATACTGTATTGTATCAACTAAAAAAGTATTTGAATTTTTATGGGTATTGTAAGCCCACCCTCAAAAAACTGGTAAGAATGCTTAACAAAACCGGCTAATTTATTTAAAAAACAAAACAAAACCTGTGTGAGCTAGCTTTACTCACTGCACTCAGCAGAAGGGAGCCCACCCAGCACCCGAGGCCTCCCAGGTGTGTGTGTTTCTCCCTAACACCATTTCTCAGCGACTGAAATGGGAAGACAGACCCCTGGAGTCCAGGAGAGCCCCTCTGCCTACCCAGCTGTCTTTCCAAATGCCTCACAGAAAACATCTCTAGGACAAGTCAACCCCACGGCTGAGCAAAGTAGCAAGTTTGGGGCCATCATTGAAACAAATGACAAACCGCCGCCACAGCCCCACCCGCTGCCCAGGACATAGGATGTGGCTGGGGATCTGCCACTTTGGCCCGCAGGGGCACTTATTGGAAACACAGACTCCCAGGCCCCACCCAGACCCACTGAGTCAGAAAAAATCTGATAAGCCACCTGGTTCCTGCATAAAGTTTGGTGGGTCTAAACCCTAGCCTGTTTATGGCCCTGAGGAGCACCTGCTGCCCACTCTGGAAATGATGCCTTGAGTTCCAGCAACCCAGATCCTACATGGTCCCAGGAACTCTCTTCACAGTGACTGACCCTCAGGATGTGCCCCACGGCGTATCTCACTCACCTTGGCCCAGGCCAGCTTCTCCTGAATGGCCGTGTTGCTGGGCTCCACGTGGCGAGCAAACTTGAGGTTGTTAATGGTGTATTCATGGCCACAGTACACCCTCTGAGGAAAAAGCCAAACCCACGAGCCCTGATGAGACTTATTAATTCCACCTAAAGCTTCTCAGAGATAGGCCTCAAGAGCCCTGGGCTGGGCCAGTGACACTCAGGGAGCTGTCCTTCAGGATAAGACACCCTTTGCATGTATGTGAAACAACAATAAAAAACGCATTAAGAGAAAACTCACGGTTCTAGAGAAAATTCCTCTGCCCTCCCACTCCTCCCCCACACAGAGGTAACTACAGGGGTTGGAGGTGGGGGACCAGAGGTAAGGGGACAGAGTGGGAGAGTGGCCAGGGAACTTGATAAGGGCTCTACTTACTGTGTCAGGAGGGAGCCGACCCAGGACCTCAAGCAGGGCTTTGTACATCTCGTCTGCTGTCCCTTCATAGAACTTCCCGCAGCCAGCCACAAACAAGGTGTCACCTGAAAGCAGACAGCCACGGAGCAGTGAGGCCACCAGTATGACATACCTTCTCAACAGGCTGATGGTCCACTACCGCACGATGCTGACCACCTACCATCTGTGGGCCAAGGCTCCGCTTTGTCCTCTGGGCTGACTGGGGCCCAGCCTCAGATGTATCCTCCACCTAGATACCTGAGAGGGTCCAAAGAAAACCCACAGCTCTTGGTTCCTACCCACTCCAAAACTTTTCACTGAAGTTTCACACACTGGTACCACCAGCCTCCAAACAGACACTCAAACCCAAACTTAAGAGTCATGTTGACTTCTCCCTTCATTGTCCAGTCCCATCAGCTGTAGTGCCAACGTCCCCACATCCAGCACCTGTCCCCACCTGCCCAGCAGCCGCCCTCAGGCCTGGCTTTCCTGCATTTTTCTTTATCCCAGGCACCCAGGGCCATCTTATAACACCCTCCATGATCTCATCAACCCCACCTGGGCCCTCCAGGAGCCCCTCACAAGGGGTCACAGCCCTCAAGATGCAAGCCTGCCACCTGCAGATCATTCCTTCCTGCCTCCGACCTTTAGACAGTGCCCCCTCTGCCCAAAGCCCACCAGGTCTCTGTGCACCGTTGCTTCCCTCTTCTGAGAACTGGCTCCATGCCAAGTGGAAGCCCCCAGGCATTTGTCCTTCAGACCCTTGTAGTGAGGAGGGCCTGGGAACCCCTCAACATTGACCAGCATTCCTCTTCCATCAATACTTCCCAAGTCTCTTCCCTGGCCCACACAGCAAAAGCAAAGGCTTCCACTCAGAGAAATACTATGGAGTGAAGTACGGGGGAAGTCTGCAAACAAAGCCTCAACACATAGGTCAAGGGCCCCAACTTGAGTTTGGGAACTGGAGAGAGGCCAAGGAGACCCAGAGGAGAACAAGCCACTTAGGGGCAGGAATTCTGTCCAGGGAGAGGCAGCACCTGCTATGTGCACGCATGGGCACGTCATGGGTCTCCTGCCACTGGGGCCAGGGGAGCCAGGTCCCCATAGGCTGCATCACGGCAGCAAGAACACTAAGAGACTCGGGGGCCTCTGTGTCCCTCCCTGGCAACTAGGACCACTGTTCTCCTGCATGCTAGACTCTTGTTGTCTTTCTTACCCTCTACCATCAGCTGCCATGAGTGCCAGGTGGCATCCCACCTCTCCAGCAGGCCGTCCCTCCACCCCGAAGTCCTATGAAGCTAGCCATGGTTCTAGCACCTACTGCAGCCTCCTTCCCCAGGCACTTGAGCGGTTCCTGTGGCCTCAGCACTTAATGCCGTGAGCTGGGATCCAAGATCTGAGGTCCCAGACTACCCTAACCTTTCAAACGCAAACGCCCCACTGGCCAACACTGCAGCGTCCTGCTCCCTCACCCAGGCCCGTCCCCCAGGCCACCTTCCCCTCTTCTTCCCCTGGCCTGTCAGCGCTCAGTCCTGCCCACCACATCCCAGGGCCAAAGCCACACCTTTCTCTGGGCTGTCACCTCCTCTGACTTCATCTTAGGGGAGGCGAGCATGGCCCTGGGTCACTCAGATTTGGGCTTGAAGGCTGGAGCCACCAATAATCCCACCTTTGGAAGGTGCAGGCCAGTTGGGACCCTGCTGAGCAGCCCTATTTCCCCCATCATCATCAGTCCTTACTGTAGATGCCCCAGACACCTTAGCTTCCTTCCCCATTGAGGACACTATATGAATCTTCATATATTTATTATTAAAGTCACCAATAAGGCAATATACTCCCTGCCAGCTGCTGTCACACAGACAACAGTAACAACTCAGGCAGGACCCAGGTCAGGTCTGTGTTTGCAGCAGTCAGCCTTCCACACCTTCTAAAGTGGGACTCAGCTTCTAACAGCACAGTCCCCAGGGACCCACCCACGCCCCCAGGTCCTGAAAACCCCGAGAGGCACTGCTTTACCACTTGAGAGATGGGCAGACTGATGTCCAGTAGAAACAGGAGTGCGATGTACTGAGGGTTTGCCAAGCCAGACACCGGCTGCACACTCCTCTCACCTCAGGCACACACCACTCAGTGGGGAACACTTTGCTCTCACCACACATGCACAGGCAAAACCACTGCAGAGTAGTGTACACACGGCATGCAGGTCAGTGTACCTACTCCACACCACAGTCAGACTTAGCCCATTATGGGGCCAGGGGCTGCCACAATGTGCCCAGGGACCTATAACCTGTCACAGCCCCACACCTCCATCACTGCAGTAAAGACACTGAAAATAGCTGCATATTAAATAAAACAACAACAACAACAAAAAAAAAAAAACACCTTAGATCTGGAGATAATTTTTGGATTTGTACACAAGCTACAGAGACCATTCAGAGGCCTCTTCTGTACCCCTACTCATTTGGAATTTCCCTTAACATCTTATGTCGCCTGGTATATTTGTCAAAACTACAAGCCTGCATTCCTACATTGCTATTAACTAAACTCTACCCCAGAGCCCATGCACATTTCCCATTACACCCTTTTTCCATGGTAGGACCCACTCCAGGAGCCCACATTGCATTCAGCCATCGTATTGTTAAACAAACTTTCACCGCAGTTAAAATATCATGCTTTTAACAAACTTCTAGAAGGCTCAGAGCTTTAAAACTGTTTATAGTCACTAAAAAAGTTAAGGTGGCAATGGGGCTCCCTGGGGCCAACAAGCCTGCTCTTTGCTGAGCAGTCTCAGCCATTACCGCTCATCCGTAGCCACTGGCTCATGCCACCCTGGTTATCACACGGCCATTCTCCTTCACAGGTTCCCCAACCAGCATCAACATTATTTCATTTTCTCTCAAGAGGAAAAATACCTCTGACTGCTGGAAAGGCCTGCTTGCCCTGACTAAGTGCTGCTCACACAGCCCAGTGCTGGGCCATGCTTCACAAACCTTACTCAGGGTCATGGCCACCGCAGACTGTAGCCACTACCCGAGCTCGTCCAAGCTTGTCTGGGCTGTCAGGCAGGCCGCTCTCAGGGTTGTTGCGGACTGGCTACTGACTTTCCCTGACCGAGCTCAGCTCACAGTCCATAGAGGGATGGGCAACATGAGCACTCAGAAGGGCATCAGTTAGTCCCACATGAGGCAGATCTGAGGCTCACTGCCCTGCCCATCTGGCAGCTATTGGAGGTAGTGGGGGCTGGGGCTGCATCCCTATTAGGCCATCTCTCAAGGAAAGGCTTGTCCCCAGGGCACCTGACAGTAGTCAGAGGGAAGCACAAGACCAGCCAGCCAGGAGCTGCCACTCCCCTCTATGCCCAGCCAGCCTGCCTGTGCCCCAGTGGGTTTGAAGCTGAGCCCCAGACTTGACCCCTACGGCTGTGGTCCTCCACCCTCCGCCCTGTGTAGTCTCAGGCAGGAAGTGCCCTGCTTCTCCTCCTCTGTGCCAAGGAGGTCTTTGTAAAGAATGTCCAACCTCTAGCGCACACACCTGACCTCTCACCTGTAAACACAGCAGGGGGCTCAGAACTGCCGGGCTTGCTCACCAAGTAGCAGATGTGTCCAGAAGTGTGACACGGTGTTGACAGGCACTTGACGTTGAGAGAGCCCACCTGAAACAAAACATGCACTGGTGTGTGCTCCTAGGGCTCACAGGCATGGGGCACTGGTCCCACAGGTCTCACCTCAGAACCCACGCCCACCACACAGAAAGACGTGGATCTTGCTGACAATCATGGGACTCAGTCCTCGACTGTGCCCCCAGGGATAGGGACCACTTTAGAACCTGGTATTTGCTGCCGTACAAAACTAAAGGGGCTTATTTTGTTTTCTCCCTCAAAATCAGGCCAAATCAAAACTAGGTGTTGTGCTAGAAAAGACGGTTTTGTTTCTTAGGTGCTTGGCTTCTCCTTGTCTTTCTTCTGTCTCCCCCTCCCCCCACCTCTTTACATCAAAAATGCAAAAATTGAAATAAAGATGAACATCCATATGACCTTTACCTGAGTCACCAAATGCTGATAGTTCCATCTGCGGTATGTGCTCTCTCCACACACATGCATTTCAAGTCACACACATCCTGACAAATTGCCCCTAAATACTCCAGCTGCATCTACTAAGAAAAGAACATCCTCCTGCATAACCTCGCTATCATCACATCCAAGAAATTTAGCACTGGCATGAGAATACGATCCCATGCAGAGCCTATACTTAAATTTCCCCAATTATCTCTAAGCAGTACCCTATAGCTTCTTCCCTTATCAAGTCATCATTTGCACACTGATTTGCTTGTAATGCTTTCAACAGAAAGGACTGTCCAGGCCGGGGCAGCCCCAAGAAGCCCTCCACCCATCCACAGGTCAGGCTGTGTCCAGAACCCAAGCCCTTACGTGCCCTCTAGGTCCCTGGGTAACGAAGGGGACAGCTCTAGGGTCTGGTGTCCCTTTCTGTTGGGGTTTATTCCTCACCTGCAGTGTGGACAGGTGTGTGGCCTTGTGAGTCAGGGCCCCGATCCGGTCATCGCCCCCATACACCTTCAGTCCAGGCTCCAGCTTGATCAGCTTCTCGTTCCCGCCAGCGTGGTCCCTGGAAGTCGAAAAGACCTAGGGCTACTGCTGATATGACGGGGGCTTGCTTGTAACCCTGACCAAACAGAATGTTTTTCCTTTTTATTCAATTTATCAGGGTGACATTAGTTATATAGGTTTCTGTTATACAATTCTATAATACACCATCTGTGTTCACCATCAAACAGAATTTTTATTTGCCTAGTTATGTTTCTCAGAAATAGAAATGCATCTTCCAACACAGGAAACTGGCTTCTTGTCTGTCATTTGGCTCCACTGAAAAGAATGTTCTTAGGCACCCCATTCCTATGCCAGGTATTTCCATGCCCCTGCCTCAGCAGCACTGCAGAAAGAGGGTCCAGAGAAGAGCTCCATTCCCCAGCTTTATGGGGCCAGTTATAGGGCAGGGTAGGAAACACGCTAACCCCTGGCCACCAGCCATTCCAGGACAAGGCCAGGGCTTTCTGGTCACAAGGGAACATCTGCTCCTCACTACACATTCGTTTATAGACTCTTCTAACAGGCTCAGAAAGAGCAGAGCCCAAGATAAAAGGAGGCCGGCCCTCTGCCTCCCTCCCTGCAGAGGGCCATTACACACTGGCCAAAGCCAGCCCCTAAGCCCGCTCACCATCACCACCCGTAAGTGGGAGGGAGACACAGGCCATACCCTAAAGCTCAGTTTTTAGGGCCTGGTTTAGGATTTATGTTCTAGCATAAACACAAGCTACTGAGAAAACCCTCCAGAAAAGCAACACCTGATGTAGGGGTTTCTTATTGTGGGAAAGAGAAGCAAACTGTGCAAAGCTGGCAAAGAGGGAGGCTTCATGTAGCCACATGGAGGCCCAAGAGGCCCAAAGCACAGCACAGGTGAATTTCACAAAAGAAAGGGTAGCTGTGCTAAGTAGTTCAGGCCAAGGACAGGGCTGTAGACCCTGTCCTTTCAGGAATTAGCACCTGATGTCCCAGAGACTCGGCGACTTAGTTGTATCAACCCAGACATTTCTACCATTTAACAAGTGTTGGCCAAACAATATCCATTCAACACTCTAAGTGAAAGGCCTCATTTTTTAAAAAGGCCTCTGTATTTTTTTTAAAATTTTTATTTATTTATTTTTGAAGAGAGGGGGAGATGGGGAGAAAGAGAAGGAGAGAAACATCAATGTGTCAGAGAAACATCAGTCAGCTGCCTCTCACACACGCACCAAACAGGGACCATGCCCAGAACCCAGGCATGTGCCCTGACCAGGAATTGAACCAGTGACCTTTTGCTTTGCAGGACAATGCTCAGCCAGCTGAGCCATGCCAGTCAGGGCAAGGCCTCATTTTATTACTTGGAGAAAGAAGCCAGTGAAGTGGAGCTCCTGCAGCCTAAATTACAGTGATGCTACAGGGCAGGTTCATTCAAAGGTGTTAGCTGCCCTCCAGTAGTTATTTGGAAAAGAAAGTTCAGAGCCAAATAGGCATTACTTTTTTAGAAGAGCCTCGAAAGTTTCAAAAAATCAAAAAGGAGGACCTTAAACAGGCAACTCTAGACCTAAACCCAAACTTAAGTGCTTTTTCATCATTTAGCCTTTAAATTAATTAAAAGAAAAAATAAAACCCAACCTCTCCAAATATGGCTGATTTTTAAAAACACTGTCTAGTTTCTTCCCTCACACTGAGGCCAACATCCCATCATACAAGCCCAAGTGCTTTCAAAGATATTGCTGGAGGTCCCCTAGCTGCAGAAGGACCCACAGCACAAGCATCTCCCCACGAAGCCCCTGAGTTACCAGACACCATCAAAGCGCCAAGGTGCTAGGGCCTGGAAGACCCAGGGAGTGGGGCAGCAGCACAGAGGCTGTTGCCTGAAGCCTTTTCAGAACCCCACTGGAGGCAGACCCTCAGTTGCATGGTGGTCACAGCTATGCTGTGGGGGCACAAGTGACCCAGGCTGCCAGCTGCAGGAGGGCCCAGACAGCCTGTGGAAACCCCACCCAGCCCCACCCTAAGGGTGTGCCTGGCACACAGCTATCAGGCCCAGTCAGCTCTGCTGCCCTGGAGGGAGCTCAGCCTCTGGAGTGGAGCACTTACCAATGGTGGTGGGTGGTAAGCAGTGTAGTCAGCTTCACACCGTGCTTTTTCACCATTTCTACAACCTGTAACCAAATGTGAGGCAGGACAGAGGCCACCATCACACTCCCAGTGCTGGCTCACTAGCCTGCAAAGTGGGGGTGCCCAGGGGAACCCAGGGTGTGCCAGGAAAGCAGGTCTTGTCCTGACCCTGCCAACTCAACCTAACTGCAGTAGAGCAGGGTGAAGGTGGCCTTTTTCTCTTTTGATCCACTTGGCAGCTCAGTATCCCCCATGACCTCTCCAAGCCCCTCTGGCCAAAAGCTTGAAGGAAGAGTAAACAGTGCAAGGATAGTTCCTGCTTCTCTGTCCAGGGACTTTGCAGACACAAGCCCTTTTCCATCTTTCTATGACAAAGCCTCTGGTCACCACCATGCCTTTCATTGGCCCTTTGCCCCAATGACAGTGGCTGGGCGCTAAACTGTTTGTTAAAAAGTGAATGGATTAATTTCAAGAAAACCACCATTATCAAATCCATCAGGGGATAAAGAATTGGTGCTGGGGACACACCTCCCACCTTCTGGGGCTGCACTGGGTCCACTATGGCTGCTTCCTTGGTGTCATCATCAATGATCAGGTACATGTAGTTGTCGGTCAGGGCGGGCAGTACCTCAACCTTCATGGCACTCTGTTCCACAGTCAAGCTCTTCCTTAAATCCGTGTAATGGAGGATTCCCAGCAGGGCTGGACCTGAAGACAGTGGTCATTGTCCACATGAGGTCACATCAGACAACAGACTTCAAAACAAGCCCTCAATGACCCAGCAGTAGGGGCATCCTGGGAATGTGACATCCTGGACTGACATGGCAAACATCCAAGCACGAGGCTCACTGTGCAGGTTTAAGTTTCTTTGATGGAGAAGAGGATATTCTCATTTAACCACATCAGTAAGGAAAATCTAGAAAATGATACATGTTCATATTCAAGGAAATTAGCTCTTTCAGGTAAATGAACCTTATTTTATTTTTCAAGAGTTCTAAAGGGATAGAAAGATTAGCCTGTGGCTGTGATTCAAACCATCGGCATACATGATTATTGTCAGCTCTGGTTTGTTCATAGCTGACTCTGAGAAGACCATGAAAAAAGAACCCCAAATGAAAGTGCCAAGCAGGCTGTTTCTTACCCATAGCATAGTGCTGCCTCTTCAGCTAACACAGCCTGAGTCACCTGCAGTTACTCATAGCCCTTCTTAGGCCTCCAGCCAGAAAAGAAAACAATACTCACTTTCGAATGGCAAGAACTAAAACCACCAGGGCCTGAGAAATGGAGAGTTGGCCACAACTGTTCTAGATCTGGGTGTGTAGAATACAGAATCACCATCCAACTGAGCCAAAGGACTCTGCCAGAATGTCCAGGAGTGACGGAAAAGCAAAAGCATCTTCCAGCCAGAAGACAGGTGACAGAGTATTTTCAACAATTAAACTCCTATTATTCAATCTAAAAATTCATGGAGGCCCCAATAATACTTTTAAGTTTTAGCATGAAAGGGATTAAAACTGCACAAAAAAAAGGTGACAGAAGACAGCTATGAAATTCTGGGGCAGGTATTGGGATGGGGACTGCTCCCTGAAGGGATCCAGAAAACAGGGAGAACCACATCTACAGGCACCATCGAAAAGCAGATTCAACCTTATCTGCCATGGCCAGGGAAAATCCCTAAACTGCAGCTTTTTGCTTTTTTCTTAAGTATATTTTACTGATTATGTTGTTAAGTAGTCCCAATTTTTTTCCCTTTGCTCCCCTTTGCTCAGTACCCTCCTTCCCTCCAGCAATCCCACCCCACCTTAGTTCATGTCCATGGGTCATGCATATAAGCTCTTTGGCTTCACCCTTTCCTATATTATTCTTAACATCCCCCTGTCTATTTTGTACCTACCAATTATGCTTCTTAATCCCTGCACCATTTCCCCATTTCTCCCCCTTCCACCACCCAGCTGATAACCCACCAAATGATCCCCATACCTACGATTCTCTTCCTATTCTGGTTTGCTTAATTGGATTTTGTTCTTATTTTTTAGATTCAGTTGTTGATAGGTGTGAGTTTGTTGTCATTGAAATGCTCATAACTTTGATCTTCTGTTTCTTAAGTAAGTCCCTTTGACATTTCATATAATAATGGCTTGGTGATGATGAACTCCTTTAGCTTCACCTTGTCTGGGAAGCACTTGATCTGCCCTTCCATTCTAAATGATAGCTTTGCTGCATAGAGTAATCTTGGTTGTAAGTCCTTGCTTTTCATCGCCTTGAATACTTCCTGCCAGTCCCTTCTTGCCTGCAAAGTTTCTTTTGAGAAGTCAGCTGATAGTCTTATAGGCATCCCTTTGTAGGTAACTCTCTGCTTTTCTCTTGCTGCTTTTAAGATTCCCTTTTTATCTTTAACCTTTGGCATTTTAATTATGATGTGTCTTGGTGTGGTCCTTTTTGGGTCTAACTTGTTTGGGACTCTGTGATTCCTGGACTTGTATGTCTATTTCCTTTGCCAAATTTGGCGAGATTTCCTTCATTATTTTCTCATATAAGCTTTCAGTTTCTTGCTCTTCCTCTTCTCCTTCTGGCACTCCTATGGTTCGGATGTTGGCGTGTTTAAAGTTGTCCCAGAGGTTCCTAATCCTCTCATTTTTTTCAGTTCTTGTTTCCTCATTCTGTACTGGTTGACTGTTTATTTCTTCTTTATGTCCCAAATCATTGACTTGAACCTCAGTTTCCTTCCCTTCACCATTGGTTTTGTGTGAATTTTCCTTCATTTCATTTAGCATAGCCTTCACTTCTTCCCTTATGCGTTTGCCACACTCAACCATATCTATCAAGCCTGTGAGCATCTTTATCACCAGTGTTTTGAACTCTACATCTCTTAGGTTGGCTACCTCCTCCTCTGTGAGGCTGGCTATCTCCTCGTCACTTAGTTCTCCCACTGGAGCCCTGATCCGTTTCCTCTTTTGGGCCATACTTCTCTGTCTCCTCATCTTGACAGGCTCCTGTGTTTGTTTGCCTCTGTGTCTTAGGTAGAGCTGTCTCACCTATCTGGATGAGTATTTCTTCTTTATATCTTTGTTTGTTGGACTTCCATGCAGCTCGATTTTCTGGAACTTATGGTTGTCTCTAGTTTTGAGGTAGTTGTATTCCTTCTTAGTTGTGAAGGGAGACACAGCATGTCTGTCTAGGCCTCCATTTTAGCCGGAAGTCTGAACCGCAGCTTTAATGATCACACACAAATATCCTTTCCTTTGACAACCAGCTGGGCATTTTCCAGGACCTTTTCCTCATGCACAATAGAATAAACATTTTTGTATGATGTTCTGTGATGTTCTACCTTCCCTGTGCCCCAGTGCTATCAGAGCCTAAGAGCTATACTATACAGAGCAGTGTATGTATTGCAGATGTCGGGCGGGGGGGGGCAGAAAGATAAAAACAAACCTCCATGCCTGGAAACATCCTCCTCAAAAGGGGATCCCATTTATGTATTTCCCACAGAACATTATCTATACTGCCCAAGTGAAGGAAACATTATTTACAATTAGCCCTTGGGAACCTGGGGAAGATGCCATTATCTTTAACGAAAGAATTCATCCAGTGCAATCACCACCAGAAACCTTAGTCCTTTTCCAAAAATTATATCACCTAGGCCACCACAGGCTGAGGAATGCTCCTAGCGCACTGGTTTGCAAGTGTGATCTTTTGTGCAACCAGAGGGCACAGACCTACAGCAAATGGTCTGGGCCAAGTACTGAGACATGCTTTGTCTGGCTTCTTTTGAATGGGGCTGGTCCTTCTCATGACATCAAATGGCTGGGGCCATTTGAGGCAGCCACACTCCTGGCAATTCCCCACAGTCCCACTTACACTATCTGTCTAACTTCTGACACTTTGACGAGTTTCCTTGAATGGAAAAAACAAAACAAAACACTCTTTCCTTAGTAATGGCGATACTTTACCCACTCCAGAACCTTGACTGTTTTCAGTAGAATTTGAAAATGGCCAAGAGTGGTTTCTCTGCTTGTTCAATCTGCTTACCTATTGCCCTCCCACCATTTAGCTAACTGTTAACCAGGTCCCAGAGGCTGGGGCTAACCTTCTGCCCTTATTGCTACATCAGCCAGATAAAATGTCATGAAACTAAGAAAAGGAGATTTCAAAATAAAAGCCCAACAAAACAAGAGGTTAGACTCTAATTTGACAGCTAGAAGAGCAAGCTCTTGGAGGATAGTGTGCCCAATGCCTCTCATTTTAGAAGCATTGATGAAAAGACAGCCAGGGAGGGCCAGGGTCCCACAGATCACAGGACCCAGTCTTGTTGGAATTCTAAGCATTGCTCTAGGGTTCTCCCCTTTCACATCACTTTAGAATCCGTGCCTCATGTTCTTGTCATCCGAAGCTCAGATGAAAAGCTGTGATTTAATTTGTGGGGAATATACACAGCATTCCAGGATCGGAATATGTGGGAAACCCCCACCCCCACCCCCCGCACCACCCAGCGTCAAGGACGACGGTGGCTGCCAGGCAGACCAGAGGGAGGCCGGTCCGAGGGCGGGGGAACACGTCTCCTTACCTAGCAGAAACCCTTCAGCACCTCAGCTGACCAGTTACCCCACACTCTGTCCTCTCAAAATCTGACCCAACTGCTGTGCAGCCAGCCTTTCTCTAACCAACCGGCCTGCCCGACACTATTAGCGAAGATTAAAAATGCTACGTCGATAAAAAAAACATCAGCGTCAGCCGTGGCGACCCAGTTACTCCCTGCCGCCACACCCGCGCGCGCCCGCGGGCTGCCTCCACGCCCAACGGCCGGCTGCGGACAGCCAGCCCTCTGGAACGCCTCAGAGAGCGCGGCTAGCCTAAGCCGTTACCCTGCTACGACACCCGTTTACGACACCCGGCAGGACCCTCAGACCCAGTCAGTCCCGGCCCCCAGGCCCCTGCCACTGTTACCCTCTGTCCCGGTCCCTACAGGACCCGGCCGACTTACCCAGGCCGTAGCGGGCGCAAGCCGCTCCTAGTGCGGTGAGACTCCGAGGGCCAAGAAGTGGGCCCAGCACCATGACAGGGGCGGTGGACCAGCGGCTATGCAAGGCGCTGGCGGGTTGCACACGCCGGCGTCGGGGTGTCGTGGCCAATCAGTGCCCGCCTCACGCCTCCGATGTCCTCCCCGCCCACCTCCCGACCAATCAGCACTCGCGTTCAAACCCTTGCCGTCCTCCCCGCAACCGCTGCTGGCTGGAAGCAAGGAAGTGGCTGCAGCCAGACAAAAACATTAGAGCCCTCGCCTCTGTCTGGGAGCTTGGCGGGTGTCCTAAGGCCCGGGAACCTAGAGGCAGCCACTAGACAGCAGTTCCCAGGAGGCCGATCGCCACGACCTCGGCGCACCTGACGGAGCGCAAACCAAACCGGCGGTTGCGGTCGGCATTGTGCTTCGATTTAGTTCGTCCTCTCGGGGTAGCCGTAGGCGTCAGGGACCCAGCCCCGGCGAATCCACGTGACTGTAGGGGCACCTGGCTAGAGCCATGGCGACTTCCAGGACGCTGTCTCGCTTCTGGGAGTGGGGGAAGAACATCGTGTGTGTGGGCAGGAACTACGCGGACCACGCCAGGGAGATGCAGAGCTCGGTGCCCAGCGAGCCTGTGCTCTTCCTGAAACCGTCCACTGCCTATGCTCCAGAGGGCTTGCCGATCCTCATGCCCTCCTACAGCCGGAACCTGCACCACGAACTCGAGCTGGGCGTGGTGATGGGCAAGCGCTGCCGCGCCGTCCCGGAGGCCCGGGCCATGGACTACGTGGCTGGTTATGCCCTATGCCTGGACATGACCGCAAGGGACGTGCAGGACGAATGCAAGAAGAAGGGGCTGCCCTGGACTCTGGCCAAGAGCTTCGCAACCTCCTGCCCTGTCAGCGCGTTCGTACCTAAAGAGAAGATCCCCGACCCTCACAACCTGAAGCTCTGGCTCAAGGTCAATGGCGAACTCAGGCAGGAGGGTGAGACATCCTCCATGATCTTTACCATCCCCTACATCATCAGCTACGTTTCTAGGATAATGGCCTTGGAAGAAGGAGATATTATCCTGACCGGGACGCCAAAGGGAGTTGGCCCTGTTAAAGTAAATGATGAGATCCAAGCTGGCATACAAGGGGTCATCAGTATGAGATTTAAGGTGGAAAGGCCAGAATATTGAATTTATACAAAACATCCTAACTTCTTAAGTTTCAGAAGAGAAGGGAGCTGGACAGAAGCTACCCAAGGTTATTAAAAGTGACAGTCCTTTAATTAGAAACCAATTTTTAAAGATGATTTGATTGGATTGCTATGTCTCAACTCAGGAAAGATGGGAACTCCCAAGAAAAATATGATCTAGAAGAGCTGGGTTAGAAATGGAAAGGAGAAAAGAGTGACTGTCTGCCTTCCCGGAAACAAACAGAATAAAGTATTTGTGATGCCTCCAACGAGGAGAATTTATCAAACCAAATGTTCAGAAGACTCCTAAAATTGAACTGGATAAGACTTTGCAGTGAGTCATTCTGGGATCAGTAGTTCGAGAATTAAAATATGCAGAGGAAGTTGAAAAGCATGTTTCAAATCAGTGTGTCCCATATTTCCTTGATCATGGTAATCATTTGGAGGTATTTGTAAAAAGATATTTTCAAATTACTGGTCCATACCAGGCCCACTATGTTTTTAGCAGAATTAATCTCCAGCACTTCAAGTGATTCTTACGAAATGTGGAAAAACATCACTCCACATAATCAGTTAATTTAAAACTTTATTTAATAAGTTAACAATGAATGATGGTCTCATTGATTTGTACCCTGTCTCACAGATTACGAATTTAAGAGATAATTTTGAAACTAATGTTTCCAAATAAATACACTTTTGTGTGTGACCTTACGGTGTGCTTTTTCCCCCCCTAATAGAGGCTAGGAGATATATTTCCTTATTAAGGGGCTTCAGACCATTGTCACTGACCTTCGGCCTGGAGAGCACTGTGCTTTATTAACAGAGTTAATCAGATCTCTACCTCCTGACCAGAAACAAGGAGGCTTTAGGGAAGTTGAGTGGCCTGGGAGTGTTACTTCTGCTTTCACCTGCTTCCTTCTCTGAAAAGGCTAGGGAAACCCTGGCCAGGTCGCTCCGCTAGAGCCTCATCCTGTTGTGGGTTCAATCCGCAATTGGCATGTGCGTAGGTTTTGGGTTCCATCCCGTCGGGGTGCACACGGGAGGCAACCAATCAATATTTCTCTCACGTTAATGTATCCCCCCCCCCCCCTTAAGTCAATGAACATACCCTTGGGTGAGATTTTTTTTTTTTTTTTTTTTAAGGCTAGGGAAGGTGCACACCACAGCAATCAGACTGCTGGGTGGAGTCTTTTAGGCTTAGGCAGGGACTCCTACTGATAGGGTAAACAGAAGACATCTGCTGGCCCTTGAAAGCTTCTGACATCTAATTTAATAATGGCTAACACTGAATCCTTAGTACTGCTAGGTACAGTGCCAAGAATTTTTCATGTATTTAACCCTCTACAAAGCTGTGAGGTTGGTATTACTACCATCCCTGTTATACAGACGAAGATGCTGATTTAGAGGCTAGCCATCCAGGCTGGCTCTCCAGTCACTCAGCTGAGTGACAGAGCCAAGATGTAACTCAAGTATCCCAAGACCAGAACCTGAAGTTTTGACTACAGTGTAGGCTGCATCTTTTAAGCAGATACATAAAAAGTCACAAATGTTTAAGTATTATGCAACCCCCATATTTAAATTATAATTTACTGAGGCATTCCCATAATTGCATTTATTAAATGTCGTACTCTCAACTTTATCTTTTTTTTTTTTATCGTTCTATTACAGTTGCTCTCTCCTGCCCCGCCCACCCCCCTCTCCCACAATCAATCTCCACCCTGTTGTCCATATCCATGGGTCCTTTATACCTGTTCCTTGACTAGACCCTTTCCTT
Organism: Furipterus horrens; assembly: GCF_987537825.1. NCBI lineage: Eukaryota > Metazoa > Chordata > Mammalia > Chiroptera > Furipteridae > Furipterus > Furipterus horrens. Next base: position 118,090,034 of record NW_028327175.1, on the reverse strand, counting down.
TCTTTTCCCCATTGTCCCCCTCCTCCCTCCCTTCTGGTTGCTGTGAGTCCATTGTTTCCATGCCTCTGGTTCTATTTTGCTTGTGTTTGTTTTGTTAATTAGATTCCTCTTATGGGTTAGATTATATGGTATTTGTCTTTCACCACCTGGCTTATTTTGAAACAGAACCCACAGGCCATTCAGTTATGAGGGGCTCAATTGCCCACCGCCAAAAAGCATAACTCTCAATACCAGAGTTAGGTGTAAAGGAAAGGAATTGTTTATTTAAAGGTTATATAGATTTAGATTAATGGTGGAATTCTGCCATTAAGTCCTACTCCCTTTAAAACACCCACAAGCATATCGTCAGTCCTGCCTCCCCCTGCCAAACCAGGCCAGTTTCAGAACAGAAAAGTCAGAGGTACCATCTATCTCTAGGAAAATAGAAGTCTGTATGTAGCTCTGTATTTCCCAGGTACAGTTCAGTTCTCTCAGCAGCTCCCATTCATCCTTGCTTGATTGGGGAGGTTTTGCTTGTGTCACGGTGTTTTTCAGCTCAATTCAGAACTGTGTGGCACCTTCTTACACACCTGACCTTATGGCTGGCTGGTGGGATGCCTCTGCTCTTTCAGACCGCATGGCTCTCTCCCTTCCTTAATGGCTGCTGCCCCATTTTTAAATCCCTGACCATGGCCTGTGACGCAGTGGGTATGGTGACCAGTCATGACCACCCTAGAATTTTGCACAGGCTCCATAAGTTTTTTGTCACCATTCTATGGTCAAAACCCCTCCCATCTCCTTGATGCATGCCATGGCCACAGCTATTTGCATAACTAAGAAAGTAGGTATCTCTCAGGAAAATGGCTGTGCTCCACTGAGTCCCAACCCCCAAATTCTGGGACTTCTGGCCAGTCTCTTACAATTTCACTTAGCATAATACTATCCAGTTCTACCCAGTGTACAAATGTATCACAGTATTTTGATCTACTCTTTACTGATGGGCACTTAAGGCTGTTTCTAGCACTTGGCTATTGTAAATAACACTGCTATGAACATTGGAGTACATAGATTCTTCGGTGTTGATGTTTCAGGATTCTTAGGGTATAATCCCAGAAGTGGAATCACTGGGTCAAAAGGCAGTTCCATTTTCAGGTTTTTTGAGGGAATACCATACTGTTTTCCACAGTGGCTGCACCATTCTGCATTCCCACCAACAGTGCACTAGGGTTCCCTTTTTGCCACATCCTCACCAGCACTTGTTGTTTGTTGATTTGTTAATGATGACCATTTTGATTGAGGTGAGGTGGTATCTCATTGTGGTTTTAATTTGCATCTCTCTGATGAGTAATGATGATGAGTATTCTTTCATATGCCTATGGGCCCTCTATTTGTCCTCCTTGGAGAAGTGTCTGTTCAGGTCCTTTGCCCAGTTTTTAATTGGGTTGTCTGTCTTCCTGGTGTTGAGTTGTATGAGTTCTTTATATATTTTGGAGATCAAACCCTTGTTAAAGGTATCATTGGCAAATATACTTTCCCATATGGTTGGTTCCCTTTTCATTTTGATGATGTTTTCTTTGGCCATGCAGAAGCTTTTTAATTTGATGTAGTCCCATTTGTTCATCCTTTCCTTTATTTCCCTTGCCCTAGAGGATATATCAGCGAAAATATTGCTACATGGGATATCTGAAATTTTACTACCTATGTTTTCCTCCAGGACTTTTATGGTGTCACAGCTTATGTTTAAGTCTTTTACCCATTTTGAGTTTGTTCTGATGTATGGTGCAAGTTGGTGGTTTAGTTCTTTTTTTTTTTTTTGCATGTACCATTTCAGTTCTCCTAACACCATTTATTGAAGAGACTATTTTTACTCAATTTTATGCTCCTGTCCCCTTTGTCAAATATTAATTGATCATAGGGACATGGGTTTATTTCTGGGCTCTCTATTCTGTTCCATTGATCTATGTGTCTGTTCTTATGCCAGTACCAGATTATTGTGATTATAGTGGCCTTGTAATATAGTTTGATATCAAGTATTGTGATCCCTCCTACTTTGTTCTTTTTTCTCAAGATTGCTGAGGGTATTGGGGTTGTTTTAGGTTCCATATAAATTTCTGAAATATTTGTTCTAAATATGTGAAATACATCATTGGTATTTTAACAAGGATTGTGTTGAATCTATAGATTGTTTGGGGTAGTATGGACATTTTATGATGTTAATTCTTCCAGTTCATGAACACAGTATATGCTTCCATTTATTTGTATCTTCCTTAATTTCTTTCTTCAGTGTTCAGTAGTTTTCTGAGTACAGGTCTTTTACCTCCTTAGTGTAGTTTATTCATAGGTACTTTATTTTTCTTGTTACTATAGTAAATGGGATTTTTTCCTAGTTTTTTTTCCTGCTATTCCATTGTTGGTGTACAAAAATGCCTTCAATATTTTAATATTGACTTTGTATCCTACTATTTCACTTATTAGGTCAAGTAGTTTTGGGTGGAGCATATAGGGTTTTCTATGTACACTATTATGTCATCAGCAAATAGTGACAGTTTTACTTCCTCCTTTCCAATTTAGATGCCTTTTATTTCTTTTCTTTCTTTCTTTTTTTTGTCTGATCACTGTGGTTAGAACTTCCAATCCTATGTTGAATAGAAGTGGTGAAAGCAGACACTCTCATCTTGTTTCTGATCTTTGGGGGAAAATCTTTAAGGTTTTGGTTGTTGAGTATGATGTTGGCTGTAGATTTCTTGTATATGACCTTTATTATGTTGAAGTATGCTCCCTCTATTTCTACTTTGCTGAATGTTTTTATCATAACTGGGTGCTGTACCTTATCAAATGCTTTTTCAGCACCTATTTATATAATCATGTGATTTTTGTCTTTCATTTTGTTTATGTGGTGTATTTTGATTATTGATTTGTGAATGTTATACCATCCTTGCATTCCTGGAATGAATCCCATTTGATCATGGTGCATGATCTTTTTAATGTGTTGCTGGATCCTGTTTGCCAATATTTTGTTGAGGATTTTAGCATCTATGTTCATAAGTGATATTGGCCTGTAGTTTTCTTTCTTTGTTGTATCTTTATCTCATTTCGGAACTAGGATGTTACTGGCCTCATAAAAAGAGTTTGGGAGTCTTCTCTCTTCTTGAATTTTTTGGAATAATTTAAGAATAGGAGTTAGCTTTTCCCTAAATGTTTGGTAAAATTCTCCTGTGAAGCCATCCATCCATTCAGTGTACTGGGAGTTTTTTGATTATTGTTTCAATTTTACTAGTTGTTATCAGTCTATTCAGGCCTTCTGCTGCTTCTTGATTCAGTTTTGGAAGATTATATGTTTCCAGAAATTTTTCCATTTCACCCAGGAGTCAAATTTCTTGGCATGTAATTTCTTACGATCTTTTGTATTTCTGTGGCATAAGTTGTAATTTCTCTTTTTTCATTTCTGATTTATTTGGGTCCTCTCTCTTTTTCTTGATGGTTCTGGTTAAAGGCTTGTCGATTTTGTTTATCTTAAAAAAAAAAAAACAAAAAAAAAAAACCCAGCTCCTGGATTTATTGATCCTTTGAATTGGTCTTTCAATCTCTATGATATTTAATTCTGCTCTGATCTTGATTATGTCCTTTCTTTTCCTCGCTCCGTGCTGTTTGTTGTTGTTCCTCTAGTTCTTGTAGATGTAGGGTTTGGCTGTTTATTTGAAAATTTTCTATCTTTTTTTAGGTAACCCTGTATTACTATGAACTTCCCTCTCAGGACTGCCTTTGCTGTGTCCCTTGGGGTTTTGTGTTGTTGTGTGTTTGTTATCATTTCTTTCCAATTTTTTTAAATTTCTTTTTTGATCTCATTGTTAACCCATTCATTATTTAATAGCATGTTATTCAGTCTCCATGAATTTGAATGTTTTTGAGTTTTTTCCTTGATGTTTCAAGCCATTGTAACCCAAGAAGATGCTTGATAAGATTTCAATTTTCTTGAATTTGTTGAGGTTTGTTTTCTGTCCTACTATGTGGTCTGTCTTTGAAAATATTCCATGTGCATTTGAAAAGAATATATGCTGCTTCTTTGGGGTGAAAGGTTCTGTATGTATCAACTAAGTCCATTTGATGTAGAGTATTGTTCAATGCCACAATATCCTTGTTGAGTCTTTGCTTGGCAGATCTACCCATTGTCAACAATGGTGTGTTAAAATCCCCTACAATGAGTGTGTTGATGTCGATATCTTTCTTGAAGTCCTCCAAGATTTTCCTTATATATTTGGGTGCCACTATTTTGGGTGCATATATGTTTACAAGGGTTACATCTTCTTTATTTTATGTTTTAAAATATTTTATTTATGTTTTAGGGTAAGGGGAAAGGAGGGAGAAAGATAGGGAGAGAAACACTGATGTGTGAGAAAAACATTAATTGGTTGCCTCTCACATGCCCTCAGACAGGGATCTGGCCTGCGGCCCAGGCATGTGCCCTGACCGGGAATCGAACCAGTGACCTTTTGGTTTGCAGGCCAGTGCTCAACTAACTGAGCCATGGCAGCCAGAGCAGCATTATATCTTCTTGATGGATTAGTCCCTTAAGTATTATGTAGTGTCTTTCTTTGTCTCTTTTTATGACCTCTGTTTTGAAATCAATTTTGTCTGATATAAGTTTTGCTATGCCAGCTTTTTTTTCATCTCCATTTGCTTGGAATATTTTTTCCCATTCCTTCACTTTCAGTCTCTGTAGATCTTTTGTTCTGAGGTGGGTTTCTAGTAGACAGCATATATGCAGGTCATGTCTTCTTATCCATTCAGCTGCCCTATATCTTTTTATTAGAGCATTTAATCCATTTACATTTAAGGTTACTATTGATAGGTACTTATTCATTGCCATTTTTTCCCTTTGTACCTCTCTCTCTTTTTCTTCATCTTCTTCTTTTTAAAAGATTTTATTTATTTTTACTTTTTTAGAGAGAAGGAAGGAAGGAGGGAAGGAAGAGAGAAAGAGAGGGAGAGAAACATTAATGTGTGGTTGCCTCTTGTGTGCCCCCAACTGGGGACCTGGCCCACAACCCAGGCATGTGCCCTGACTGGGACTCAAACCAGTGACCTTTGATTCACAGCTGGCACTCAGTCCACTGAGCCACACCAGCCAGGGCTTCTTCATCTTCTTAAAGTAGTCCCTTTAGCAATTCTTGCAATTCTGGTTTTGTCTGGGAAATTCTTATGTTGCCTTCCATTTTGAATGAGAGCCTTTCTGAGTAGAGTAGTCTTGGTTGCAGGCCTTTGTTTTTCATTACTTGGAATATTTTTGCCATTCCCGCCTGGCTTGTACTGTTTCTGTTGAGTTATCAGCTGATAGCCTTATCAAAGCTCCCTTGTATATCACTAGCTGTTTCTCCCTTGTTGCCTTTAAGATTCTCTGTCTTTAAATTTTGCCTTTTTACCTATGATGTGTCTTGGAGTGAGTCTCTTTGGATTCATCTTGATTGGGACCCTCTGTGCTTCCTGGCCTTGCATGACTGTTTCCTTCATCAAGTTAGGGAAGTTTTCTGTCATTACTTTTTCAAACAGTTTTTCTATTCCTTGCTCCTCTTCTCCTTCTCTGTTTCTATGATATGGATATTACTATGTTTCATGCTATCCTTCAGCTTTCTTAAATTATCTTCACTCTTTTTGAGTCTTTTTCCATTTTTTTGCTTTATCTGGGAATTTTTTCTACCTTGTTCTCCAGCTCACTGATTTGATCCTTTGCTTCTTCAAGCCTGCTTTTAATTCCTTCTACTGTGTACTTAATTTCAGATATTGTATTCTTCATTTCCTCCTGGTTCTTATTGATAGTTCCTATGTCCTTTTTCATGCTGATATAGTTTGCAGTAAGTTCCTTGTGGCTTCCCTGGAGTTCTTTGTAGTTCTCACTGAGCTCATTGAACATCCTTATAACCTTATTTTGAACTCAATGTCTGATAGCTTGCTTGCCTGTATTTCATTTAGAACTCTTTCTAGGGATTCCTTCTTTCCTTTTGATTGGAGGTTGTTTCTTTGTCTCCCCATATTAGGTGACTCTTGTTTTTTCTTCTTCTTAGGTTGATCTGCTTTGACTCCCTGTTTTCATGGTGTGACTTTCTGTGGTAGGAGACCTTAGAGAATCAGTGGTGCAATTTCCTTGATCTCCTGAATTTGATGCTCTTTGGAAGCCCTTTATTCCATTTATGTGGGCTCTTGGTTGTTATTGGGTTTTGGTTGTTATTGGGTCGTTCTTTGGTTGGCTATTTCCTCCAACTGGCTGACTGAGAGTCACTCCGCCCACCATGTCTTACATACCGTTGTACAGGTGCTGCCAGAACAAAACCAAACAGCCCACGTAACAAACACACATCCACAAAAATAACCTCCACCCAAAATCACACTATCAACAGCAAATGAGCCAATATTAATGTGTAAAGAGATCAAGACTATTATAAGACTATATAGATATATAGTGATGGAGAGGAAAAATATAGGAACCAAATTGGAGAAAAAGATCCACCACAGCACTATCAACAACAAATGAGCAAATATCAATATAGGAGGGATGGGAATAGAGGGGAAAAAGAAAGAAAGAAAGAAAATCTTAAGAGATGTCCAGAGAAAAGAGAAGTAATTTTGAGAAGATAGCGGGAGAAGGGATACTAAGAGTGAGGAATTAAAACCAGGCTAACACAGGGAAAAATTCAAATTAAAAAAAAAGGGCAGGAGGAAATATGGAGTAAGAGAGAAGAATGGTAAAATTTGAGACTCGAATACAAAAATAGTGAAGATCTAGAAATAAAATTGAAGAAATGCAACAATAACCACCATATCCACAACCAGCAAGCAAAGACTGATGAAAATGGAGAGAGAATAGTGATATTTTAAAAATGGGAAAAGTCCCTGGCTTGTGTGGCTAGGTGGATTGAGAGCCAGCCTGCAAACTAAAGAGTCACTGGTTTGATTACCAACCAGGGCACGTGCCTGGGTTGCGGGCCAGGTCTCCAGTTGGGGGCATGTGAGAGACAACTAATCTATGTTTCTCTTGCACATTAATGTTCCTCTTCCTCTCTTTCTCCCTTCCTCTCACTCTTCTTTTCCCTTCCTCTCCCTCCCTCTATAAATAAATAAATAAAGTGTGTGAGATGGCTGATGACAAGAAAAATGGTTTTGAGAGGCTGGAAGGGGGAGAAATAGTAAGAGTGAAGAATGGAAACAAGTCATAGCAAGAGAGAAAATAAAATTTAAAATGAAAATAAGAAAAGGGAAGAAGAAGGTAAAATGAAGTAAGAGAAGGGAGGAGCAAAATATGAGATTTGAAATAAACTATAACATTAAAAACTAGTGACCTAATAGGCAAAAACTTGAAGGACAAGAAATGAATGTTAAAAAGCTATGCAGGAGAGGAAATAACAGAAATCATGAAGAAGACTGTGGAGGAATTCATCTAGTGTTTACCACTGTCTGATCTTTCTGGATTTTCCCCTGGTGATGTGATTTGGTGTCCCAGTCTGGCGCTAGGCACCCTGTTCACGACTACCAGAGATCCACAGTTTCTAGCTGTCTCCTTCAGTTGTTAATCTAGTCAATATGTAATCAGCAGTCAGGTTTAAGAACCACAGGATGGGGCAGAGTAATTCCTGCAGGCGGGGCCATTTCTTCCCCTCAGGCTGATGCCACTTGGAGGGGACTGCTCTGCCTGAGCAAGATGGTTCCTGCAGTATGGAGAATGATTCAGCACAGGGATCCTGTTGGCTCCTCCCTCAGTTCTCTCTCCAAAGCCACCACCACCAGACTGTCCTCAAATATCTTCGTTCCACTCTTCCCACCCTCTTTGCCGGAGCCCAGGGTAAGTGGCTGGAAATGAAGTTTTGTTCCTTTTCCCTTTAAGAGGCTCTCTGTGTATCCATCTGTCTCTCCCTGGCAGAGAGAAACTCCACCACTTTTCACAGTTGGATGTTACCTGGGTTCCTTTCCAGTTCTGGTGCTGTAGGCTGGGGAGACCAGCTTAGGGTTTAGACCCCACACTTCTCAGGGGGAATCCTCTGGCCACTGAATTTTCCCTCTGAAACTTCAGCTGCCACCCATGGAAGCCCAGCCAGCCCTCTTGTGTCTCCTCCACACTCTGTAAAATCACATTGTGGTGAAGTACTTTCTTCTGTCTGTCCATGGTTATAAGGCTTCTCTCCAGCTATTGTTCAGTTGGTTATTCCTGAGGATTTTTCTACAATTTAGTTGTAGTTGAAGATTGGTCCTGGGAGGTTAGTGTAGCTTCCACTTACTCCTCCACCATCTTGGATCCTCAGCTTCTTATCTTTTAATCGTTTCTTTTTAAAATTGCTTAAGTAATACTTGTTTATTACAGAAAAGTTAAAAAATATGGATAAGCAAAAAAACAAAAACATTCAAAATTTCATCTACCCAGAGACAGCCAAAGTTAAGCATTTGATGTACATTCTTCCAAATATGAATGTAATTTTAAGCACATCATTTGCTCATACAACTTTATAACCTAGTTTTTTCACTATATATTGTGACTATCTATGTTAGTCTGTGCATTTCGACAGTACTATTATATTTTCAGTCACTGCATAAGATTCTAAAGTCAGTCCTTAATTTCTGGCCATCGAGATTGTTTCTTACTATTGGCTAGTAGAATCAGCCTAATGTTATTTCCTTTGGCTAGGCTCCCATAAGTAGAAGAGTTGAATCAAGGGTGTACTCGTATTGAAAGTGTATTAGTCCAGTTAGCAGATACAAGGTTCAACTGAGACAAGTCTACCAAACTGACAGACTTGAAAATAAGCTAAAGGTAAAGGCACTCCCTTTGGTGGCATAAGCCAGCACCCAGAGAGTGTATGGTGCCCCTGAGGTCAATGTTCACCACAGTGGTTCACAGGCTTTGTCACAGACAGCTGACAACAGAATTTCAGGTTTAGCACACAAAGTCCTTGGCTGCAAGAATAAAAAACTGATGGAAGGACTTCTGGTCAAGATGGAGGTGTAAGATTTCAAAAACAAATAACACCCAGAACCATCAGAAAATCGAGCTGTATGGAGGTCTGACCAAGGATTTAAAGAAGCCACATTCATCCAGACAGGTAGGAGGGAAGGAATCACAGAGAAGGAGGAAAGGCAGTGTGGTGCAGAGAGGAGACAACGGTGGTGGTGGTGGTGGGACAGACTGTCCCACATTCACATGTTGTAGATAAAAATCAGGAGGGATACCTTGAGAGAGAGCAATCCAAACCCCAGGCCAGATTGCACAGCCCAGGGTTCCAGCCCTGGGAAAATAAACCCCCATTAGCTCTCATTGTAAAAACCAGTAGGGGTTGGGGTGAGAGAAGAAACTCCTGGATTTTACCACTTAAAGAGCCTTCATGACTTAGAATGTATGCAAACACCACAGCAGCAGCTGGAAGGGTGCCGGTTGCATACTGGAGGTGGGTGAGGTGACTTGAAGTGGGATGAGTGCCAAGCAGGTCTCCAGAAGTCATGTAACAGCATCCCCCCGCCCCGACATCTCCCTTACCCTACAGAGCCACAAAGCAGTGAAGCGGGTTGCCCTGCCCTGGCAACCACCTAAGGCTCCACTTCACACGATTTATAGGTGCCTTTTCTACATAGGCCATACTACTAAGACAGGGAGTAAAAGAAGCTCTACCTAATACATAGAAGCAAACAAAGGAGGCTGCCAAATTGAGAAGGCAAAGAAATATGGCTAAAATGAAAGAACAGAACAAACCCCCAGGAAAAGAACTAAATGAAATGGAAATAGCCAACTTCAGAAATTGTGAGGGCAGGTCCTAGCCTTCAGCCTCACCACCTGCCACCCTCAACCCGAGGGCCCAGGCCTCAGATACCTGCCTTCTGGTCCAGCCTGTGCCTGGTGTGGGGTGCTTGGAAACGCTATTCCCCTTCTCCACTTGCCGGCCTGAAGGTCAGTATTTCCGCCAGCACCTGGGCCCTGTTATCAGTCCTCTCTTCCGGGGCCAGAACGATCATAACAGAGCCCACGTTTCCCAGCCAGCGAGAACTCTCTTACTGCCACGATGTCTATTGGTGTGCCAATTAAAGTCCTGCATGAAGCTGAAGGTCACATTGTGACGTGTGAGACAAACACCGGTGAGATGTATCGTGGGAAGCTCATTGAGGCGGAAGACAACATGAACTGCCAGATGTCCAACATCACAGTCACGTACAGAGATGGCCAAGTGGCACAGCTTGAGCAGGTGTATATACGTGGGAGCAAGATCCACTTTCTGATTTTGCCTGACATGCTGAAAAATGCACCGATGTTGAAGAGCATGAAGAATAAAAACCAAGGCTCAGGGGCTGGTCAGGGGAAAGCTGCCATTTTGAAGGCTCAAGGAGCTGCAAGAGGAAGAGGATGTGGAATGGGACGTGGAAACATCTTCCAGAAGCCAAGATAAAGGTATCTGTTGAACAGAACTTTTTCCTTATTTTTTTTTCAAAGAAAGATGGAGTGTAGTATGTGCCTGTGTGCATGTCCTCAATATTCTTTTTTGTATCGTCACCCAAGGATTTTTTTTTTCATTGCTTTTAGAGAGAGGGGAAGGGAGGCAGAAAGAGAGGGAGAGAGACATTGATGTGAGACAGAAACATCGATTGGTTGTCCTTCGTGCGTGCCGTGATCGAACCTGCGACCCTTCGGTTTGCAAGATGACGTCCAACCGAAGTACACAGGCCAGGGCTCTCGTAGGTTTTCTTTTGACATCTTTCTCTTTAGCTCAAGGGAAATGTCCAACTAAATAAATATGGTTGGTGTTTTTTTCTTTTTGAAAAAATACAGATTGTATTTGTTCATTTTGAAAAAAAAGAAAGAAATAGCCAACTTCAAAGATGAAGAGTTCAAAACACTGGTGATAAGAATGCTCAGAGAACTCAGAGAGTACAGCTACAAAAAAAAAAAAAAAGTGAAGGATACACTAAGTAAAATAAAGAAAAATATACAGGGAACTAAGGGTGAAAGAAAGGAAGCTGGGATTCAAGTCAACAATTTGGAATGAAAGGAAGAAATAAACATTCAACCAGAATAAAAAAAAGAAGCAATAATTTTTTTTTTTTTTTAATTAGGAGAGGCTTAGGAACCTCTGGGACAATTTTAAATGTACCAACATCTGAATCACAGGGGTGCCAGAAGGAGAAGAAGAAGAGCAGGAAAATTGAAAACTTATTTGAAAAAATAATGAAAGAAAACTTCCCTAATTTGACAAAGGAATAGACATACGAGTCCGGGAAGCATGGAGAGTCCCGGGCGAGCTGGACCCAAAGAGGACCACACCAAGACACATCATAATTAAAATGCCAAAGGCTAAAAATAAAGAGATGATCTTAAAAGTAGCAAGAGAAAAGCAGAGAGTTACCTACAAATGAGTTCCCATAAAACTATTAGCTGATTTTTCAAAAGAAGCTCTGCAGGCAAGAAGGGGCTGGCAAGAAGTATTCAGTAATGAAAAGCAAAGACCTACAACCAAGACTACTCTATCTAGCAAAGCTATCATTTAGAATGGAAAGGCAGATAAAGTGCTTCCCAGACAAGGTAAAGCTAAAGGAATTTATCATCACCAAGCCATCACTGTATTACATGAAATGTTAAAGGGATTTATTTAAGAAAAAGAAGATCAAAACTATGAACAGTAAAATGTCAACAAACAACTATCAACAATTGAATCTAAAAAAACAAAAACAAACTAAGCAAACAACTAGAACAGGAATAGAACCATAGATATGGAGATCATATGGAGAGTTATCAGCTGGGAGGTGGAAGGGGGAGAATGGGGGACATGGTACAGGGATTAAGAAGCATAATTGGTAGCAACAATATAGATAGGATGTTAAGAATAATATAGGAAATGGAGGAGTCAAAGAACTTATATGCATGACCCATGAACATGAACTAATGGGGATGATCGCTGGAGGGAAGGGGGGGTACCAGATACAGGGAGGCAAAATAGGGAAAACTGGGACAATTGTAACAGCATAATCAATAAAATATATTTTTAAAAATTTTAAGAAACTGAGAGAATAATTCCCACAAACTCAGATGTTGCTAAAACACATTAATCCTATCATGTAGAAGGTACATGTCCCCCCTAACTTTTTATTTTGAATAAATTTAAACCTACTAAAAAGTTGAAAGAATAATACAACAAACTCTATATACCCTTCACTATACACACACACACGCACACACACGCACACAGACTGGCAAACATAGGTTTATGTTGTGAGTACCCCAAACAGAGTTTCTTCTTGTTTTACTATTTATCAGTTATTATATTATTTTCCATGTGAATAACTGTAAATCTACTTTTGCTCCACTATTTATATATATACCTATTTACAGGAAAATTGAAATGAGTTGCAGAAACACTCTACCTTTCAGCATGCATAGCCTAAGAATAGGGACATTCTTCTATATAGTCACAGCACCATTACCACACTTAAGAAAATTATTCCATAATATATTAGTCCATACAGAATATATAGCTTCACATCTGTTCTTCTGAACTTCTAAAAACTTTTCAGTGGGGTTTTGTAAAAAATGAGTGTTCTACATTTACTTACTATACCAATAACATTTTTGCATATCAGTGAATACAGATATTTTCATCATCACTTTTATTGGCTGTGTCTTTGGTCATGTATACCCTCCAGAGGCAGAGCCTAAGGTGGGGATTCTGTTCAGGTGACTTATTAAAAGGGTGCTCTCAGGAGAAAAGAGGTGAAGAGGAGGCAGAAAGGACAGGGAAAAAATTGAGAGAGAACAAGCCCTGACTGGTGAGACTCAGTTGGTTGGATACCGTCCCGCAAACTAAAAGGTTGCCAGTTCAATTCTTGGTCAGGGTACATGCCTGAGTTGCAGGCCAGGTCCACAATTGGAGGTCATGCAAAAGGCAACCAATTGATGTTTCTCCCCAGTCAAAGCACATGCCTGGTTTGTGGGCCAGTCCCTGGTTGAGGGCATGCAAGAGGAAGCTAGTCAATGTTTCTCTCTCTCTCTTTCTCCCTCCCTTCCCCCTTCTTTAAAAATAAGTGAATAAAATCTGGAAAGGAAAGGAAAGGAAAGGAAAGAAGGAAGGAGGGAGGGAAGGAAGGAAGGAAGGAAGGAAGGAAGGAAGGAAGGAAGGAAGGAATGAAGGAAGGAAGGAAGGAAGGAAGGGACTCAAAGCTGGAATTGAGCTTCAGTCCAAGGAATCTACTCCACCCTCTCTTTCTACAACTTCCCCAGGTAATTCTCTAAACCTCATGGAAGCTGAGGGATAGGTGCACATACAAGATCTATCCAGAAAATATCCAGCCATGGAATACCAAAAAAAAGACATTTATTGAAGAAGGTACAAGATACAAGAAACTTTGCATGTAGGACAATGATGCCTCAGTCCCCTTCAAAGTAGGCACCTTGGGACCTCACACAGTTCTCCCAATCACCATCAGCTGCCCCGTCGTATTTTCCTGAATCTCATCAATGGTCTGAAATCTCTTTCCTTTCCAAGGTGATTTTAGTTTTGGGAAAAGCCAGAAGTTGCAGGGCACAAAATTTGGGTTGTCAGGGGCCTGAGTCATCTGGGTGATTTGATGTTTTGCCAAAAATCTCTACATGAGACATGATGCATGTGCAAGTGTGTTGTCGTGATGAAGCTGCCAATCACCAGTCATTGATAGCTCAATCACCTGAATAGTTTCTGCAGAGGAATGTTCAAGCTTCACACAAAATTTGATGCAGATTCATTTCTCTACTCAGTCATTTTGAATGTGATGGCCACACAGTACACACACTCACTCAGCGGCATCTAATACCCCTACTGTTCACACATGCGCATTCCAGTCCACACTCCCTGCTGCCACATTACATCAATGTCACGCAAACTGTTCTCGTTATATTAACAATGGCTGGACTTTTTCTGGACAGACCTTGTGTAACTAAAGGGGATCTGGATGGGGCCCAATATTCCCATGTAGGTTGCATAGGTTTCAAATGTTTTGCTATTAGAAGCAATGATGTAAGGAACATCCTCCACACACATTATTTGGCATTTGTTTCCTTAGGGAAAACCTTGGAAGTGAAATTACTGAAATGGTTTGGCCTCTAAAATTTTAATTTTTTTTTTTTTTTTTTTTGCCAAATTGTGGAGGAAAAAAGATATGCTAATTTGTACTTGACAAGAGTGTTTAAGAATACCTTTTAGGCACACCCTAGTCAACACTGGGTATTCAGCTATGGTCATTTAAATTTGCATTCCTTCATAGGTTTATAACCACTTATTTTTTTAACAAGACTACTGGACACATTTGTGGTATATATATTGGTGTAGTATCTTTGGTTTCAGATAAGTTTTATATTTCTTTTTAATATAATTAATTCAAATATGCTAAAACCATATATTTTAAAGGGAAACTAATTATAAGTGTAATAATGTACTAGAAAATTCAAACTATAAAAGCAGAATAGAATTCATATGACAAAATATTAATAGCCAAATATGAGTGCCCATAAAATCGCTATACCACAACATTTACAATAACTGATAATTATTGATCATGTACTAAGGGCAGGAGTCTAAGAAATTTACATATATTAACTTATTTAGTCTTCATGGTTGCCAAGAGAAGTTGGTATTGTTATCACCGTAAGCAAAAGGGGAACTGCAAAGGAAGAAGCTCAGAGCTGCAGACTGTTCTGGGAGCAGCCACAGAGCATGCCCATGCAACCATCTCCAATATTATTTCCTCTGGCTGGGCCTTCATGTCCCACCTGTGCAATGGAAAAACTAGCAGTACTTAGATAAATCAGATACTATAAGTAAAGTGCTTATTGCAATGTCTGTCACATAAAAGGTACTTAAGAAGGTTAGTTATTAATCTTTAGAAACTTATCCCAAGGAAATAAGAATATGGACATAAATTTAGCCACAGCTGTCTTTTATGATATCAAAAGGTGAGAGACATCTTAACTGTGTAACAATATTGGATTGATTATATTCACTATTCTATACTCATATATTGATATGCAGCCATTAAAGTTATGTGGAATGTTTAATGATGTGAAAAAGTTTGTTACAAGTTAAGGGTAAAAGCAGATTATAGTGTAGCCTGTGTTTGTAAATTGTATATTTTACCACAGAAAGATAAATAGATAATAGAAAGACAGGGAAGACATACAGAAGTGTGGGATGCTTCTACATGCATGTTCGTATCAGCTATGATGGCTAATCCATAGTGAGAAGTGTCCATTAACAGATGAATGGATAAACAACATGTGGTCCATACATACAGTGAACAGTACTTAGTCATAAGGAGGAATGAAATTCCAACACATACTATAATATGAATGCACCTTGAAAACATTATGCTCAAAGAAATAAGCCAGAAACAAAAAGACAAACACCTTTATTGTATGATTCCACTTACATAAAGTACCTACAATAGTCAATAGAGAATACTCACAGAGATGAAGTAGATTAGAGGTTACCAGGGACTGGAGGAGTGGAAATGGGGAGTTATTATCTAATAGGTATAGAGTTTAAATTTGGAATGATGAAAAACTTTGGAAATTGATGGTTGCACAATACCGTGAAGGTACTTAATGCTACTCAATTGTACACTTAAAAATAGTTAAAATGGTAAACTATATGTGATGTATATTTTACCACCATAAGAAACTCCAAAACAACAACAAAGACATATACAAGAAAAGGATATATTATCTGTCAGTTAAAAAAACTGAGATAGGAGATTATGGGCTTTCCTTTTTATTTGTTATCTATTATTTCCTCATTTTTCTACAATGAACATGTAATATTTTATAATAAAAATATTTACAAAGCAAAAACAGACCCAGGGTTCTTCAAGATGAATAAATGGACAAGTATATATCATATTTCTGCCATGTGCAGCATATTGAATGAAAAGACTCACCAAAGTAGAATAAGGAAAGGAAAATAATATTGAAATAAACCACTAATAGAAGATTATGAAAAATTATATATCACCAAGCTATTTATATAAAGCAGTATAAAAATTATATATCAGCCCTGGCTGCTGTGGCTCAGTGGATTGAGCATCGACCTGTGAGCCAAGTGTCGCTGGTTTGATTCCCAGTCAGGACACATTACTAGGTTGCATGTCAGGTCCCTAGTTGGGGGCACAAGTGAGAGGCAACCACACAGTGATGTTTCTCTCCCTCTCTTTCTCCTTTCCCCTCTCTCTAAAAAAATAAAATAAATAAACAAATAAATAATTTTTAAAAAATTATATATCAAAATACACTAGGACCAGGAAAAAAAGCTCCCAGAGAATAGTAGGAAAATAGAGACCCCAGAGAGGAGGTTGTTTTGGTTTTTTTTTTAATAGAGATAGGGCAAGGGAGGGAGAAAGAGAGGGAGAAAAACATGAATGTGCAAGAGAAACATCGATTGGTTGTCTCTCATATGCTCCCAACCAAAGACCTGGCCCACAACCCAGCCATGTGCCCTGATTCAGAATCAAACTGGCGACCTTTCAGTTTGTGGGATGACACCCAACCCACTGACCCACACCAGTCAGGGCAAGGGGGGGTTGTATATTTTGTGTTGATGGGGTGGGATGCTTCTATTTTTTTTTTTTTAAACGTCTTTGAGTGCCTGTACTCTCACTAGACTACAACCACATTTTAAATATAAACTAATTTGTAATCTCCATTTCATAAATGTGTAATTTAGACTTTGAATCAGCATCTCTGATTCCATGTGGCCTGACACCTATCCTTGTAGATTCCTATGTCATCAGATGAAATAAGCAATTGGGTGTCCCTACAGTGACAGGCATGAGGTCTCCTACTAGTTAAATGTCACACTGAGAGGTCACCAGGGTAGCAGTAAGGAGGTCAGTCAGAGCCCTCTGCCACCCCACTAAGTCTCTATGGTTGGAGAACACTGGTTACTGCATATGCACCTACTTCAAAGATGCCTGTATTATGCAGTTAAAGTTAGTGGTAGAAGAGCCAGAGCAGCTGAGGCCCATGGACTGTAGGAGCCCAGAGAGTTGGTTCTCTGAGACCTGTTGCTAGAGATCAAGGCACCAGGAGGCCTGGCACAGCAGTTCCTTACATATGATCTTTGCCAGGTAAAGAACTTCCTCATCTCCTGGCTCTTCAACACCTGCTCTTGTGTAACTAACAGATGTGAATGTGGCTGTCAGTGTGTGACCTCACTTCTCTCACCTCCCCAACCTGACCCCTAGCTGCTCCCAAGGGGAAGGGCATTGTCCTCGACCCTTTACCACTTTCCCTCCTTCCCTCCCTGTCCATCCTCCCCAATTCGCCTGGCTTAACACACCCATTCCCCAACCCAAGAGAGAAAGAAGCGAGGCTCTTCATTGGGCACACTTGCTGTTTGCACAAGTAAGTCAAATCCTTCATTACCTTGCTTATAACCACAATTTGGACACATTAGAGGTCAACTCATATCCTTCCTCCATGGCTGCCTATGGTAAAAGCCAGAGAAAACATTATTGACAATGTAAGTTTATCTCCCAACCCCAGCTTTATAAAAGTTTCGTGTACTTTTTTTTTCACTCCTGTGGTGGGTGAAGTGCAGCCTTCTGAAGTGCCAGACCCAAAACATGTTGGCCAAACCTCCCCAACTGTGGAGCAATGCTGACCATGTTGGTGGGTCTGTGCCCTGAAGCAAGTAACTGAGAATGGTATGGAGCTGAGGACAGTGCTTTGGGGCTGCTGCAAGGATGACTGAGGCAGAAGTGAGGTTGTTGTCCTGTCCAAGCAGACCTCCCACTGTTCCAAGTTCCTGAGACTTGGCAGCGCTCATATAACTTTTGAAGTTGGTCTCCTCCCAGCTGATTTAGACTGATGTCAACCCTGAGTCACCAAGTCTTCAAAAGCACTAGGTAGCTCCAATGCATTAGGTATCATCAGAGAAGGCAAGGGGTTCACAATGCTCTATGGTGTTCAAAGCAGTTGCACAACATTGCCCACAGACCTCTGCTGTTCCCACCTGGTGCTGAGAGCCTCTAGTCTGGGCCCTTTCAGCTCCAGGAAAACAGAATGAGCCTTTGTCAAGCTCTAGTTGTCTTTAGAGGTTCTGATCTTTCACAGGGAAATAAGATGAAGAGGAAGGTGGCTTAATAAAAAATCAGTCTGTGGAAAAGGTTAAATTTGTTTATTATTCACACAATAAATAGAGAAGAAAGAGGGCAAAGCCAGTAGAAATGACCTTCTAAGAATTGAGCTCGAACGAGATAGATATTTAAGGCTTACCCCCCAAACCAACACCAGGGGAAACATAACAATTTATAAAACATTTTTACCACATTTGAACAAAATACAATTTTTATCCATAATTTTAAAACTCATTTTCCACTTTAAGGGGAATTAAAACTCATATTCTTTTCCAGAGTTTACAATGATATCTGGTTTAAATATTTCCTTGTCCAGACAAGTTCCTACTTGCCTCAACAGGATCTGCAAGCTTACATGAGAGGACACTAATTCTCAATCCACCCCTTGCTCTGTCTGATGAAAAAAACTGTAGGAAGAAAAAGAGAGAGTGAGTTAGCTTTTAAAATCACCATGTATATTAAGTTTAAAGCCAATGACCAGAACAGAGAATGCAATAAAGAACTGCAAAGAGTTTTGCTCACAGATGTTAACATGTTAATTAAAGCTCTAACACAAAAAGAGTTCAAGTCTCAGGCAGAATTCAGTAGAGAAATTACAGATCTGGCTTTTGTAAAAATCTGTGTCATTTTTCTGTTAGGAAAGTTGGGATTTCAAACCCAACATGTCAAAAAAAAAAAAAGGGCTTAAAGTGTGTTAAAACTACCAGTTGTGAAAGAAGTTAACCTGTAGTAGTAACATAACCTGTTAGACTATAGGAATATGGTGATGAAGTTTATTAATAATCATGTCATAATTTTTACAATTAACTTCCACTAACATTTTACTTAATATAGTGTGGAAGGACACTTTAGCTAGCCATTTTAATTTCAAAGATTAATAGAAAAAATGTACTAATATCAGGAAACACTGTGGAAGATTTTGAAATGGGCAGCCAAGAATGATCTTTCATGATCTGGTGTTGGCTAGAGTATCTTCCAAGTTGCCTGAGTGTGCAATGGTTGTAAAAATAAGCAAACAAACAAACATAGTGATACAGATGATGGCTATAGGTTGTAGGAAAAAAAAAACTTATAGTGATACAGATGATGTTGTCCATAGAAATCCAAATGAATTTGGTCTGGGTAAAGATGCAAGTGATTTTGTACTGTAGAAGAAGCCAGTTTTGCATCTATAAGCAAACTCATTTCAGCATTCCGGATCGTCTGTCTATGTGCCTATTCTTCCAATTCTCCTTTGAAGTCGTTTTTTAAAAAACACCTTATGGATTCCTTTATTAATGAATTAAATTAAATCTTTGACATGTGTTCATTCTACTTTTGTATGAGTCATAGTTTTACCCTTTTTGGAAACATTCCTTAACAGAAATATCAGACTTACAAGTAAGTATATTGTAAGTCTAATAACACAATGTGTTTGAAACATTAAAATGAATACCTCACTTTGAAATCCCTCCAACAGAACCATTTTAAGTAGCCATTTTTTTAATGAAATACAATAAATATGTAAAGTTCCAATCTATAAAGAATATTTTGTTTTTATAATATTAGCAGGGCAATGTAAGTTCTTATTTTTAAAATTAAATGTTCTATTTTAACTGATTTATAACAACTGAAATTATATTCGAGTCTCATGATTTTTACTACATTTTGTGATATAACTATCTTTTAACACATTCTTTGGAAAGGTACAATGCCCTTTTACTTGAGAGCAATTTGTTGTTACATTTGAGTCAAGTTTGGAAATCTCTAAGTTGCCATATATTTAAATTGATCAAACTCATTAACAAGTGATCTCCTGTTTGAAAGAAAAATAAAGTTGGTCAAGAATCTGAGCATATTATGATTTGGGAATAGACAGTAGTTATGTCTATTAATAGTATTCATGTCTAATGGTGAAAGAGATGCAGCATATTACTGTTATTTCAGCCCCCCTTCAGCCTAGTAATGAAAAATCCTCCAACCAAGGTCCTCAAAATATTGGTGAAGCCATCGGTGACTCCATGTCTGAAACCCATTCAGATATACTTGAGGCCACAAGGGAAGGAAGACACTGGAAAATGGAAAAACCTACTTATGAGGCTGAGATGGAGTGATACAGTATTCTTGAAGACTCTCTCAGGGTATCCATGAGATCACAACTATTTTCCTAATAATATTAAGATGCTATTTGGCTTTTCTATTCTCATTCTTTCACCAGGATGCAATGTAGTTTTCTTGAGGCTACATGACATAGGATGATATCGCTACAGCTAATGAAATGCATGCTGATAAATACGTTTTACATTTTTCTCAGTGTTAAGTTCTAGTATAGTAAATATGAATAGATTTAACTCACTTAAACAAGAGCTTCAAACTGTTAATGAGTGCAAAGCAGAAAACATTTGAGAACGATGAGAGAAGGGAAATAATGTAGGCAGTAGCCCTATCTCACCTGTGATTTGAGGCTATGGGCAACATTTCTTGGTCTCATTTTCCTCATTTGCAAAACAAGTCGAGTTTGTCTTACTCCCCTTTTTACATCTTTAACATTAAGATTCTATGATCCTCCAACACTGCAGTGTTGTTAACACTGCAGGAAGGAGTCTGATCAGAGTTGTAGGATCACAGAATTTTAGAGGCTTAGAGAAGTTAATTAACCTCCCCAGATTCACATAGGCTGAGGAACGATGGAATTGGGATTCTTACCTGAGTCTGTTTTACTCCAGCATCCAAGCATTTAACTATATGCTTTTGTATCCTGCTCACTGAAGTGAGGAGATTGCCACATAGGTTGTGGGGGTGGGGAGACCCAACTGACTCTAAA